>NC_134900.1:14635265-14710265 GCF_041734735.1 Babylonia areolata | reverse complement strand
AACCCTTTTGTTGCCATGGGTTCTTTTACGTGCGCTAAGTGCATGCTGCACATGGAACCTCGATTTATCGTCTCATCCGAATGACTAGCGTCCAGACCACCACTCAAGGTCTAGTGGAGGGGGAGAAAATATCGGCGGCCGAGCCGTGATTCGAACCAGCGCGCTCAGATTCTCTCGCTTCCTAGGCGGATGCGTTACCTCTAGGCGCTGGACGGGCGCAATAGCCGAGTGGTTAAAGAGTTGGACTTTCAATCTGAGGGTCTGAAGTTAAAATATAACGGGCGCAATAGCCGAGTGGTTAAAGCGTTGGACTGTCAATCTGAGGGTCCCGGGTTCGAATCACGGTAACGGCGCCTGGTGGGTAAAGGGTGGAGATTTTTCCAATCTCCCAGGTCAACATATGTGCAGACCTGCTAGTGCCTGAACCCCCCTTCGTGTGTATATGCAAGCAGAAGATCAAATACGCACGTTAAACATCCTGTAATCCATGTCAGCGTTCGGTGGGTTATGGAAACAAGAACATACCCAGCATGCACACCCCCGAAAACGGAGTATGGCTGCCTACATGGCAGGGTAAAAACGGTCATACATTTAAAAGCCCACTTGTGTGCATACGAGTGAACGCAGAAGAAGAAGAAGAAGAAGTTAAAATCTTGCTAATAGTGCCTGGTGAGTAAAAGGG
Organism: Babylonia areolata; assembly: GCF_041734735.1. NCBI lineage: Eukaryota > Metazoa > Mollusca > Gastropoda > Neogastropoda > Buccinidae > Babylonia > Babylonia areolata. Next base: position 14,709,583 of record NC_134900.1, on the reverse strand, counting down.
GGAGATTTTTCCCCATCTCCCAGGTCAACATATATGTAGACCTGCTAGTGCCTGAACCCCCTTAGTGTGTATACTATACGCAAGCAGAAGATCAAATACACGCATTAAAGATCCTGGAATCCATGTCTGCACTTGGTGGGCTTTTAGAACAAACAATAACCTGCCCAGCATGCACACCCCTGAAAATGGAGTATGGCTGCCTGCATGGAAGGGTAAAAATGGCTGTACACGTAAAAGCCCACTTGTGTACAGACGGAATGAACATGGGAGTTGCAGCCCATGAACAAAGAAGAAGAAAAAGAACATAGCGCTGAATCTTGTGCAGAGACAAATCAAAGCGCTTTCACTCACAAGCATGCATGACTCAAAACTGAGGAAACTAAAAACAAGGAAGAGGCAGGGAAGGGAGGCTGTATTGGGAAGAGGTGGGTTTTAAGGCCAGACTTGAAGAAGGTGCGTACATAGACCTGACAAAGCGAAAAAGGGAGTTCATTCCAAACCCAAGGTCCAGAGACAGTGAAAGAACAGCGGCCAACAGTCGAGTGTTTGAATCTGGGTATGAGTAAACAGATGTGGATCAGAAGCCGATCGTAGAGAGCGAGATGGAGTGTAGAGGTGAACGCAGCCCACAGAGATAGGAAGGGGCAGATTTGTGAATTACACATTTATAACATAAGAGTGCTGATATTGTACTTTATTCTGTGTGAGACAGGGAGCCAGTGGAGATACTGCAAAAAAGAGGAATGATGTGCTCAGACCTTTTCTTTCTAAGGATGAGTCGGGCAGCAGAGTTTTGTATGCACTGAAGGGACTGAATGGATGAAGCAGGCAAACCAGACAATAGGGAGTTACAGTAGTCAAGGCGGAAGAGAATGAGAGAAAAGACAAGTCTAGATGTTGTGTCGGTGCAAAGGTACCCCCCTTGTCAAATACATAGGAACTGCCTGCACTGTCACACATAGGGGTGAGAGGGTGTTGGGGTGGGGGGGGGGGGGACTCAGCTTTGGTCATTATCCCCCTTGAATGTCATGCCCGTAAAATTCACGGGCATTGTGATTGTCTCTGACACCACCATCATAAGAAGGGAAGTAACTCTGGAAGGCTGAAAATTCATACAATTGATCCAGAGTGGGGGTATACCTAAGGGTCGTTTCCTTAGTTCTTGGCCGAGTGTTCTGGATATTTGATTTATGACTTGAAACACCTGTTTCTAACTTTTTTTTTTTTCTTTACTGGCAGTTAAGGGGTTAACAGTCCATCCCACCACACAGCACACACGTTTTGCTGTGTGTTTGTTTGGTTTGTTTTTCCCTTGCACTGAAATACATTTTCTCCAACTGAATCATCATCATCATCATCATCATCATCATTAACAGTTACATTCTGCATATTTCCCACATATCACTGTAGGAGAATTATTACCATTAATGCATTTCACACAAATCACCGTAGAACGATCACACCATTAACGCATTAAGTAGTTGCTGCACAGTTCATTCAAAAAAATCAACTTGCAAAAACAATGTGCAGGGGTGAAATTAATTAGCTTTGCTGCTCATGGTTCATCCCAACTAGCAACATATGGACTGACTTGAGGTTGTGGGCCCACGTGCGTATGTGTGCTCGTGTCAGCCTGTGTGTGTGTGCACATGCATGCATGCGTGTGCATGCATTTATGTGCCTGTGTGTGCACTGCATATATAATGCATGTGTGAGCATGTGTGTGTGTGTGTGTGTGTGTGTGTGTGTGTGTGTCTGTGTGTATCCATACTCACTTTGCTTGAGCAGAGGACTGTATGTCTTCATTCACCGCTCGGCCATTGGCTGTGGCGGTGGCTGTCCCCCCTGCACACAGCGGAACACACACAAAAACTGAGCTGATGATACAAACAAACCTGCAGTCAACAGCCAGAGAATGCTAAACCAAGTTAAAGACGAAGGGTAGACAATCTTCATTTCAAGAAACCCTGTGGGCCTATATGAAATACATCATATATTCCATGTAAATGAATGATGGAGTCTCCCGTCGGTCCGACGGATGAGTAGACAGGCAGGCTTATCTGTCGGTGTGTGTCCTCATATGGGAGAAGAGGCCGATCCTGGATGTGCAGCACTTCCCACAGGTGTTGCAAGGGAAAACGTCTCCAGAAGTTGAGCCCTGCTTCCTTCGCTCACACTTCTCCTTAATGGCCAGCGTTCTCTTGTTTTCAAATGTCTTTATGCCACTAGAGCACAGCATCCTCCAGCGACAACGGTCAAGGGCATCAGTTTCCAAGGAAGCGATGTCTATGTCACAGGCTTTGAGGTTTGTCTTCAAGGTGTCCTTGAAGCGCTTGCAGGGTCTTCCAGGTTCACGGTGGCCTTCTTCAAAAGCATCCTCGGGATCCTGCTGTCTGTCATGCGGACAACGTGTCCTGTCCATGGAAATGAATATAAGGTGTGAAACACATCCAGCATCGTGACTCACAATCAAAATGGCCATACTAACTGACTGGTTAAAAGAGAGATTAACCCTTTGAGCCCCGAGTTCCTGAGCAATTTTAACCCTTCTGCCTGAGCTCCTGAGCCAAAATTTGCAAATGATTGGTATTTAATGTGTCACAGCAGATATAAAAAGAGTGCCCTGACCACCGCTTTACCGGTGGTAGAGAAAAATGACATAATGCCTAGCCACCAGTTGAGCGGTCAACCAATAGTCAAACACGACACAAGTGTTTACGCACCGCTCAACCGGTGGCTAGGCATTATGTCATTTTTCTCTAACACCGGTAAAGCGGTGGTCAGGGCTCAAAGGGTTAACCCATTAAACCCTGAGGAGTTCACAGCCTCGGCAGGTTTCCACGCCATACTGATGCGGGGGGGAAAAAAAATGCAGAAAACATAATATACTGTTATTCCTCCAAATTAACTCAAGTGTGGCCACATTCAGAAATACTGCAGAGGATGAATCCCTTTCTTTGTGGTTTATGTGTATACATAGGAATGTGAAAACTGTTTGAATGAGATGGATTTCCCCAGAGGCCCGGAAGCTCTACGGAGGACTCTGGAGGACCTGCGACGTACTGCCGCCTTTGTCAAGGAGACAGGGGGGGTCGGGGTTGGGGGGGGGTGGGGGGGGGGAGAGAATCTATCTGATAAATGACGAACAAGACAACAAGATGAATTCTTCTTCTTCTTCTGCGTTCACTCGTATGCACATGAGTGGGCTTTTACGTGTATGACCGGGCGCAATAGCCGAGTGGTTAAAGCGTTGGACTGTCAATCTGAGGGTCCCGGGTTCGAATCACGGTGACGGCGCCTGGTGGGTAAAGGGTGGAGATTTTTACGATCTCCCAGGTCAACATATGTGCAGACCTGCTAGTGCCTGAACCCCCTTCGTGTGTATATGCAAGGAGAAGATCAAATATGCACGTTAAAGATCCTGTAATCCATGTCAGCGTTCGGTGGGTTATGGAAACAAGAACATATCCAGCATGCACACCCCCGAAAACGGAGTATGGCTGCCTACTTGGCGGGGTAAAAAAGATGAATTTTGACACATGAGCCAATGCTTTGGCATTGGCGCGCAATGAGTTATGAGATAACGTTGACTGGTTGAGAGATGCACTGAGAGATGCATTAACTCACTCAGTACGGCCAGTCCTCTTTTCTCCTCTACACAGACCCCTCCGATGTCCAGTGGGTGTCTGAATGACCCAACCTTTAGCTTCCGTCGTCAGAATTGTGGTATTCTTTGTCAACATTCACCTCTTCAGTATAAGAGCCTTCCACTTGCAATATTTTGATGATGGTAATTGGGGTGAAACGCTGTTAACGTCGTCTCTTTCGCCGTTCGTATGGAGAGAGTTAAGAGATACATTGAGATATACGCTGAAATATGCACTGAGAGATACATTGAGAGATAAACTGAGATATATATACAAACTGACACCAACCTGGTGTCAGACAACAGGTCTCTTTTTGTTTTTGCTACCCAATACATTTTTCCATGAACATGACTCATGAGCAAAGACCAGATTTTCATCAGAGTGGGAGTGTGTGTGTGTGTGTGTGTGTGTGTGTGTGTGTGTGCGTGTGTGTGTGTGTGTGCTCGCACGCGCGCGCGTCAGTATGTCTGTGTGTGTCTTGTGTCTGTGTTTGTGGTGTGTTTGTCAGTGTTTGTGGTGTGTTTTTGTCAGTGTGTGTGTTTATGTGTGTGTGTCCTTGCCTGTGTCTGTATCTGTGTATGGGTGTGTATATAGGTGTGTGTACATGTGTGTGTACATGTGTGTGTGTGTGTGTGAGTGTGTCTATGTGTGTCTTGTGTCTGTGTTTGTGGTGTGTTTGTCAATGTGTGTGTGTTTATGTATGTGTGTCCTTTCCTGTGTGTGTGTCTGTGTATGTGTGTGTGTACATGTGTGTGTGTGTGTGTTTACGTATGTGTGTGTGTGTGTGTGTGTGTGTGTGTGTGTGTGTGTGTGTGTGTGTGTTTGCGTATGTGTGTGTGTGTGTATGTGTGTGTGTGTGTGCATGCATGCGTGTGTGCGTGTGCGTGTGTACATGGCTTCATTTCTCTTACTGTCTGTCTGACCTCAGCGCACTGCAGGTATCACTGGTAGTGTGGCAGCTGTTGTTATTGATTAGTTTTAATGCCACCACATCATGAAGTGCATATATATATATATATATGGCTACTGGCCAGTGTCATATAAATAATATAAAAGAGAAAGATGCCAAACGATCAATCACCATCATCACATCATCATCATCATCATCATCATCATCAACAACACAAACATCACTTAAGTCATTTATTATTGTCGAAATATTATTAATCAACAACAAACAAAATAAATAAATAAATAAATAAAAGCATGGTTTTAAAAAATGAGTCAATGAGGACATAAAGAGAAGAGGGAGAGAGGGGGACTAGGTAGCAGACAACTTGGGGTTTTTTTGTTGTTGTTGTTTGTTTTTTTTCTTCCCTGTTTCCAGTGCTGGTCCGACAATGTCAAGGCATGGACCAAAATGACGATGCCAGATCTCCTCACAACAGCTGCCAACAGAACGGCGTGGCGAGCTATGACATCTTCCTCATGTCCCCCCCCCCCCCCCCCAACGACCCCAGCGGTCGAGGGAATGAGTGAGTGAGTGAGTGAGTGAGTGAGTGAGTGAGTTTCCAGTGAGAGCTGAGCATCAACTCAAAACGCACTAAACTCCTGGGTCAATTTCCCTGACTCTACATACACTGAAATTAAATATATTACCATTAATGTGGAAGACGCAAACACTCACACACACACACACACACACACACTCACCCCCCCCCCCCCCCCCCCTCCCCCTCCACACACGCACACACACACACACACACACACGGACAACCAAAACACAGGGTTATAAAACAGGCTCACTTTGTTTCCAGAAGTGAGTCAAAAAACTGAAACACACACACACACACACACACACACACACACACACAACCAAACACCAGGTTATAACACAGACTCACTTTACAGAAGTGAGTCAAAAAACTGAAAAAATACAAGGAAAAAAACCCAAAGTAATAAAAAAAGAAAAAAAAGAAAGAAATAAAGTAACAAACAAGGAAACAAATCCACAACATTAACCAAAACTTCTTCTTCCTCTTCTTTTTTTTTTCTAATTTTTTTTTTTTTTTTTTTTTTTTATAGGGCAGTTGAAAAACAAAGGCACACAAGAAAAAAAAAAAAGAAAAAAAAGCACAGCATCTGATCCAGTCTCAACTTGACACTCAAACGTGACGGGCCAGATGGGGAATCGACATACAACACTTGCATTCCCTTTGTGCCTGGAGTGGAGGGGAATGTAACACTACAGTGCTGCTTGCTTGCAGTTGCAATCCACAAGGGACTGTTCACACAATTCATCTTCCTCTTCTTCTTCTTCTTCTTCGTTCGTGGGCTGCAACTCCCACGTTCACTCGTATGCACACGAGTGGGCTTTTACGTGTATGACTGTTTTTACCCTGCCATGTAGGCAGCCATACTCCTTTTTCAGGGGTGCGCATGCTGGGAATGTTCTTGTTTCCATAACCCACTGAACGCTGACATGGATTACAGGATCTTCAATGTGCGTATTTGATCTTCTGCTTGCATATACACACGAAGGGGGTTCAGGCACTAGCAGGTCTGCACATATGTTGACCTGGGAGATCGGAAAAATCTCCACCCTTCACCCACCAGGCGCCGTCACAATGATTCGAACCCGGGACCCTCAGATTGACAGTCCAACGCTTTAACCATTCGGCTATTGCGCCCGTCACACAATTCATCAACTCTTGTCATCCTAGTTCTTCCAGAACCATGATGGAGTAACTGAACTGAAACAACCTGTCGCTGACAGCACACATAAAAAAAAAATTATTTGTGTACACACACACACACACACACACACACACACACACTGACTGAAACCATTTATTGTCAGATTAACTTTATGTTGTACTGACATTTTCGCAACCATTTGAATAAATATTAACTGAGCAACACAAAGAAAATCTAATTTGAGAAAGAAAAAAAATCAAGAAAAAAACCCCAATGATATGAATTTAAAAAGAACATATTCAACAAATCAATTTACCAAGTTTCATTAATATCAATATCTCAAAAAATGTTTTAACACATACACATACTCACATACGTGTATCCCCCACCCACTCCCTCCATACATCTATGCATGCACACAGACACAGACACACACACACACACACACAGACACACACACACACAGACACACACACTCCTTACATACATCTATGCATGCACACAGACACAGACACAGACACACACACACATGCACCGATAACCCACTAGTGCAGACTCCGGCAGGGGTCTGACATTCCTGTCCTGTGCAATCTACTACCCGCCTATGCGGAGAAAACGAAAGTAGCTATGGCCGATAACCTCCCGAAGTAGGTTACCTCCCCTTTGCATCCCTGACTAGCGCCCTCTTTTTTTTTTCCGGCAGCCATCTTGACTTAAAAAAATTTTTTAGGCCTGATGGTGACTTTTTCTTTTCTTAGGCCTCTTTTCATTTTTTTTTTCTTCTAATTTTTTAGTGCTACACATGGGGAACCTCTCCACTCTGAAGTGTTAGTTCAGGGTACATCTCCGTCTCATGCGGTTTGGCTGCAAGACCCTCCCAGGACTGGATGTCAATGCTGAGACCTTTCATCTCTGTCTTGCAGATCTCTCTCTATATATATATTCTCCAAAACCATCCTGCAAGGGACTGTAGAGGGAGGGCGCAGACGGGGGCGGCAGAGAAAGAGCTGGTCTGACAACGTCAAGGAATGGACCAAAATGACGATGCCAGATCTCATCACGACAGCTGCCAACAGAACGGCGTGGCGAGCTATGACATCTTCCTCATGTCCCCCCAACGACCCCAGCAGTCGAGGGAATGAGTGAGTGAGTAATATATATATATATATATATATATATATGTATGTATGTCTTCATATCTTTAGAAAATATTATTGCAGCTGGGTGCAGCCCAGCTATCCATCAGTTTCAGAAAGAAAAAAAACAAAAAAAAAAAAAACTGTACACAGCGTTTTGACTACCTGTCCTGCTGACAGCAGGCAAGCGAAGAAACGTGAAAGGAAACATGTATGTGAGTGAAGTGCCCCTGGAGGAGATGATAATGTAATGACGGACCAACAGACACAGACCCCACCTCCTGACATGATCATGTCCATTCCTTTCCTGCCAAACAGCTCCTGCCACGATGCCAGGGTGGCGGATCGGCACACGTGCTGCACACACACACACACACACACACATGTATATAAGCATGTGCACACACATACAGCACACACAAACGCAGAGGCACACACACACACACACACACATACAGAGAATACAGATACACGACGCCACTCACACACACGCGCACACACACACACGTATATAAGCATGTGCACACACATACAGCACACACAAACAGAGGCACACACACACACACACACACACACACACACACATACAGAGAATACAGATACACAACGCCACACACGCGCGCGCGCGCGCGCACACACACACACACACACACACACACACACACGTATATAAGTATGTGCACACACATACAGCACACACACACACACACACACACACACACACACACACACACACACACACACACACATACAGAGAATACAGATACATGACGACACACACACACACACGCACACATACGCGCGCACACACACACACACACACATGTATATAGGCATGTGCACACACATACAGCACACACAAACACAGAGGCACACACACACACACATACAGAGAATACAGATACATGACGACACACATGCACACACACACACATTTATTTCAGCATGTGCACACACATACAGCACACACAAACACAGAGGCACACACACACATACATATAGAGAATACAGATACAGATACACACACACACACACACACACATTTTAACCTGCCTGAATTCTCAAAGAGAAGCTGAGCACCCTCATTAACCGAAAGACACAGACTTGACATGGAAAGAGTTACTTGAACACACTACACAGATTAACGGATAATCTTTTACTTTTTTTTAATATTTGGCCAAGTAAGAAAATATTCAATCCCTTTATTTATTTTTTTTAATTTTTTTTATAATTCATACTGATCTATATCATTATCTTAGTTTGTTTTTTTTATTTTTCTCTAACTCACAGAGTTCACCGCACTCAGCTCTTCTTCTCAGCTCCTGAACTCCAGCAAATGGATTATTACCATTCTCAGCTCCTGAACTCCAGCAAATGGATTATTACCATTCTCAGCTCCTGAACTCCAGCAAATGGCTTATTATCATTCTCCAGCTATCAGCTTATTAAATTATAATTGATACTTTATATATATATATATATACAGCAAGGGACCAACTGGACTGGAATGGCCAGAACAGCCCAGAACAGAGTGCGATGGCGAGGGGTCGTCGATGGCCTATGCTCCACCAGGAGAGATGGGCAAAATGAATGAATGAATGAATGAATGAATGATATATCTATATATCTATATATCTATCTATCTATCTATATATATATATATATATATACTATAACACCAATTTTCAGCCAGAGACCTAACTGCTTAACAAACAAGGAATCATTCATTTGCACAACAGGCTGCCTGCCTGGGAAAAACCGACACACAGAGCTATCTTCACTGTTGTTTCTTGTGCCTTTCAGTCAGGCTTCAGTCAAGCGCACACACACACACACACACACATCTATGTATATGAAACTAAAGTGAATTTTTGCCAGGCACAACCCTTTTGTCACCCTGTGGGTTCTTTCCATGCGCAAAGTGTGTGCGACGCGTGCTGCTCACCTTTCCTTTGTACAGTATGACGGGGGCGACGAAGCGTGTCCAGCAGCGAGCCAGTCGGGCCTGACGAATCAGCTCCTCCAGTTTCTTTCTGTCCGTCAAAGGCTGATACCTGTTGGTGGGGAGCACGACGCTCATCTCTATATATATACCCTGATCACACGACATACCGTACCCCTGCCCCTTTTATTTTTTAGCCCTCCCAAGCCACTCTCACTGCCTTTTGTTTTGTTTTGTTATTTTATTTTATATTATTTTATGAATTTTAAAAAAAAATATTTTTTTTTTATTATTATCTTTTTTTTTTTTTTTTTTTTTTTTTTAATATTATTTTATTTTATTTTTTATTATTCTTTTTTTTTTCTCAAGGCCTGACTAAGCACATTGGGTTACGCTGCTGGTCAGGCATCTGCTTGGCAGATGTGGTGTAGCGTGTATATATATTGGTTTGTCCGAACGCAGTGACGCCTCCTTGAGCTACTGATCCTGATACTGATACTGCTAAAAACATGTCTGAGGGATCATTTTGGTCAAGCCAAGGGGAAGATTTATTCCAGGTAATGTCCTAAGGAGGGGTACGTAGAAAAAGTTTTAAAGGAAAGAGTGGTAACTCTCTCCATTCACAAGGTACACAACTTCCAAGTTAACGCTGCTTAGATGCTACTGGTTCGGCTAGCACACAGGTAAATAAAAAAGGTACATTGGAACAAACCCAGACACTTCCTCTAAAAAAAAGAAAGGCTCAAACAGAATATGGCAACCCTGTAAGTGGCACGACAAAGAATAGAATAGAATAGAATATGTCTTTATTACCAAGTGTACCGGGGTCACAAGGAATATTGGGGGGGGGATAGTACATAACATTATACGAATATAAATCAAAAATCATACATAAACACAGATACAGTAGAAATTAATTACTAAATTAGGATACACATACAATATAAAAACTTGTGCATACTTACACATGCGCACACTGCACACACACACACACACATGCACGCACGCACGCACACACACACACTCACACACACACTCCCCCTCTCTCTCTCTCTCTCTCTCTCTCTCACACACACACACACACACACATTTGAACAGAAGCTGCATATTACATGTGGATGGGGCTGATGACTAGATCTTTAGGTAATGTTGATGGTTGTTGATTGCACAATTCTATTTATCATACTGGATTTGTTCGAGAGACAGGGCATTGACTGCTTTGGGGAAAAAAGCTATTGGCGAAGCGATTGGTTTTCGTCCTTATACTTCTGTACCGTCGACCAGAGGGGAGCATCTCGAAAATCCCCAAAGCTGGATGTGATTCGTCCTGGCTGACTGATTTTGCTTTTTTGAGTAGCCGCTTGTAATATATGTCTTCTAGAGAAGGTAGATCAGCCCCAGTAATCTAATGTAGGTTTTGTTCAGCAGCTGAACTGCAATTTGTGTTGTAGGTAAAGTTTCAGTTTCAGTAGCTCAAGGAGGCGTCACTGCGTTCGGACAAAACCATAAACGCTACATCACATCTGCCAAGCAGATGCCTGACCAGTAGCGTAACCCAACGCGCTTATAAGGCTGTAGGTAAAAACAATAACAAATGACTTATTCAACCAAAAAGTGGAAAAACCATGATCGTTGAATTCTTTGACATACCTAGGCATCAGCAATCAACATACAGAACAGATTATGTGATGCATATATCACTTGATCAGATAATTACATCACAGTTCTAATCTCACTCATTCCTTCCTTCCTCATCTTTTGCTTCAAACAATCAAGTAGTGAAGATGACAGCCTCACTAACAAACTGGCATTGTAGTTCTTTCATGCTTGTTGCGATCAAGTGATTTCTGTTTCAGCATCAGTGCACGCACTGCAAACTGCCATTGGGGGGACCCTGTGAATTTTCACTGAGGAAGGCAGCTAACTGTATACATACATGTATGTACGTATGCCTGATATTCCTGCTGTTTTGTCCACTGACTGTGAACTCATCAGATATATACATCAGCAAACAAGAAATTTTGTCAAGCACTGAAAAAAATGATACTTTTTTTTCTCTTTTTTTGTTTTCTTTTCTTTCTTTCTTTTTTTTTTTCCCTTTTTTTTGGGGGGGGGGGGGGGGGGCTGCCCCATCATTTGTACCGTTTTATTTAGCGGCATTTCTCCCTTGAAGCTTATTCAAAGTCCCCAAATACTTCATGTCAACTTAAGACCAAACTAACTCTTTCCCCGCCAAGTTTCTGTGTGAAAAGCTCTCTACAGCACCAAATATTTTAGACTTTATCACTCTCAGTCACAACAAACAGTTTTCTACAGCCGTGAACTATCCAGTCTACTAAAGTCACCCATGGGTACAGTAAAAAAAAAAAAAATTTTAATCTGGGGCAAAGGTGAATAAGAGCTGGGTTGGGGAGGGGAGGAAGGAAGAAAAGGCCGAGGGATACTGACCTGTTGTCATTGGTAGGGGAAGACCATTGGTGTTGGGGAGGGAAGGAAGGAAGGAAGAAAAGACCAGGGGATACTGACCTGTTGTCATTGGTAGGGGAAGACCATTGGTGTTGGGGAGGGAAGGAAGGAAGGAAGAAAAGGTCAAGGGATACTGACCTGTTGTCATTGGTAGGGGAAGTCCCTTGGTGTTGGGGAGGGAAGGAAGGAAGGAAGGAAAAAAAGGTCAAGGGATACTGACCTGTTGTCGCTGGTAGGGGAAGACCCTTGGTGTTGGGGAGGGAAGGAAGGAAGGAAGGAAAAAAAGGTCAAGGGATACTGACCTGTTGTCGCTGGTAGGGGAAGACCCTTGGTGTTGGGGAGGGAAGGAAGGAAGGAAGGAAAGGTCAAGGGATACTGACCTGTTGTCGCTGGTAGGGGAAGACCCTTGGTGTTGGGGAGGGAAGGAAGGAAGGAAGGAAAAAAAGGTCAAGGGATACTGACCTGTTGTCGTTGGTAGGGGAAGACCCTTGGTGTTGGGGAGGGAAGGAAGGAAGGAAGAAAAGGTCAAGGGATACTGACCTGTTGTTGTTGGTAGGGGAAGATCCTTGGTGTTGGGGAGGGAAGGAAGGAAGGAAGAAAAGAACTAAGGGATACTGACCTGTTGTCGTTGGTAGGGGAAGATCCTTGGTGTTGGGGAGGGAAGGAAGGAAGGAAGAAAAGGTCAAGGGATACTGACCTGTTGTTGTTGGTAGGGGAAGATCCTTGGTGTTGGGGAGGGAAGGAAGGAAGGAAGAAAAGGTCAAGGGATACTGACCTGTTGTCGTTGGTAGGGGAAGATCCTTGGTGTTGGGGAGGGAAGGAAGGAAGGAAAAAAAGGTCAAGGGATACTGACCTGTTGTCGTTGGTAGGGGAAGACTTGGTGTTGGGGAGGAAAGGAAGGAAGGAAGGAAGAAAAGGCCGAGGGATACTGACCTGTTGTCGTTGGTAGGAGAAGACTTGGTGTTGGGGAGGAAAGGAAGGAAGGAAGGAAGAAGAGAACTAAGGGATACTGATCTGTTGTCGTTGGTAGGGGAAGACCCTTGGTGTTGGGGAGGGAAGGAAGGAAAGAAAGGCCAAGGGATACTGGCCATTTGTTGTTGGTAGGGGAAGTCCCTTGGTGTTGGGGAGGGAAGGAAGGAAGGAAGGAAAAGAACTAAGGGATACTGACCTGTTGTCATTGGTAGGGGAAGACCCTTGGTGTTGGGGAGGGAAGGAAGGAAGGAAGAAAAGGTCAAGGGATACTGACCTGTTGTCGCTGGTAGGGGAAGACCCTTGGTGTTGGGGAGGGAGGGAAGGAAGGAAGGAAGAAAAGGACTAGGGGATACTGACCTGTTGTCGCTGGTATGGGAAGATCCTTGGTGTTGGGGAGGGAGGGAAGGAAGGAAGGAAGAAAAGGCCAAGGGATACTGACCTGTTGTTGCTGGTAGGGGAAGACCCTTGGTGTTGGGGAGGGAAGGAAGGAAGGAAGGAAGAAAAGGTCAAGGGATACTGACTTGTTGTCGCTGGTAGGGGAAGATCCTTGGTGTTGGGGAGGGAAGGAAGGAAGGAAGGAAGAAAAGGCCAAGGGATGCTGACCTGTTGTCGTTGGTAGGGGAAGACCCTTGGTGTTGGGGAGGGAAGGAAGGAAGGAAGGAAGAAAAGAACTAAGGGATACTGACCTGTTGTCGTTGGCAGGGGAAGTCCCTTGGTGTTGGGGAGGGAAGGAAGGAAGGAAGAAGAGAACTAAGGGATACTGACCTGTTGTCATTGGTAGGGGAAGACTTGGTGTTGGGGAGGGAAATAAGGAAGGAAGAAAAGGCCGAGGGATATTGACCTGTTGTCGCTGGTAGGGGAAGACCGCTGGTGTTGGGGAGGGAAGGAAGGAAAGAAGAAAAGGTCAAGGGATACTGACCTGTTGTCGCTGGTAGGGGAAGACCCTTGGTGTTGGGGAGGGAAGGAAGGAACGAAGAAAAGAACTAAGGGATACTGACGTGTTGTTGTTGGTAGGGGAAGTCCCTTGGTGTTGGGGAGGGAAGGGAAGGAAGGAAGGAAAGGTCAAGGGATACTGACCTGTTGTTGTTGGTAGGGGAAGACCCTTGGTGTTGGGGAAGGAAGGAAGGAAGAATAAAGGCCTAAGGATACTGACCTGTTGTCGCTGGTAGGGGAAGACTTGGTGTTGCGGAGGGAAGGAAGGAAGGAAGGAAAGGCCAAGGGATACTGACCTGTTGTCGTTGGTAGGGGAAGGCCCTTGGTGTTGGGGAAGGAAGAAAGGAAGGAAGGAAGAAAAGGCCAAGGGATATTGGCCTTTGGTCAATGGTAGGGGAAGTCCCTTGGTGTTGGGGAGGGAAGGAAGGAAGGAAGGAAAAAGGCCAAGCGATACTGACCTGCTGTTATTGGTAGGGGGAAACCTTTGGTGTTGGGGAGGGAAGGAAGGAAGAAAAGGTCAAGGGATACTGACCTGTTGTTGTTGGTAGGGGAAGTCCCTTGGTGTTGGGGAGGGAAGGAAGGAAGGAAGAAAAGGTCAAGGGATACTGACCTGTTGTCGTTGGTAGGGGAAGACCCTTGGTGTTGGGGAGGGAAGGAAGGAAGGAAGGAAGAAAAGGTCAAGGGATACTGACCTGTTGTCGTTGGTAGGGGAAGACCCTTGGTGTTGGGGAGGGAAGGAAGGAAGGAAGAAAAGGTCAGGGGATACTGACATGTTGTCGCTGGTAGGGGAAGACTTGGTGTTGCGGAGGGAAGGAAGGAAGGAAGGAAAGGCCAAGGGATACTGGCCATTTGTTGTTGGTAGGGGAAGTCCCTTGGTGTTGGGGAGGGAAGGAAGGAAAGAAAGGCCAAGGGATACTGGCCTTTTGTTGTTGGTAGGGGAAGTCCCTTGGTGTTGGGGAGGGAAGGGAAGGAAGAAAAAAAGGTCTAGGAACACTGACCTGTTGCCATTGGTAGGGTAAGACCTTTGGTGTTGGGGAGGGAAGGAAGGAACGAAGAAAAGGCCTAGGGGATACTGACATGTTGTCGTTGGTAGGGGAAGACCTTTGGTGTTGGGGAGGGAGGGAAGGAAGGAAGAAAAGGTCAAGGAATACTGGCCTTTTGTCGTTGGTAGGGGAAGACCCTTGGTGTTGGGGAGGGAAGGAAGGAAGGAAGAAAAAAGGCCAAGCGATACTGACCTGCTGTTATTGGTAGGGGGAAACCTTTGGTGTTGGGGAGGGAAGGAAGGAAGGAAGGAAGAAAAGGTCAAGGGATACTGACCTGTTGTCGTTGGTAGGGGAAGACCCTTGGTGTTGGGGAGGGAAGGGAAGGAAGAAAAAAAGGTCCAGGAACACTGACCTGTTGTCGTTGGAGGGGGTGGAGCCTTCGTACTCCAGCACCACGATCTGACTGGGGTAGTGGCCACACAGCTTCCCCCCGCTGTTGTTGATCACCTGAGTCATCACACATCAAACAGGTTAGTTTGTATTTGTATTTGTATTTCTTTTTATCACAACAGGTTTTATCTGTGTGAAATTCGGGCTGCTCTCCCCAGGGAGAGCGTGTCGCTACACTACAGTGCCACCCTTTTTCTTCTTCTTTTTTTTGTATTTTTTCCTGCGTGCAGTTTTATTTGTTTTTCCTATCGAAGTGGATTTTTCTACAGAATTTTGCCAGGAACAACCCTTTTGTTGCCGTGGGTTCTTTTACGTGCGCTAAGTGCATGCTGCACACGGGACCTCGGTTTATCGTCTCATCCGAATGACTGACGTCCAGACCACCACTCAAGGTCTAATGGAGGGGGAGAAAATATCGGCGGCTGAGCCGTGATTCGAACCAGCGCGCTCGGATTCTCTCGCTTCCTAGGCGGACGCGTTACCTCTAGGCCATCACACACAGTACGCCTGCCTCAACCATACGGCAGAAACAGTCATGAAATGATGAATACATGTAAAAAAAAACAAAAAAAAACAACAAAAAAACCCCACATGTTGTATTTGGAGGAATTTTGGTGAACGTCCCATCACACATACTGGTGATTGTAGGTATTTTGTTAAGGTGTCAATCTTTACATTTGAACGCTATCATTTTAAAACAGATAAATAAGGATGGCAGGAGATGAAGTAGAAGAGAGAACTGTATGGTGAGTAGGGTAAACAGGATAGTAGATGGACGGTGAAATCAAAGTTCGAGTATCTGAAATATGCAGAAATATAAAATAATTGAAAAGAAAATCACTTAATGGACTGTGTAAAACTAAAAGGGAAGTTGTTTATCAAACAAGAGAAACATCTATGTATACATGTATACGAATGAATGCTGCACACAACTAAATATTTATAAATGAAACCTAGAATTTCATGCCACGAATGCAGAAAGAAAGAAAATCATACAGCTGCAGGCAATAAAATATATTATAAAAAAAAAAAATCAAAGTAAAACTATTTTCCCTGGGTACATTCCTATATATTTTTCTATAGTTATCTATTGCTTTCAGACTCTCTCTCTCTCTCTCTCTCTCTCTCTCTCTCAAGCAATGCTACCCATGCACACCACACTCTCTGTTGTCTTCTTCTTTTTTTTTAAAGAGTGCTAAATTCCCCCCAAAAAAAGTACCTAATCAGTATCACCTCACTCTACATCTCTGTCTATCTGTCTGTAAGAACTGTGTGTTCTTCTTCCTCCCTTGCCCAGACATCCTCATTCACTAAAAAAATCTCTGTTTGTCTCTCTGTCTCCATTAGTAATTATCCAGGCCTCTGTGTGTGTGTGTGTGTGTGTGTGTGTGTGTGTGTGTGTGTGTGTGTGTGTGTGTGTGTGTTGGTGCATGTGTGTGTTGGTGTGTGTATGTTGGTAAATATGTATATATATATACATGTGTCACTGTGTGTGTGTGTGTGTGTGTGTGTGTGTGTGTGTTGGTGCATGTGTGTGTATTGGTGAATATGTATACATGTGTCATTGTGTGTGTGTGTGTGTGTGTGCGCGCACACACACACACACACACACACGCACACACATATATATATATATATATATATATATATATATATATATATATATATATATATATATATATACACACAATATATATACACATAAAATGGTATATCATCAAATGTGTATGTGTGCATGTTTGCAAACATATCCCCACCACCACCCACCACTTGACCCCCCACTCTTGTCCCAATCTCAGTCCCAATACCTGTCCACAAACAAAGTGACAGAGCTACCTGGGACTGAAAGATTCTCCTCAGACGAGCACTTGGACAGTTGGAAGGTGAGCCTAAATGCAAGTTATACAACAGCTGTCACCTTATCACTCAGGTCAGCGACACCTGATATTGAATGGTTTTTGGGGTCACTGTTCTGCCTGAGGCCAGTCTTGTGACGTTGTGACCTACAAGTGCAATTACATATATATATATATGTCCACTGTAACTCGCTAACTGGTTCAATCACCCATCTGAGATAAGTTCTTCATTGAATTCATGCACACATGCACCTGTCCAGCAAAAGCCAGTATGTTCCTAAAGTTTTAGACAAAATTAAAATAACTATATATATGTGTATGATGTACATACAGTCTGTACAATGTATGTGAGCATGCGCATGCGTGCACACACACACACACACACACACTCTCTCTGAGTCTCTCTCTCTCTCTCTTGGATAGCCTGTTGATTGCTACCATTTTTTCTGCAGGGAAAGTAAGTTCTTTGTTTTCTTTCACTATATTCATTCATTCATTTATTCTAATGTTTTGTTATGCAACGAAAATATGTTGATTCATTCACCCATGTGATAAGGACCTCATGGCCAATGACATTAAAAGTGCCAAAGTGTCAGTGTCAGAGTCTCTCTCTCTCTCTCTCTCTCTCTCTCTCTCTCACACACACACAAACAAAAAAACCCCAAAAAACAACAACAAAAAACACACACACACTCACACACACAAACACACACACAACACATGATAAAAAATATCACACACACACACACACACACACACACACACACACACACTGACATATAGTACACATTCACATACATGTATCCACACAAAAGTTCTGCAAACCCCAAACTCCTTCCCACCCCCCACCCACCCCACGTTTTTTTTTTCTCAACACTTGTAGAACTTTGTACTGTAGTTGTAGCAAAACTCATGATCACAAGAGAATGAAACAGCACTGTTATTAAAACACTGTTAAACACATGGTTATTACAATAATCATTACTCTGAGTCTGAGTGTGAATCTGATGTATGTTACATAAACATATTATAAGTAAGGCCTATGGACACAGATCGTTTTCTTTTCAATCGCCAAAGACGTGGAACAAGCTCCCTGATAACCTCCGTCATTCTGATTCCCTCGCATCTTTTAAATCTCGTCTCAAAACTCACCTTTTCCCTCAGCAATAAGTTCAATTGTGGCAGGTCCACTTCCTTTGCGTTAGCTGTGCTTGACTATGTGTGTATATGTATGTGTACATAACTACATGCATGTATATGAATGTGTATTGTGTGTGCGTGTGTTTATGTACGTTTGTGCCTGCCTATGTGTGCGTATGTGTTAGGGTAGCTGTTAGATACACATGTATGTTAAAATGTATGTATGCAGTGTGTGTGTGTGTGTGTGTGTGTGTGTGTGTGTGTGTGTGTGTGTGTGTGTGTGTGTGTAGTGACATTTTGGTGTGTGTGTGTAACATAGATATAATGTTTTATGTTAACAAAAGCGTTTTTGTAAAGCACCTAGAGCAGATTTCTGGATAGTGTGCTATATAAGTATCCATTATTATTATTATATAATTGACATTGAGTAAGTAAGTACTTACAGTGTAAGCATAGTCCTTCCCAAATAAATCAAGACAGTTTTTCAATGCCAGCATACCCTGAAAAAGAATGCAAGTTCAAGAATTAGATCAATGCATATCATGAAGAGATCTATAAATATAACAATACTAATA
This sequence comes from Babylonia areolata, assembly GCF_041734735.1. Classification (NCBI taxonomy): domain Eukaryota; kingdom Metazoa; phylum Mollusca; class Gastropoda; order Neogastropoda; family Buccinidae; genus Babylonia; species Babylonia areolata. The sequence goes on along the minus strand of NC_134900.1, from coordinate 14,690,846 downwards.
CAAAAAATAAACTGTAGTGTAAGAGTAACTTCCATCAGTGCACTTCACACACACACACACACTAAACATACCAACACACACACACACACACACACACACACACACACACACACACACACACACTTACACACACATAATACACACACACACACACACACACACACACACACACACACACACACACAAAGTGACACACATATAACCTTTTCTTTTCTCTTTTTTTTTCTGAGGACAAGAAATAAAATATCAGATAACTCTTTTACCCTTAATTAATAAGGATAATTTTTACTTGACTTCACACACACACACACACACACACACACACACACTTCATTGGTTTCATGGGTGAAATTCAACAGGATTTGTTACAGTAGTGGTACATTTGCCTCTAACTAACTTACTTAGTAAGTCTCATCCCTGTCATGCTTGCTAAGTTTATTCACTGACTCATGATTATCTTTTGAACTCTTTCCAATTAAAACTATAAAGTTGAAAAAAAAGAGTTAGAAATCAATAGAAAACCCTTTAATTAAAAAAAAAGAAAAAAAAGAAGGGAGTTCTTCAATGTGTTGAAGTCCCCTATTGCAAACAGAACAATAAACAAAGCCTGGCAAAAACCAAAAACTTGAAAGAGGTAAAAACAATTAAAGGACATTAAGTGCTTTGGATCTTTTTTTTTTTTTTTTAATACTGAATATCTATAACACATACCTAAAAACAAAACACTTCATGTCAATTTTGGAAAACCATGAGAGATATTATTTTAAAAATCTGAATTAAAATTTAAATAGAATAAAACAAACATCTTTTGGGGGATATCTATATATTTTGAATTCTAACATAGGTAATCAAACAAAGTGATCATTTGAATTTATAAGTGAACATATATATAATTTAAATGAGTAGGTATATTATCTATATATTCCTATCACTGACGGCAGAATGTGCAGGACATCAACAAAAACAAACACAAATGACATTTCACTTACATATCTCGTTCCTTTATATCTGATCAGTCCCTGTTTTAGTGTTTAGAATTCCCTGCCAATGACAGAGGCAGAGGCTCTCCTCTTGGTTTGCTTCAAACAAAAGCTTCACAAAATCACTGAGATATAATATATTTGGTTTCCCAGCTAACCAAAGTTATGCTCATGATGCCTAAAGCTATATATTACACCAAAATTTCTTTCTTCTACTGGTTCTCATGGGCAAATAGATCTGAGATGATTTACCCTGGATAACACTGGATCAATCACCAATGTCAATGAAATGTATGATATTGTAAGTCAAACAATCAAGCTCAGTTACTGAATAGTAGTCTTAGGTTAGGTAACACTAACAATCTCACAGCATCTTACAAGTTATGTTAGTAAAAATAGATTGAAAACAATAAAAAAATTAAAATAAATAAATAAAAAGTACCATCTTATTCTTCTTAATTCTTAGGAATGTTACTATTGTGAAATCTGAACATGTCATGATTTCATTTTGTCACTGCCGTCATAACTTACCGTCACATCTCCTTTAGCAGAATATGTATTTTTTGAAAAGTGTTCCAAGAGATGATCAATGTCTGCCTGCCTTGTCATTGATTCCACTGGATCTTCACCACAATCTGCCATCTTGCACAATTCTTTTCCACTCTTGTTCTCTCGCTTCAGAAGTTCAAATTCACTGTCCTTGCCTGAACTATCTGCATGTTGTCACTGAAGTTAAAAATAAACACCTGTCACCAGTACAGATTACACATTAGCATTCATGCTGACACCAATGTCAGCCTGATCCAGCTGATAAAACAGTAACCTTAATGAAGAGGTGTGTCCATCTCTTCGCTGATATCAGCTGATTCCGTGATTGAAACAGCGAAAGAAAGAAATTGAATCGGTTGAGCAACTGCCAACAAAAGATCGAGATGTCTTCACTCAACGAAAAGTGAACACAGCTAAAGCACGTGAGAGACTCTGATAATCCAGCAGTTTTCGAACAATAAACAGATAATTACAACACACACAAACATCTAACACCACAAACAGGCATGTTTACACGTCGATTGGGATTTCTTCCCTTGCACAGGTCGCCTTGTGGTCAATCAAGAACGGTTACTCTTTTGAGTGAAGCAGTCAGTCGTTAACGTAAACTCCCCTTTCGTGTGGGAAAATGTCATTGAGTTTTTTTATTTCAAACTTCGTTCTTAAAGTCTGCAGTTAATTAATTCAAGCTTTCGACAGTCACAAAGCTAGGGTGGCTCGATTACACACTATCACGGCATATCATTTATCTTGAGATTCATCAGTGTGGACTGGAAACAAGCTGATTACTCTGACCAGAGACGTGCCCCACGCGACCGTCTGTACACATCTGTCAATTTTATTTGACTGAGGTCTCACCCTCACAAAACGATCCTTGGGTAAGCTCGCACCCCAAGACAAAGACGGTTTTGTTTGTTAGTGTGTGTGTGTGTGTGTCTGAATATCAGTGCACCAGGATGTGCATGCCATTGATGAGGAAAGAAAAGAAAAGAAAAGACTTAATTGTGTTTGCAAAACATTGGTTTTGTTGTTTAGTTTTGTTGTTTGTTTCTTAAAGTACTGTTGGTGACAGAAAGTGTGACAGAAAAAGGGAAATAAATTGTATTTTATGTGTATAGACATTTTAATGTAGCTATATATCTACCTATTCAGTTTGAAAACACTAAGTTCAGTGTGTTTCTTCTTCAGTTCTTAAAAAAATCTTATTGTGTCTTTTCACTTTGACAGGTTATAAGCTTAGATCAAGAATGAAGAAAATATCGAGAGTTGTGTGCGGAATGTCAGGAGGAGTGGACAGCGCAGTCTCTGCACTTCTGCTGAAAAAGAAAGGTACTTTCAGACAATGTGTTTTCCATTTGCTTATGCATTATATATATATATATATATTTCATGTCTGTTATATAAGGTGATGAAAACGTCTTGCTTATTGTGTGCTGTAAAAAAAAAAGAAAAAGAAAAGAAAAGTACAAATAGGTTAGCTGTGTACTTATCAATAAATGGGACAATTCATCTGGTTTTAATTTGTTGTAGTCTTTCTTACTTGTGTGAATGTGTGTGTGTGTGTGTGTTGTGTGTGTGTGTGTGTGTGTGTGTGTGTGTACTGTTGTCAGGTATTTGTATTACCTTTTCAATGACCTTTCCTGTGACCCTGGGGAAGTCCCCCCCCCCCCCACCCCCACCCCTTTTCCTTCTGATTGTGCCTTGGCCTTGAATGTTATGTTACTCTTCAGATGACAGCATTTTCCTCAGCTTGAAATTTGGGCTGCTGTTTATAAAGAGAGCGAATCACCTTCCTTCATTTGTTACCTCAGACCTGTGCTTCTCCGTGTGTAGGGTTACATCTTTTGATGTATGTAGCGGATTTCGTCCGCAGAATTTTGCTCAAGGACAAATCTTTTGCCATTGGATTTTTTTTTTTTTTTTTTTTTTTTGTTCATTTGCTAGGCACATTCTGAGCATTGGGATTTCAGATGATCATATCATTTAAAAGACTAGTACCCAGACCACCACTTATGTCTAAACAGTGGACAGGGGAGTAAATTTGTTTTTGTCTCATATGTTGTGTCACTCTTGCACTCACTTCTTCACTGTTCTGGATGTGGTCAGTGTGTGACTATGAGATGCCAAGGAGTCATCCGAAGTGTCCCGTCTCCACAGTGAAGATCTTAATTCTCTAGGGTTCATGCTGGCAAAGTCCATGACTCACAAGTGTATAGGAAGATGGAGAGGGCAAGTCCATGCCATAATAAGATAACTTCAGTTTCTATAAGAAGTGGTAGAATCATCTCTCTCAAACATTGCTTTCTCACTCAAATCATGGTATACTTGGTCTATATTGTGTTGTTTCCACTTCTTTTGTTGTTGTTGTTGTGTGTGTGTGTGTGTGTTTGTGTGTGGGGGAGAGAGAGAGAGAGAGAGAGAATGGTCTGAAACATCATCCCCATCCACACCCATGCTTTGGGTGAGTCTGTCATGACTTTGGTGTCAGCAGATTCATGTTAGACCATGGTTGGAGGGATGTGGTGGGCAGTCTCTCCTCTGGAGAGGAGGCTCAGTCAGTCTGGCACTGTGACTAAGCCATTATTGTTGTCAGTAAGGAGGGCTTAGTAGGTGGTGTTCTAAGTACATAGAATCAAAAAACAGGCACTACTGAACACCACCGAGGTGGCTCAGCAGCAGTGCAGGGTCTCCTCTTGTGTGTGGCCTCCTGGCGACCTAACAACGATCGCTCCCCGTGGACTGCCGATGCTGCCGGGACTGCGACACATGGGCCCCGGGTGTGGCTGTGTATGGGGGACTCGGAATGAGTGGTGTGGGAGTAATGCCGCTGAAACTGTGCAGATCATGGTGTGTGGCTTCCTGGTGACCTGACATGGAAGGTTCTCTGTGGACTGCCAACACTTGGGGGGCTGCTACAGACGAACCTGGGTTGTGGCTGTGTATTGTGTGGGGGACTAGTAGGAACTAGCAGCATGGGAGACGGGCGCAATAGCCGAGTGGTTAAAGCGTTGGGCTGTCAGTCTGAGGGTCCTGGGTTCAAATCACGGTGACGGCACCTGGTGGGTAAAGGGTGGAGATTTTTCCAATCTCCCAGGTCAACATATGTGCAGACCTGCTAGTGCCTGAACCCCCTTCGTGTGTATATGCAAACAGAAGATCAAATACGCATGTTAAAGATCCTGTAATCCATGTCAGCGTTCGGTGGGTTATGGAAACAAGAACATACCCAGCATGCACACCCCCGAAAACGGAGTATGGCTGCCTACATGGCAGGGTAAAAACGGTCATACACGTAAAAGCCCACTCGTGTGCATACGAGTGAACGCAGAAGAAGAAACAGCATGGGAGTAACTCCACTGAAACAGTGCAGACTATGAATGAATGAATGATATGAATACTTACACAGCACCTATCCTCGGTCAGAGACCTCGCTCTGAGTGCTTTACAAGCACAGGGTCATTTGCACAACAGGCTGCCTACCTGGGTAGAGCCGACGACTGCCATTGTGTACTCATCATTTGTTTCCTGTGTCATTCAGTCAGATTTCAAGCTTACACACACACGCGCACACACACACACACACACACACACACACTCCCACACATGTAACATTTTACGATTATGACCAGTTTTTTTGTTTGTTTACCCCGCCATGTAGGCAGCCATACTCTGTTTTCGGGGGGTATTCATGCTGTGTATGTTCTTGTTTCCACAACCATCCGAACGCTGACATGGATTACAGGAAGAAGAAATGGAACTGAAGCATGAAAAAGTGTGAACAGTCGAAGCTGAAGTCAAAGTCAAAATATTTTGATTGCCAGACCACAGATCCATAAGAAATGGAGTTGACAAAGACAAAAAGTGTTAATACAGGGAAATGAATATTAGGACAATCACTGAACTACATGAGCATCAGTAACGATTCTACAGCATTTGCATTACTGCAGGGAAATGAATATTAGAACGATCACTGAACTACATGGCAATGGTGACGATTCTACAGCATTTGCATTACTACAGGGAAATGAATATTAGGATGATCATTGCACTACGTGGGCAATGGTGACGATTCTACAGTATTTGCATTACTACAGGGAAATGAATATTAGAACGATCACTGAACTACATGGCAATGGTGACGATTCTACAGCATTTGCATTACTACAGGGAAATGAATATTAGGATGATCATTGCACTACGTGGGCAATGGTGACGATTCTACAGTATTTGCATTACTACAGGGAAATGAATATTAGGACGGTCACTGAACTACATGGGTGTCAGTAATGATTTTACAGCATATGCATTACTACAGGGAAATAAATATTAGAACGATCACTGAACTATATGGGCATTGGTGACGATTCTACAGCATTTGCATTACGACAGGAAATTGAATATTTGGACGATCACTGAACTACATGGGCATCGGTAAGGATTCTACAGCATTTGCATTACTACAGGGAAATGAATATTAGGAAGATCACTGAACTACATGGGCATCAGTAAGGATTCTACAGCATTTGCATTACTACATGGAAATGAATATTAGAACAATCGCTGAACTAGATTGGACATTGGTGACGATTCTACAGCATTTGCATTACTACAGGGAAATGAATATTAGGATGATCACTGAACTACATGGGCATCGGTGACGATTCTACAGCATTCGCTAAAGTGTGAACGGTGGTGGGGGGGGCATGTTCCAATCCAGGCTACGAAGTGGTGGGTCTGTTCATGAAGAACTGGGACGTGGCGGACGAAACGGGGCGCTGCGCTGCCGACGCTGACTTACAGGACGCGGAGCTGGCCTGCCACGCTCTGGACATCCCCCTGCACCAAGTGAACTTCGTCAAGGAGTACTGGCATCAGGTGTTCAGGTGAGACCAGGTCGCAGGCAGGTGTGATGGGTGGGCGGGTGGGTGGATGGATGGATGGAGGGGATTTTTGTTCCATTTCACACACACAAACTGGTGATTGTAGGTAAGATGAATAGATACGCAGGTGAGTAAATATCATTCAGGTTGTGCGTAGGTGAACAAACGTTTACTCAGGTTGTGCACAGGTGAACGAATATTTCAGGTTGTGCAAGGGGTGAGCATGTGTTACTCAGGTCATTTCCGAATCAGATTATGCACAGGTGAGCAAATCCCATTAAGGTTGCACACAGGTGAGCAAATCCCATCAAGGTTGCACTCAGGTGAGCAAATGCCATTAAGGTTGTACAGAGGTGAGCAAGTCCCATTGAGGTTGCACACAGGGTGAGCAAATCCCATTTATTTGTACAGTTTCAGTTTCTGTGTTCAGTTTCTCAGGGAGGCGTCACCGCGTTCAGACAAATCCAGATACGCTACACCACACCTGCCTGTCCAGCAGCATAACCCAACACACTTAGTCAGGCCTTGCGTGCATGCGTACATATTCGTGTACCTATCAGAGTGGATTTCTTCTGCAGAATCTTGCCAGAGGACAACACTGTCGTTGCCATGGGTTCTTTTTCATAACGCCCAGAGCATACTGCACAAGGGACCAAGGTTTATCGTTTCATCATAATGACTAAACATGGATTTTGTACATAGGTGAGCAAAATGTGGTTCAGGTTGTGTACGCAGGTGAACAAAATCTCGTTTAGGTCGCTGTGGTTTTCAGCGAGATGGTGAGGGATTACCAGAAGGGCGTCACCCCCAACCCAGACATCATGTGCAACAAGCACATCAAGTTTGACGCGTTCTTCCGTCATGCCACGCAGACCCTTGATGCAGACGCCATAAGCACCGGCCACTATGCCCGCACCAGTGCCGACTATGATCTGGACAGTGTTGACCCCAGGAAAGGTGGGTTGATACTCTTTGTTTTTGACTCACTTGTGTAAACAAAGTGAGTCTATATTTTAACCCGGTGTTCGGTTGTCTGTGTGTGTGTGTGTGTCCGTGTGTCTGTGTGTCCGTGGTAAACTTTAACATTGACATTTTCTCTGCAAATACTTTGTCAGTTGACACCAAATTTGGCATAAAAATAGGAAAAATTCACTTCTTTCCAGTCATCTTGTTTAAAACAATATTGCACCTCTGGGATGGGCACAAAAAAATTTTTAAAAAAGAAGCCTAATTATATGCAAACTGCATTTACTGTTATATTTATATTTTTTGTATTCTCTAAACTTGGCACTTTGACCTCTTATTCTGACCCAACAACAAGAGCAGTCATTATTATCATTTTTTGTTCAAACAGGAACTTCTTTTGCTAAGCATGGAATTTTTATTTATTTTGCAAACGTTTTGGTGCAGATAGTAAAAAAGGGAAATTACTCTGTAATTAATGCTAGGGGACTTAATTTATCACAAGTGAGTCTTGAAGGCCTTGCGTCTCTTGTTCTGTGTGTGTTAATGTTCGTATGTTGGTGTTTTTTTGTTTTTTGTTGGTTTTAGTTTTTTTTCAGAGAAACGTAACAGAATGGTTTAAGACGCTCAGCTGCCAATACACAGAGTCCTTGAGGGTGTGTGTTTGAATCCCACTCTCGCCCTTTCTCCCAAGTTTGATTAGAAAATCAAACTCAGCGCCTAGTCTTATCTGATGAGACGATAAACCGAGGTCCAGTGTGCAGCACACACACTTGGCGCACTGAAAAAGAACCCACGGCAACAAGAGTGTTGTCCTCTGGCACTTCAGCAGTAATTTACACGCATGCATGCACACACACACACACACAAAACAGCACACACACACAACGTAACACTCGTCATGTATGATAGTCCATCGTGTCCGACTATGACCATCAGAACAGCAGAGGAGGCGTCTGCTGTCCCGACCATCTGGGGTTGAATTTGACTGATTATAGCAGACAGTGTCTTGCCAAAATGACATCCCCACTCTCTCGGCTTAGGGTGGTTCTTTTTTTTTTTTTTTTTTTTTTAGGACAGTTGGCGTTGGGATGGTTCCCAAAAGGGCAACTAGCCCCCAAGCCTGCAGCACTAAGAGCCAGCGCAATCTTGCCTCCTAATTTCAGAGTCCTAGTCCTTCACAAAAGAGTATGCTGTAAATGACTTTCCCATTGCAATTTAGAAACCATCGATGACGGGCGCAGTAGCCGAGTGGTTAAAGCGTTGGGCTGTCAATCTGAGGGTCCCGGGTTCGAATCACGGTGACGGCGCCTGGTGGGTGAAGGGTGGAGATTTTTACGATCTCCCAGGTCAACATATGTGCAGACCTGCTAGTGCCTGAACCCCCTTCTTGTGTATATGCAAGCAGAAAATCAAATACGCACGTAAAAGATCCCGTAATCCATGTCAGCGTTCGGTGGGTTATGGAAACAAGAACATACCCAGCATGCACACCCCCTGAAAACGGAGTATGGCTGCCTACATGGCGGGGTAAAAACGGTCATACACGTAAAAGCCCACTCGTGTGCATCTGAGTGAACGTGGGAGTTGCAGCCCACGAACGCAGAAGAAGAAGAAGAAGAAACCATTGATCCGACAGCTCTCACTTTGCTGTTGGCCCCAGCTGTAAGCCTATGTCAGTCTGTGATATAAACCCAGCACTGGGCCTAAACACTCAACATACATATACATCATACGCTTGAGAGTGACACACACCCTCATACTGACGTTCTGATTCCTGTTCATTTTAACAAAGGGGTGCAACTCCTCAAGTCGGCGGACTCTGTGAAGGACCAGACCTTCTTCCTCTCCCAGATTTCCCAGCAGGCCTTGCAGCGAACCATATTTCCCGTCGGTGAACTCCGGAAAGATGTGGTCAAACGCATCGCCGTGGAAGCTGGCTTGGAGAAAATCGCAAAAAGAAAAGAGGTGTGTGAGTATCAGCGTCTGTGCTTGTGTGTGTGTGTGTGTGTGTGTGTGTGAGGGTGAGATAGACAGACAGACAGAGAGAGACATAGAGAAATATGAATCAAGAGATAACAAGTGTGTTTTATGAGAAAGAGAGTTCATGGGTGTGTGTATGCTTATGCCTTTACTCGGTTATGTACGTGTGTGTGATCTGGATGTGTTATGTGAGTGCGTGTGAATGTTTCGGACTTAAGTGTTGAGTTTGTTGACAAAATTTTCACATTGCATTATTTATGTATTACATGTATTGCATTGTGTGGATAACAATCTTAACATCTGCCTTCAGATATTAAAGCATTTAACCTTGGACTGCACGCACTAAGCTGTTCCAGTTGCAAAGTGTTGCACAATCTTCTTCCTACCTGAAACAAAGTTGTTGTTTCCTTCTCTCTAACTGTTCATTTTCCAGAGATCTTGCAGTGTTTGCCTTGTTTATTTGTGTGTATGCATTTGCATCCTTGTGTGAGTATGCACGCATGTGTGTGTGCTCAGAAGTTTGTTGAATGTAGCCCGTTTTTCTTCTTATTTTATTTCAGTAGTTCGCTTCTACATATCTTTTGGGGTTTTTTTTTTACATTTTAATGTATTTTCGGTGGTAGGCTGTCCATGTTGTCATATGACCTACTTCTGGCTCTGCTAGCAATGAAAAGTCCACCATGAAAGTGGGCCTGCGCACCCTCCCTATTGCCAAACTGACTTGTTTTGTGTTTGAACGTTTTCTTTTTGACTCACTTGTGTAAACAAAGTGAGTCTATGTTTTAACCCGGTGTTTGGTTGTCTGTGTGTGTGTGTGTGTGTGTGTCCGTGTGTCTGTGTGTCCGTGGTAAACTTTAACATTGGCATTTTCTCTGCAAATACTTTGTCAGTTGACACCAAATTTGGCATAAAAATAGGAAGAATTCAGTTCTTTCCAGTCATCGTGTTTAAAACAATATTGCACCTGTGGGATGGGCACAAAAAAATTAAAAAAGAAGCCTAATTATATGCAAACTGCATTTACTGTTATATTTATATTTTTTTGTATTCTCTAAACTTGGCACTTTGACCTCTTATTCTGACACAACAACAAGAGGAGTCATTATTATCATTTTTTTGTTCAAACAGGAACTTCTTTTGCTAAGCATGGAATTTTTATTTATTTTGCAAACGTTTTGGTGCAGATAGTAAAAAAAGGGAAATTACTCTGTAATTAATGCTAGGGGACTTAATTTATCACAAGTGAGTCTTGAAGGCTTTGCCTCTCTTGTTCTTTTTTCTTTTCTTTTTTTCGATAGAAGGGGGGTCAGGCCCTGTAGCTTCCGTAAACTCACGGCTTTCACCACATGGTGTCATATGTCCTCTTGACGAGGACCCTTCCTCTTCCAGGGTAGTAATCTCTTGGTCTGTTGTTGGCGTTTCTGTAGCAAGCTGGGTTGTTTTTTTTTTTTACAGGGTAGGGTTGCTAGCCCCACGCCCCAACCCTCCTCACTTTTTTCATCCGGGCTTGGGAACGGCATAGGCGGAGTTGTTTGAACATTGAGCCATGTCAGTTTCTTTCCCTCCACAGAGCATGGGGATATGCTTCATTGGGTCTCGGCAGTTCCAGCGCTTCATGGAAGAGGTGAGTGTTCATAAGCGTGCGTCATTGTTGTCACACCTGTCAGCTCCTTGGTGAGGTGGGAGGGTGGAAGGTGGCGGGATGGTTAAGACGCTTATCTGTCGATACTGTGTCCGTGAAGGTCTGAGCTCGATTTCCCGTTCTCGCCCTTTCTCCCAGGTTTTACTGTAAAAAAAAAAAAAACCCTACCATCTACCGCCTTCGCACAGGACACTGCGGCCTCCGAGCACACCTGAAGAGGATTGGAGTGGCAGCCACATCCGTATGTGATTGCGGCCAGGCTGACCAGACCCCATCCCATATTCTCCAAGACTGCCCCCCTGTATGAGAAGATGCAGCAGCAGTCCTGACCTGGGGGTGCTGACCTCAACACCAAGCTCTGGGGGACGGCAGCCGATCTTCACCGGATGTCCCGAGTTTGTGGCATCCCTCGGACTTCGACCCTGACTGCGTAGCTGTTGAACGCAAAAGAAAGAAAAGAAAAAAAAAAAAAACTGAGCATCTAGCCATTCAGATGAGATGATAAACCGAGGTCCCATGTGCAGCACGCGCACTTGGCGCACTGGTAAAAGAACCCACAGCAACAGAAGAGTTGTCCTCTGGCAAAATTCTGTAGAGGAAATCCCCTCTGACAGGTTCACAAACATTCATGCATGCTCTCAAAGGCCTGATCAAGCACATTGGGTTATGCTGCTGGTCAGGCAGATGTGTAATGTGTATCGATTTGTTCAAAACACAGTGACACCTCATTGAGAAACATGAAGCCTTGGTTTTTCTTTGTTTTTTTTTTGGGGGGGGGGGGGGGGGTTCTCAAGGCCTGACAAAGCGCGTTGGGTTACGCTGCTGGTCAGGCATCTGCTTGGCAGATGTGGTGTAGCGTATATGGATTTGTCCGAACGCAGTGACGCCTCCTTGAGCTACTGAAACTGAAACTGAAACTTGGTGAGCGCAGAGCTTTCGCAGTCATCCTTTGCCTCTTGTGCCGTCTTGTACCCTGGAAACCAAAGTATTGCTGCATACATGGTGGAATAAAAACAGTCATGCACAAAAAAAAGTCTGCTTGTAAATGCAGATGAAAATGAAGCATGGCTGCCTACATATGTGGTGGGGTTAAAGCAGTCATACACTTAAAAGTCCTCTTAAAAGTACTGGAATAATTCACCATCACGTTTAAAAAATATTACTGACCACAACAACTTTAAGCAAAATCTAAAAATGTACCTATTCACAAAAATTGACGTCACCTGAAATCCAACATTGCTTTCGACAATTTGTGGGTTCCCTCTCACTCTCTCTTGAGTGGGTGAATTTGTGTGCGTTTGTGTGTGTGTGTGTGTGTGTGTGTGTATTTCATGATTTTTTTTTTTTCTTCTCTTCTTCTTCCTTTTGTGGAATGGCTTTGAATGGTGAAATAACGGTATATTTTGATTGTGTTTTGATTTTGTGCTCATTTTCGCTTTTTTTTAGCTTTATTCCCTCTTTAGGGTGAGGGCTGGATATAAAAAAGCATGTTACTTGCTTATCTATTACCCTCGTTAATAAAGATTTTGTCTTGTCTTGTCTTGTCTTGTAGATACAGATGATGAAAACAAAGTATGGCTGCCTGCAAAAAAGTCCTCCTGTAGATACGGATGAAAACAAAGTATGGCTGCCTATGTGTTGGGGGTGAAAACAGTCGTACACATAAAAATCCTTATTGTAGACATAAAAAAAAAGAAGTGAAACTGGCAATGGTATAGACTCTAGTACATCTACACCTCTGTTTCACTTGGGAGATTTGAAATTTCTCCTTCCTAAACGTACCAGGCGCGCCGTGATGGTCGATCACTATGATGATGATGATGATTCTCTAAATCTGTTCCAGTATGTGGAGCCCAAACCAGGAAACTTCCTTGACGTGGAAACAGGGGATGTGGTTGGCCAACACAAAGGTGAGGGGTTTGTTTGGAAGTCCCCCCAGTGGCACGGAGAGCATGTTAGTCACGTTTGGTGAACAATCTTCTTATTATTATTATAATCATTATTGTTAGTTTTATTATTATCATTATTGTGATTGTTGTTATTAGTATATTATCATTTTTATTATTATTATTATTGATACTTACATAGTGCCTAGTTTCGTCCAGAGAACAAACTCGTACTATATGCTTTACAAACACGGTCATTTGCAGGACAAGCTGCCATACCTGGTTAGAGCTAACTGATAGCTGACAAAAGGTGCTCATCATTCGTTTCCTGTGTCGTTCAGTCCAGCTTCAGTCAAGCGCATGCACGTTCATGTACGTTTGAGTGGGTTTTTTTATTCAGGGTTTAAAGCGACGGATAACCCTTTTGCTGCCAAGGGCTCTTTTTTTTTTTTGTGCGCTGACTGCATGCTGCGTATGGGACCTCAGTTTATCGTCTCATCCTGATGATTAGCATCCAGACTGTCACTCAAAGCATTGTGGAAGGGGAGAGAATTCTGGTGAATGTGGGATTATATATCCTATACTCTAAGATTCTCTCCCTTCCATGGTGGTTGTGTTACGACTTGGCCACCACTCTAAGGTTATTTTCTCCGATGGTGAAAAAAATACGTCTTGTTTTCATAAATTACTGGGGGGTTGTGGGGGGGGGGGGTTCAGTCTACATGGCATTTTGGATTATGTGGCATGCACTGAATTAAAAAAAAAAATTTAATCTGTTTCATTTATATACATGAGATGCTTAAGACTGTAGGACACTATATTCATAGCAAAATAGAATATGATGGTACAACCTGATTTTGAGTTAAATTCAAACCAAAAGTTGGCTCCTGTGGTTCAAAAGGAGACATGAATTGTGTTATAAATGCAGTCAAAAGCAAAACGATTTGACCATGAATAGGGTGCGCTTGACTGTGAAACCTTGTGTATGTGTGTTTGTGTGCGAGCATGTGTGTGTGGTGTGTGTGTGTGCATGCGTGTGTGCGAGTGTGTGTGTGTGTTTTTTGTGCGTGTGTGTGTGTGTGTGTGTGTGTGTGTGTGTGTGATAAAGTCTGTTCCGAAAAAAATTCAAAGGGTCTTATTCATTGATCGTTGGTTGGTATAATTTGTGAGGAAAATAAAAAGAATGTTCAGTATTACTGAATAAACAACATTGTGTGCCTTAACTTGTTACTGATTCTTTTCTTTCTTTTTTTTTTTTCTTTTTTTTTTCTCCTTTAATCAGGTATTCATTATTGGACGTTGGGACAAAGAGCTAATATACCTGGTTTGAGACGAGCTTACTTCATCGCAGAGAAGAATGCTCAAACAAATGACATCATTGTGGTATGTTGTTTCCTGTGCATGTGTGTGTGTATGTATGTGTGTGTGTGTGTATGCACATGTTTCTGTGTGTGTGTGTGTGTGCATGCAGGTATCTACTTGTGTGTGATGTGTATAGATTTGTATATCCTATTTTCAACACAATTGCACCAAATTTGGCAGTTTTCCCAGACTGAGAATTTGGGGCTTCCAACATATTCCTACATGAACACCATACTTTACACTCAACAAGGCCGTACTTTTTTTCCAGCTCAATTTCAACCTTGTAATACAGTGCACCTTATGTATGGTTAACTCTTTCCATACGAACAGCGAAAGAGACGACATTAACAGCGTTTCACCCCAATTACCATCATCAAAATATTGCAAGCGGAAGGCTCTTATACTGAAGACGTGAATGTTGACAAAGAGTACCACAATTCACCCCAATTACCATCATCAAAATATTGCAAGCGGAAGGCTCTTATACTGAAGACGTGAATGTTGACAAAGAGTACCACAATTCTGACGACGGAAGCTAAAGGTTGGGTCATTCAGACACCCACTGGACATCCGAGGGGTCTGTATAGAGGAGAAGAGAGGACTGGCCGTACTGAGTGAGTTAAAACCAGTCCAAAACGCTGGAGTGAATCAGGATTCTGTCGAAGCCAACCTGTTGATCCTGGAAGTATTTATGTTTGTGGCAGCGAAAACAAATGAAACCTTCCCATGGATTCAGCAGAAAAACAGCTGACAAACTTCTTCTTCTGCGTTCTCGTATGCACACGAGTGGGCTTTTACGTGTATGACCGTTTTTACCCCGCCATGTAGGCAGCCATACTCCGTTTTCGGGGGTGTGCATGCTGGGTATGTTCTTGTTTCCATAACCCACCGAACGCTGACATGGATTACAGGATCTTTAACGTGCGTATTTGATGTTCTGCTTGCATATACACATGAAGGGGGTTCAGGCACTAGCAGGTCTGCACATATGTTGACCTGGGAGATCGGAAAAATCTCCACCCTTTACCCACCAGGCACCGTCACCGTGATTCGAACCCGGGACCCTCAGATTGACAGTCCAACGCTTTAACCACTCGGCTATTGCGCCCGTCTGCTGACAAACAACTTACAAGGGGGAGCACGGACAGGACAGTTCAAGAGGGCAGAGATCGAATGAGCAGACAAAAATGTAGATCTTCTTCTTCTTCATTCGTGGGCTGCAATTCCCACGTTCACCTATAATTTATGTATGAGTTGGCTTTTATGTGAATGACCATTTTTACCCCACCCTGTAGGTAGCCCTACATCCGTTTTTTTGGGGGGTGTGCATGCTGGATATGTCCTTGTTTCCGTAACCCACCGAACACTGACATGGATTACAGGATCTTTAACGTGCATATTTGATGTTCTGCATGCATATGCACACACGAACAGGGTTCAGGCACAAGCAGGTCTGCACGTGATTTGAACTGAGAGATCAGAAAAAACACCACCCTTAACTCACTCAGTACGGCCAGTCCTCTCTTCTCCTCTACACAGACCCCTTGGATGTCCAGTGGGTGTCTCAATGACCCAACCTTTAGCTTCTGTCGTCAGAATTGTGGTATTCTTTGTCAACATCACGTCTTCAGTATAAGAGCCTTCCGCTTGCAATATTTTGATGATGGTAATTTGGGTGAAACGCTGTTAACGTCGTCTCTTTCGCCGTTCGTATGGAAAGAGTTAACCCACCAGGAGCACCAAAACCGGGGGATCAAACTCGGGAATCTCGGGCGAGAAGCCAGCGCTCTTACCATTTGGCCACCTGCAGCGTGAAAAGAGAGTTCTGATCATGACCTTTGCACTTTGGCCTCACTTTGACACAGCCACAATAACAACAGCGATCGACTCATCATTGCTTGACTTAAGATTATCATTGTGAATATGTGGGTCTTTGTAATATGCTGCGCCTTATGTATTGTTAACCCCTTCAGTACCAAGGACGTGTATATATACATCCACTAAAATGTTTCACTGTTTGCCAAGGATGTGTATACACGTCCTCATCATTTCATGAATTTTCCTCATTTCTGTTTGAAAGTGTCTGTGTCCCAGTAGGCACTGGCAGGGAAACTTGATGTGTCGACTTTAATTTTTCATGAGTAGCAGCACCCTACTTCTTCTTCTTCTTCTTCTGCGTTCGTGGGCTTCAACTCCCATGTTCACTCGTATATACGCGAGTGGGCTTTTTATGTGTATGACCGTTTTTACCCCGCCATATAGGCAGCCATACTCCGCTTTCGGGGGTGTGCATGCTGGGTATGTTCTTGTTTCCATAACCCACCGAACGCTGACATGGATTACAGGATCTATAACGTGCGTATTTGATCTTCTGCTTGCGTATACACACGAAGGGGGTTCAGGCACTGGCAGGTCTGCACATATGTTGACCTGGGAGATCGTAAAAATCTCCACCCTTTACCCATCAGGCGCCGTCACCGTGATTCGAACCCGGGACCCTCAGATCGAAAGTCCAACGCTTTAATCATTCGGCTATGGTGCCCGTCAGCACCCTACTTCAGTTTGCATGGTCACTCTATGGTGTTATTTGTAAGTACCTGTCTCAAAATTCAGATGACGCTTTCAAAATGGCAGACGATGAACAGCATGTTGGCCCAAGTGGCTTGAAAAATGCAGCATGTTGCTAAAGAACCTTTAACTCTTTCCATACCAACGACAAAAGAGGTGGTGATGACAGTGAATAACAGCATTTCTCGCGACAAAAACTATACACTGGGCCATTCCTACACCTGCTGGACATGAGACGGGGTCTCTGTGGGGAAAGAAAGGAAGAAGACTCTCCGTCCCGAATGAGTTAAGATTTTGTCACCCAAGATGTTGCAGAACCTTTACAACAAATAATAATAATAATGATAATGATAGTATTATTTATATAGCGCTGAATCTTGTGCAGAGACAAATCTAAGCGCTTTCACACCAGTCATTCACACACATGCATAACTCTAAAACTGAAGAAAACTGAAGACAAGGAAGAGGTAGGGGAGGGAGGCTGTCTTGTGAAGAGGTGGGTTTTAAGGCCAGACTTGAAAGAGCTGAGTGCGGAGACCTGACAAAGCGAAAGAGGAAGTTCATTCCAAATACAAGGTCCAGAGACAGAGAAAGAACGGCGTCCAACAGTGGAGTGTTTAAATCTGGGTATCCGTAAACAGAGTGGATCCGAAGCCGATCGTAGTGAGCGAGATGGAGTGTAGAGATGAAGGCAGCCACAAAGATAGGAAGTCATAGATGATGTTGAATTCGGTGCCGGAAACGGCAAAACTTTTGTCAGCTGGATCGCTGGACAAGAATGAAAGTTGGGAAGAGAGAGAGAGGAGGGAGGGTTGGGGTAGTGTGATTCTGTGAGCCTGTTGTGACACGCCCTATTTCATGCATTGCAGGCGTCGGGCACGGACCACCCGGCGCTGTTCTGCCAGACGCTGTTCACGGGCACGCCTCACTGGATTTGCAAACCTCCGCGGTCTCTGATGGAGGAGCAGATGGTCGACCTCGACTTCCGCTTCCAGCACAAACACCCCCTGGTCTCTTGCACCGCCACACTCAGGTGAGCTGAGTCCCACAGACAGGTGAGATCAGTCCAGTACACAGGTGAGATAAGTCCCTTACACAGGTGAGATAGGTGAGATAAGTCCCTTACACGGGTGAGATAGACAGGTGAGATAAGTCCCTTACACAGGTGAGATAGGTGAGATAAGTCCATTACACAGGTGAGATAGACAGGTGAGATAAGTCCCTTACACAGGTGAGATAGGTGAGATAAGTCCCTTACACGGGTGAGATAGACAGGTGAGATAAGTCCCTTACACAGGTGAGATAGGTGAGATAAGTCCCTTGCACGGGTGAGATAGACAGGTGAGATAAGTCCCTTACACGGGTGAGATAGACAGGTGAGATAAGTCCCTTACACAGGTGAGATAGACAGGTGAGATAAGTCCCTCACATGGGTGAGATAGACAGGTGAGATAAGTCCATTACACAGGTGAGATAGACAGGTGAGATAAGTCCCTTACACGGGTGAGATAGACAGGTGAGATAAGTCCCTTACACAGGTGAGATAGACAGGTGAGATAAGTCCCTTACACGGGTGAGATAATACCCACAGACTGATGAAACAGACAGGTGAGATAATACGCATAGACTGGTGAGATAGACAAGTGAGATAAGTCCCATAGACAGGTAAGATAAGTCCCATTGGCAGGTAAGTACCACAGTTAAGTTCCTTAACTCACTCAGTCCTCTCTTCTCCTCTACACAGACCCCTCGGATGTCCAGTGGGTGTCTGAATGACCCAACCTTTAGCTTCCGTCGTCAGAATTGTGGTATTCTTTGTCAACATTCACCTCTTCAGTATAAGAGCCTTCCGCTTGCAATATTTTGATGATGGTAATTGGGGTGAAACGCTGTTAACGTCGTCTCTTTCGCCGTTCGTATGGAGAGAGTTAAGTGAAATAAGTTCTATGGACAGGTGAGATAAGTCCCATAAAAAAAAGTGAAATAAGTCCCCATAGACAGATGAGATCAGTCCCATGGACAGGTGTGGAGATGAGTTCCATCTACAGGTGATATAAATTCCATTGACAGGTGAGATAAGTTCCGTAGACGATTGAGATCAGTCCCATAAACAGGTGATGCATGTCAGTCCCATAAGCAGGTGATATCAGCCCTCTAGGCAGGTGCGAAATTCATTGGGTGAAATACCTTCTGTAGACAGGCGAGGTAAAATCCCATAGACAGGTGAGATCAGTCCGTAGCCTTGGTTGGTATTTGTTATTTAGCATTTACTGGTGTATTTTTGTTGTGTGTGTTTTTTTGTTTTTTGTTGTTGTTTTTTTGGTTGGTTGATTGATTAAAAACAAATTCTTTTAGGTTGGTTTTTCTTTGGGGGGAGGGGAGTATGTTGGGGTTTTTTGGTTGTTTTTTTTGTTGTTGTTTTTTCTTGTTATTTTGGTTTTCCTGCAGTGACACTTGCTGTTTGTGACAACACTAAAATGGCCCCTTTTGGCAGTCAGCTAGGTAACAAGATTTAATCTGCAATGAGTGACAGTAATTTCTCTTTCCTTCTCTAAACAGCAGTGGCAGCGCTATGATCTTGCCTTTCTTTTCTTTTCTTTTCAATTTTCTAAACAGCGGTGGCAACACTATGATGATATCCTTATTTTTTTCTTCTCTTCTTCTTTAAACAGTTGGTGGCAGCACGTATTTTTTGTTGTTGTTGTTGTTTTTTTGCTGCCCCATCATCTGCACCGTTTCAGTGGCATTACTCCCACGCCGCTCATTAAATTTTAGATTCCCCCATACACGGCCACACCCGGGTTCATCCTTCGCAGTTCCAGCGTCAGCAGTCCACAGGGAACCTTCGATGTTAGGTCGCCATGAGGCCACACACCAGAGGAGACCCTGCACTGCTGCTGAGTCACTTCAGTGGTGCCTGTTCTGTTTTAACGTACTTAGGACACCACCTACTAAGCCCCCTACTAACGACAGTAATGGCTTAGTCGCGGAGTCAGACTGAGTGAGTGTCCCTCCCAGAGTGGAGGCAGCACGTTGATTGTGTCTTTAAAATTTTTGTTTTCTTCTCCAAACAATGGTGGCAACACTTCCATTTTGTCTCTTTTTTTTTTCTTTTCTTTTTTTTTCTTTGTCCAAACAGTGGTGGCAACACTTTGATTATATTTTTTCCGATGCATGCACAGGCACAGACACACACACAACACACAGTTGTTTCACTCGAAATCATAATGTAATAGTATCATACCCACATGTTTTTCTGTTTACATAATAATCGATGCGTGCATGGTGATCAGTGAAGGGTGTGTCAGTTGTTTGTTTTTGTCTCTTTGATTTTTGCTGACGGGTATTTTATTTTAAGTGAGCCTAAAGAGAATTTTCTGTTTTGGTTGAAGCAGACAATAAAGTATTTTGAATTGAATTGAATTGAACTGAATTCTTTTTTTTTTGGGGGGGGGGCGGGGGGGGGGGTCTTGTCTTCTTTTTTTTTTCTTTCCTTCTCCAAACAGCAGCAACAATAATTTGAGTATGTCTTTTTTTTTTTTTTTTTCTTTTTTCTCCAAACGGCGGTGGTAACAATTTAATTGTGCCCTTTTTTTTTCTTCTTTTTTTTCCAAACAGCGGTAACAACACTTTGAAAATGTCTTCTTTTTTTTTCTTTCTTCTCCAAATAGCAGTTGCAACTTTTTGATCATGTCTTTTTCTGTTTCTGTTTCTTCTTCTTCTTCTTCACCAAACAGCGGCGGCAATACACTGATCGTGTCCATATCCCGGCCGATGCGGGCGGTGACCCCCGGTCAGTACGCTGTGTTCTACAGGGGGGACGAGTGTCTGGGCAGCGCCAAGATTCTGCGAACCGGGCCCTCCCTCTTCACCCTCAGCTACGGGGAGCGAGTGAAGAACTCCTCCGAGTTCTCTTGATGTTTTTGAAAAAAACTTTCCAGGGTCCTGTTGTTGTGAGTGAGGTACGGGTGAAGTAGTGCCTGCCACCCGTTGGGGGGGGGGGGGGGGCGGGGGGGGGGGGGGGGGGGAATGAGCTGTGATATGTGTTGAGGGATGTTTGTGTGTTTTTTTGGTGAGAAATTATGAATCTGTTGTTTGGTGGGGTTTTTTTTTAGTTTGTTTGTTGTTGTTGTGAGGGTTGTTCTGTTTGTGTTGAGAGAGAGAGAGAGAGAGTGTGTGTGTGTGTGTGTGTGTGTGTGTGTGTGTGTTTTCTCATGGTGTGTTTTGATTTTAATATTGAATATATAAATTTGTTTGAATCTAGGATGACTTGCTGTGTGT
The DNA here is from genome assembly GCF_041734735.1 of Babylonia areolata. Lineage (NCBI taxonomy): Eukaryota > Metazoa > Mollusca > Gastropoda > Neogastropoda > Buccinidae > Babylonia > Babylonia areolata. Next base: position 14,669,752 of record NC_134900.1, on the reverse strand, counting down.
GTGTGTGTGTGTGTGTGTGTGTGTGTGTGTGCATAGTGTGTTTTAATTTTAGTATTGAGTATATGATTTTGGTTAAATCTAGGATGACTTGCTGTGTGTGTGTGTGTGTGTGTGTGTGTGTGTGTGTGTGTGTGTGTGTGTTCACACAGTGTGTTTTGATTTTAGTATTGAGCATATGATTTTAGTTGAATCTTGGATGACTCACTGTGTGTGTATTTGTATGTGTGTGTGTGTGTGTGTGTGTGTGTGGTGCATTTTATACATGATCAAGCACATGTATGTGTGTGTGGATGTTTCTGTGCACTTGGTACTCTGTGTATTTTTTAGGTACAGGAGAGAGAAGTTGTGAATGGGAATCCATGCTTGAATGTTTGTAAACAGGTTGCTGCATGTGAACATGTTTTTGCATAGCTATGCATTTGCATGTGTATATATATATACTATTTTGATGTTCAGTTGATAGCATGTTACGTAGTTTTTTAATTGATTTGAGTGTTCTGACAGATCTTTGATATTATTTGGGTAAAAAGATGTAATATCATAAAAGGAGCCATGGTTGAATGTGTGTCTGGTCTGGTCTGATAGGTTTTGTCACATGTCATGTGTGGTTCTTAAAGAATGCATGTGCAGGAAATGGTACATGTAAATCTGATGCAAAACATAGTCTCAGGTCAGTGCATAACTGTTTTTTGACCTGTGTGTCTGCGGTTGTGTGCACAGAAATGGACAGAACAGACAGCAATAAGATGATGCATATAAGGTGCTTGAAAACCAGATATGACAAAGTCTCAGGAACTCTGTAAATGATTCTTTATTATTTGATTTCTGTGTGCACCAGATACCTATGAAATATACTTTTTTTTTTCTTTTTCTTTTTTTGCCTGCAATGAATAAAGACAAAATGTGCGGTTTTCACGTTTTTGTGGATGTTTGTGTATGTGTGCAGAGTGTGTGATGTGTAACTTGAGTGTGTGTGGGTGGGTGGGTGCGTGGGGGGGTGGGTCCTGGGTGTATGTGTTGGGTGTGTGTTGCATGACACTTACAAAGACCTTAACCTGAGATATGAGATAAACCATGATAACTCAGTTGCAACATTTTCTTGTCGAGTAAACAAACATTATGTTAGGCATGCGCTGAAGAAAATATAAGAGATTGTGGAAACATGCTTTTCCATGAACAGCAGCAGAATCTGAAGAATAATGCAGATCAATCCAAACGGTTATACAGGTAAACCGAGTGGCAGAGAAACGAAGATAACCTACACTGTCAGTGTAGTAATCGGTGAAGATCTGGACAACTTAAGTGATATTTTCATTGGTAATCCATCATGCATTTACCCGCGGATACTGAGGAAAAAGAAAGAAAGGGGAGAGAAAAAGAAGAACGCCTGTTCAGTGTTTGCTTTCAGATCCTTATGATAGATTACCTCTTGTTCTCGCATTACCTCGCCAACAGGCTGTCACACCATGTTGGAAATACCAGTTCTCATCCGATCACCGAAATTTAAGCAACGTCGGGCCTAGTTAGTACTTGGGATGGGTGACCTGACCGCCTGGGAACACCGGGTGCTGTTGGCATTTTTTTTTTTTTTTTTTTTTTTTTACATTTCACTCGTCTCAGCTCTCTCTCTCTCTCTCTCTCTCTCTCTCTCGTTCGTTCTTTAGTTTAACTGACGTCTTTTCACTGTAAGTGATATTAGACGAGGGTAGGAAAAAAAAATCGAGTGGGAGGAGGGGGAGGGGGAGGAGGGGAATTACTGTGTACGCATGCGTGTAAGTGAAAGTGTGTGTGTGTGTGTATGTGCCACGGTGTGTGTGTGTGTGTGTGTGTGTGCCACGGTGTGTGTGTGTTACATATAGAAAATGATTGATTTAAGTTTTGTTTAAAAAGAACAAAAAAACCCAAAAAACAAAAAAAACAACAAACAACAACAACAAAAAAACCATAACAATATAACATATTTCTAATGAAAAACTAACAAACTATAACAGCGAACCAACTGGACTATTTAACAAGGAGTTGAAAAAGTAATACATTAGCAAGTGGACTGCTGAAGATCGTCAACACTGAAGATGATTTCAGTTCAGGGATTTGAGACTTTAACATATCGCAAGATGGTATATGATCTCTCTCTCTCTCTGTGTCTCTCTCTGTGTCTCTCTCTCTCACCCGGACTCTGTCATTTTCTCTTTCTTTTCCTAGATTTTCTCTCCCATTCATTTTCCTTTTCTTGTTTCAGGTTATATGTTTCTGTACACCATAATTGTGTAAATCACGGTTAGCCATTGTCACATCTGACTTCACATTTTCTTTTCCTTTTTTCTTTCAAGTCTACAAACTCTGTACATTGTGGTCATTGTACATGCACACTCAGTTCGTCAATCTTTTTATTAACTTTTTTTCCCCATTTGACAGTGAAACCTTTTTTTCTCTATAAAAGAATGCGAGTATATCAACGGAGAAAGAAATGAAGTTGTCATTTCGATTGTATAAGTTAAACCATATTAAATATAAATTAATCAATTAATTTATAACTGAAAAGAAACTAAATTCTGTGCATGTGTAACTGAACATACTGCTGTCTCTGAAAGACAAACGACGTATAATGGCACAGTAAGTAAATCCGTCAGCAGGAACCCTCATTAAAAAATGTCTTAACTAAGGGAATCACACACTCTCTCCCTCCCCCCTCCTCTCTCTCTCTCTCTGAGTCTCTCTATCACACACACACACACACACACACAACTACACAGTTATACAGTTTATCATTGATCATTATACGCACAAATGGGCGCCCCTCACTCAGCGGCACCCGCCTCTCCACACACTCCTTCCCTCCCCCTCCCCCAATCTCCCCCGCCCACCCCTCAAGGGGTAAACGACATACGCACATTTTGCCAACACACACACACACACACGATCTCCATCTCTGCCACGCCGTGGGCACATCTACAATGGGGAACAACCTGGGCTGTCGCGGAAACATGCACCGGAAGACTCGTTAAAGGGAGATAACTCTAAAGTGCAATCACACTGCAGAGCAAGGATTCGCGGACTGCTTCTGTTGTTTCTCGACCATCGGTGTGGCGAATTTTGTTTTCACATTGTTTAAGGGAACCATTTGGACAGACACTTATATGGTAAGTAACGCACCAATGAGGCTTTGAAAGGCGAAAGGATCTGGCGTTGTTTTTTCATTAACAAGTAAACGTATCGAGCTGTGCAAAGTTGCAAGAAATTTGCTCATGAATGATGCTTTTCGGTTTCTTGACATCTTCTTCTTCTTTTTCTTCTTTCCGTTACACGACCAACATCGACTTCCCGATGACTCTGTCGTGGTTCATGCATGCTGGGTATTTTCGTGTCTCCATAACCCACCGAACACTGACATAAGTTACAGGATCTTTAACGTGCGTATTTGATCTTCTGTGTGCGTATACACACGAAGGGGGTTCAGGCACTAGCAGGTCTGCACATAATTATGTTGACCTGGGAGATCGGACAAATCTCCACCCCTTTACCCAACAGGCGCCGTTACCGTGATTCGAACCCGGGACCCTTAGATTGAAAGTCCAACGCTTTAACCACTCGGCTATTGCGCCCGTCGGCATCGTGTGTTTCTACGACTCATGATATGGATACTTGTAATAACGCCTATCCTCTGTCAGAGGCCAAGTTTCCAAGCGCTTTACAAACACGGAGTTGATTTGTATAACAGGCCACCAACCTGGGAAAAGCTGACAGATTTTTTTTGCCTTTGGGTGCTCATCATTCGTTTCCTGTGTCATTCTGTAAGGTTTCAGTCTTGCTCGCACGCACGCACGCACGCACGCACACACACACACACACACACACACAAACAAACAAACAAACAAACAAACAAACACACACACACACACACACACACACACACACACACACACACACACACACACACACTCACTCACTCACTCACTCACTCAGATATGTAAATTTTTACGTGTATGACTGTGTGTGTGTTTTTTTTTATTGAAGTAGGTGGGCGTTGATCCTCGATGGATATGAAGCTGAGTGTTTTGTGGAGATCCCAACAAAAATGTCATCGAATGACATCTGTACTCGTTACATACGATGATTTTGGTGGGAGTTCATCAGTAAACAAAAAAAATAGTGGGAGTTCGTTTGGTAATTTTGGTAGGAGACATGGCAAATATAGAGTCAGGCGGATGTGTTGTTAGGGTCACGTGACCAATCTGTGGATCAAGAGTTGATTTCTGGTTGGACTTTTCTGTAAGCTGTTCTGTTAGCCATTTGTGAAGGGTTCATGCAGGACAAAGTCAAGAATCAAGAAAGGTCCCCATAGACTTTCATTGACCGAGAATTCAATGTCACATCCGTTGATTATTCATGATCGAGCTGTTCACTGCACATTGTTTGAGGATCGATGCCCAGCGCCGGCCTTTTTAAAAAAAAAATTATTGCCTCCCCATGTAGTCAGCCATATTCTGCTTTTGGTGGTGTACATGCTGGGTGTGTTCATGTTACCACAAACCAGCAAATGATGACATGGATTACAGGATCATTAACATGCATATTTGATCTTTTGCTTGCGTGTACACACTAAGGGGGTTCAGACACTAGCGGGTCTGCTCGTATTGTGAGGTAAGAAAAATCTCCACCCAGTCCCTTAACCCATCAGTTGTGCTGGGGATTGAACTCGGGGAAACTCGGGTGAGAATCCAGAGCTTTAACCATTCAACCACCACATCTGTTTTGCAAACTGTTATTTTATTGCATCATAGACACTAAGACCGTGATAAATTCAGTAATATTCTGTTGGCCTTGTGTCTTGTCATCTGTCTCTCTGCCTTAGACTCTTACTCTTTTCTTATTCCAAGTCTTTGCAGATCTTACAAATACATGGTGTCTTTGGTTTGCCTCTGCTGGGTCTATTATGAATCTACTGTTAGTAATTTTTTATTTTTTTTTTTTTTATTTTAGTTCAAAGGCTGAGGTGCCCAGAATAACACTAATATTGATACAGAATGGGTGCACTAATAGTAATACACTTCACCATCACTCAGTCCTGGTTCTCAGAAGCACTGAAAGACAGGGAATCCTGGGATGTCTTCATTTAAATTATAGGAGCAACTATCAGGGGAAAGCGATAGGGATTCCAGCAAGAATAACAAAAGTAAAAAAAAGAAAACAAAATTTTTTTTTAAGTAACTAAATATCTAGTCAGCCCCATCCACATGTAATATGCAGCTTCTGTTCAAACGTGTGTGTGTGTGTGTGTGCGCGCGTGCATGTGTGTGTGTGTGTGTGTGTGTGCAGTGCATGCATGCGTGAGTATGCACAAGTTTTTATATTGATATGCACTTGTATGTATCATATTTCTACTGTATCTGTGTTTGTGTATGATTTTCGATTTATGTTCGCATCTTGTTATGTACTATCCACCCTCAATATTCCTTGTGATTCCGGTACACTTGGTAATAAAGACCTATTCTATTCTATTCTATTACCAGTATTTTCCCCTTGTACAGTTTCAGGCACAATGTTCCCGGTGTCCCACAAGACGGTGTTTGTGCTGGATCACAGCTCCTATTTTGCCCAGCCCTGCGGGGAGAAGATGAACTACGACATGTACTCCCGCAACAAGGCCCCGCCCATGGGGGTCATCCCTGCTGCCCACATCAACAAGCCCCTGTGGACCTGCAGTGTGGAGTGTCTGTTTGAGTACATGAGGATCGTGTTCGACATTTATCCCACCAATAAACTGGTAAAGTGGGCTGTTGTGAACATTATGAATGATAGTTCACACTGAGTGTTAAGGTCTGTGCCTTGTTGAACTGGAAAGTCTTGCAGCATGGACTGATGGGAGTGTTTTGAACATGTAGGATGGTCATCAACATTTATCTCACCGATAATTTAAACTGGTAAATGTGAAGTAGACTATAGAATATGATGATAGTTGATATATGAGTAAATTCTGTGTCTGTTTCAACTTGAGGATTGTCCTTGACATTTATCCCACCAATAAACTGGCAAAGAAGACTATTATGAACATGATGATAGTTGATAATGAGTGTAAGATCTGTGACTTGTTACACTGTAAAAACTTGCACAGTGGAATGTTTGTTTTGAGTATATATGTAGGATTGTCTCTGACGTTGATCCCACGAATAAACTAGCAAAGTAGACGATTATGAATATGATGATAATTGATATTTTTGTGTAAATTCTGTGTCTCGTTTAACTTGAGGATCGTCTTTGACTTTTATCCCACCAATAAAGTGGTAAAGTAGACTGTTATCAATATGACGATGAATTGATATGAATAAATTCTGTGTCTTGTTTAACTTGAGGATAATCTTTGACATTTACCCTACCAGTAAACAGGTAAAGTAGACTATAGTATAGAATATGATGATAATTGATATAAGTTCTGTGTCTTGTTAAAGAAAACTTGAGGATCGTTTTGACATTTATCCCACCAATAAAGTGGTGAAGTAGACTGTTATAAAATTAATATGATGATGATTGATATGATTAAGTCCTGTATCTTGTTGAACGGTAAATACTTGCAGCATGGAATGTATGTTGGAAAACATAGGATTGTCTTTTGACGTTAATCCTACCGGTAAACTGGTTAAGTAGATTATAAATGTGATTATATATATACAGATCCATATATGATATATTAGTATAATATGTATATTACTATATATATATATATTCTATATTTTCTTGTATTCATGTGCTGATGTATGCCATTGTGTATGTCATTATGCGCTATATATGTATTGTTTCATGGGAGGTGTTTGAAGTCCATTATATGGGGAGTTTATGCCGTATAAGTACTACATTTATTGTAATAATTATCATGATTATTAATATTAATTGATATTGATAAATTTTGTGTCTTCTAAGATGTAAACCGTTTTTTTGTCTATGTTTCCCATTTACACAAACACACACACACACACACACACACACACACACACACGAACACACACACACACACACACGAACACACACACACACAAATGCACGCGCACGCGCATACACACACACACACACACTTAGATAAATAAAAATTGAAATATTTCTTCTTCTTTTCTCTCTCAGATCCGTGTAGTGGTTGGCGGCCAAAGCTTGAACTCTTGGGCCCATAAAGAGATGAACATGAATCAGGTACATGGTGTTGGTAAAAAGTGAAGAGCATATATTTATTATACAAGCATGTTTCTCTTTCATGTCATTGTGAAGTTATAGTTGTTGATTTTGGGGTTTTTTTTGTTTTGTTTTGTGTGTGTCTGTGTCTGTGTCTGTGTGTGTGTGTGTGTGTGTGTGTGTGCAGGGTTTAGGTTTTGTGTTGGTCATCGGTCATTGGCCTTACAATTTTGAAATGACCCATCAATTTTGCAACACATTATTCCATTGGTTTTTGGTAAAAATCAGTCTTGCTATAAGGACTTTTTAGACTTTGAACACTTCTTCTCCAGCAAGACAATTGTGACTGCTGTTTCAGACATTGAAAAAAATATCATCGTTTCTTTTTTTTTTTTTTTTTTTTTTTTTTTTACTCCTTAAAAAGACTTCCTTTTTAGACTCAGTCTATAAACAAGCGAATATTCTCCCACTTATCCGTAGATTAGAGTACAATAAAGGAATCATGATGCAAAAGACTATGACAGGTAACACACCACCAACATTAATAGACAAATTTTCTGTAAATTCATCAAGGAATCCTCCCAAAGTCCTTATCCCAATGCCAAGAACCAGTCTGGTTTACTCAGGCGCCACCCTATTGAACTCACTCCAAGAAACAATTAAACAACACCATTGCCCAACCACCTTCAAAAAACATTGCCTTTCCCACCTTATGTCATAATGTGTTATGTAAATCGTTCATTTTAGTGATACTGTTTGTCAAATGTGTGTATGGTTGACTGAGAACCTCCCTCTCCCTCCATGCCCCATTCTGGTCTGTAGTGCGGTGTGTGTTGTGTGTGTTTGTTTCTTTCATTTTGTTCGTTTTTTCATCGTTTCTGTTGTTGCTCTGCAGTTCAATCTGAAGCAGATGAACATTGTGAAAAAAAATCAAAAAAAAATCATTTTGTTATCTACAAGTGTGTGTGTAAGCGTGTGTGTGTTTCCACACACGTGATGTACTTGAAGATGTGCTTGTTTGTGTCTTGTCTGTGTCAGTGTCTGTCACTCTGTGCCTGTACAAAACTGCATTTCACTGCATTTTTCATTCTTTGATAATCATTTCTTAGATCCTTAAAAATAAACCTGAAAACATTCCTTTTCAAGTTGTCTTTACATAATTACGACTCTTCATTCCATGGGATCTCTTTTCTGTGTATCCATGTCTGTTGCTTCCATGTGTGTGTTTGTGCATGTGCATATGTATGTGTGTGTGTGTGTGTGTGTTTGTGTGAGTGTGTGTTTTTGTGTGCATGTGTCTGCACATGCCTCTGTGTGTGTGTGTGTGTGTGTGTGTGTGTGTGTGTGTGTGTGTGTGTGTGATTTTGTGTGCTTTTGTGTCTGACTCCAACTGACATGTTATTGCAAAGGGCTTTGAGAGGTTTGATAATGCTGTGTAAATGTACCATTATCATCATCACCATCATCATCATCATCATCATCACTACTATTATTATTATTATTATTATCATTTGTTGTAGTAATAATTGTTGTTGTAGCAGCAGCAGCAGCAGCAGTACTAGTAGCAGTAGTAGCAGTGGTAGTAGTTGTAGTAGTAGTAGTAGTATCAGTGATAGCGATGGATTCTCCCATCGTGTCCAATGGATCTTCTTCTTCTTCTTCTTCTGCGTTCACTCGTATGCACACGAGTGAGCTTTTACGTGTATGACCGTTTTTACCCTGCCATGTAGGCAGCCATACTCCGTTTTCGGGGGTGTGCATGCTGGGTATGTTCTTGTTTCCATAACCCACCGAACGCTGACATGGATTACAGGATTTTTTAACGTGCGTATTTGATCTTCTGCTTGCATATACACACGAAGGGGGTTCAGGCACTAGCAGGTCTGCACATATGTTGACCTGGGAGATCGTAAAAATGTCCACCCTTTACCCACCAGGCGCCGTCACCGTGATTCGAACCCGAGACCCTCAAATTGACAGTCCAACGCTTTAACCACTCGGCTATTGCGCCCGTCGTGTCCGATGGATGAGTAGGCAGGCACGTCATCTGCTGATGTGGGTCCTCATGTGGGAATGAAGACCAATTCCTGAGGCACAAGGTCATCCACAGACGCTACATGGAATGGAGTCCTGCAAGGATGGGCCGCGTTTTCTCTTGATTCCTCTTTTACTGGATGGCGGCTGCTCTGTTGTACTCGAATGTCTTTGTGCCCTGGGAACACTGTTGCTTCCACTGTGTTCTTACAAGGGCCACATCTTCACAGGAAGCAGTGTCGATGTTGCAGCTTCTGAGATTGGTCTTCAAGGTGTCAAAGAGCAGCACCTTTGGAATTCTGTTGTCCTCCATATGGACGTGTCCTGTCTGTACACTCAGTGCTATGTGGGCCACATTTCTTCAGGACCTGTAAGTTGGACACTCTGTCTTGCCATTTGATGCCGCAGATCTTGTGCAAGCATCGTTGATGGAACTGTTCAAGTTGTTGGATAATGTGTCGGTGGTATGTGGCCCAAGTCTCACAACAGTAGAGGAGAGCACTCAGAATCACAACCCTGTACACTGCGACCTTTGTGCGCAGTTTGATGCCATAGTCTTGCCACAGACTTCGAGAGCTGGCCTTTGAGATGTGTGACATCACTTCTGCTTCCAGAGATCTGTTGCTGCTTACAGTGCTGCTTCTTCTTCTTCTTCTTCCTCGTTCGCCTCCCATTAGATGAGCAGCCCGGTGTCCTCGATGAAGGCTGTCGTCCGTCGCAGCTCCTCCAGGGTGCCGTACAGTTTGGCTTCCACTGCTGTCGGTGTTGGCCAGTACTTCCTCCTGGATGCTGCAAGCGTCCTACAGTCTTGAAGGATGTGGTCGGTTGTCATTGGTCCCTCACCACAAGGGCACTCTCCACTCTGTCAGTGCTGCTGAAGTAGCAGGACATGTTTTGATTTCAGTGATGTTGGTGACGACAGGTGGTGGTGAAGCACTGGCAGCTCCAGGTGGTGAAGGCTGGAACATGGCCTCGGTCTGCCCTAGACTGACTGTAAGTCCAAAGTGTTGACAGGCCCTTGCAAAGCGATCTGTGATGTCTTCATGGGAGTGGGCGGCCAGTGCACAGTCATCAGCAAAGAGGCACTTTCTCAGGAGAGCCTCAAATACTTTAACCTTGGCCTGAAGTCATCGAGGGTTAAAACATTTGCCATCTGAATGAAACTGGATGTATATCCCCTTGTCACAGTCCTGGAATGCATCAATCAGTGTTGCAGCAAACAGACTGGAAAAGAGGGTGGGGGCTAAAACGCATCCCTGCTTCACTCCATTTTTCACTGGGAACACATCAGAAGTATCCCTGTTTTCTTGCACCCTGGCCTGCATGCCATCATGGAATGAAACGATCAGTGAGATGAGCTTTTCCAGGCAGCCAGACTTGTGAAGGATCTTCCACAAGCCAGTCTGATTAACGGTTTTGAAGGCCATGGTGAGATCAACAAACACCATGTGGAGCTCCTGATTCTGCTCTCGGCATTTCTCCTGTAGCTGGCGAACAGCAAACACCATGTCAGTTGTGCCCCTGCCTGCATGAATCCCGCACTGTGTTTCAGGGACGATGAAGTCTGCAGTGTGGGTGATGAGATCTGTTCCAAGATTGTCCTGGCAAGAATCTTTCTGCAATGCACAAGAGGGAAATCCCATGATGATTGTCACAGGACGCTTTGTCATCCGTACATGTGGACAATGGAGGCGTCTTTGAAGTCTTGGGGTACTTCTCCCTTTTCCAGTATGGACTGGAAGAGGGTGGTCAGCTTTTCCAGGAGAACCTCGCCTCCATTCTTGTAGATGTCAGCTTGAATTCCATCTGCTCCTGGTGCCTTCCCGGATGTGGTCTGCTTCAGAGCCTTCGAAGTCTCTGCACTGGAGGGTAGGTCTGCCAGAGATTCCTTCAGTGGCAATTGGGGGAGCACCGCGATTGCTTCTTCAGATATTGACAAGTCTTTATTCAAGAGAGCATTGAAGTGCTCAGCCCAGCAAGCAAGAATGCCAGTCTTATCTGTCAGCAGTGTGGTCTGGTCAGAAGCACAAATGGGTGTTGACTAAGTTGTCTTTGGTCCATAGATGGTGCAAAGGCCCTCGTGAAAGGTCTCCATATTGTTGATATCAGCCACAGCTTGCAGACTTTCTGCATTCATTTCCCACCAGTCGTTCGTCATCCGCTGAAGCTTCTATTGGATGAGCTGCCTGGCTGGCTGGTCCTTCTGTTCCTCTTTCTGGCAGGTCTTGTCTCTGAGGTAGTACTTATAGTAGAAGTAGTAGTAAATATCATGATCATGATCATCATAAACAACATCCCCATCATCACCACCATCATTATCACTACGATCAGTGTCCACTTATTCCACCCCTTTGAAGTGCCATGAGTCGACGGGCGCAATAGCCGAATGGTTAAAGCGTTGGACTTTCGATCTGAGGGTCCCGGGTTCGAATCACGGTGACGGCGGCCTGGTGGGTAAAGGGTGGAGATTTTTACGATCTCCCAGGTCAACATATGTGCAGACCTGCCAGTGCCTGAACCCCCTTCGTGTGTATACGCAAGCATAAGATTAAATACGCACGTTAAAGATCCTGTAATCCATGTCAGCGTTCGGTGGGTTATGGAAACAAGAACATACCCAGCATGCACACCCCCGAAAGCGGAGTATGGCTGCCTACATGGCGGGGTAAAAACGGTCATACACGTAAAAAGCCCACTCGCGTATATACGAGTGAACGTGGGAGTTGAAGCCCACGAACGCAGAAGAAGAAGTAGAAGAAGATGAAGTACCATGATATTCTCTCCCTCTCCATAGCATTGTTATCACCATGGTTGTCAACATCCTCCTCATCATCACCATGACCACCATCATTAACACTATCATCGTCGTCATCACAAAGGCCGGCGTCCACTAATTCCACCCCTTTAAAGTACCTTGAAATCCTTCCCCTCCCCGATTATTATCATTACTGGTACTGGAGTGATGGCCTAGAGGTAACGCGTCCGCCCGCCTAGGAAGCAAAAGAATCTGAGCATGCTGGTTCAAATCATGGCTCAGCCACCGATATTTTCTCCCCCTCTACTAGACCTTGAGTGGTGGTCTGTACGCTAGTCATTTGGATGAGACGATAAACCGAGGTCCCGTGTGCAGCATGCACTTAGCGCACGTAAAAGAACCCATGGCAACAAAAGCTTTGTTCCTGGCAAAATTCTGCAGAAAAATCCACTTCGATAGGAAAAAACAAACAAATTGCACGCAGGAAAAAATACAAAAAAAAAAAAGGTGGTGCTGTAGTATAGCGACGCGCTCTCATCTGTGGAGAGCAACCTGAATTTCACACAGAGAAATCTGTTGTGACAAAAAGAGAAATACGATCATCATAGCCATCAACATCCTCCTATCACTACGACCAGTGTCACTAATTCCACCCTTTTGAAGTACCCTGATATCCTCCCCCTTTCCCGACCACGATCATTACTATCGTTAAGTTGATCAACATCCCCATTCTCACCATCACCATCATCATTCACAGTTATCACAAGGGCCAGTGTCACTAATTCCACCCCTTTGAAGTACCCTGATGACGGGCGCAATAGCCGAGTGGTTAAAGCGTTGGACTGTCAATCTGAGGGTCCCGGGTTCGAATCACGGTGACGGCGCCTGGTGGGTAAAGGGTGGACATTTTTACGATCTCCCAGGTCAACATATGTGCAGACCTGCTAGTGCCTGAACCCCCTTCGTGTGTATATGCAAGCAGAAGATCAAATACGCACGTTAAAGACCCTGTAATCCATGTCAGCGTTCAGTGGGTTATGGAAACAAGAACATACCCAGCATGCACACCCCTGAAAACGGAGTGTGGCTGCCTACATGGCGGGGTAAAAACGGTCATACACGTAAAAGCCCACTCGTGTGCATACGAGTGAACGCAGAAGAAGTACCCTGATATCCTCCCCCTTTCCCGATCACGATCATTACTATCATTAAGTTGATCAACATCCCCATTCTCACCATCACCATCATCATAGTTATCACTACGACCACTGTCACTAATTCCACCCCTTTGAAGTACCCTGATATCCTCCCCCTTTCCCGATCACGATCATTACTATCGTTAAGTTGATCAACATCCCCATTCTCACCATCACCATCATCAATTCATAGTTATCACAAGGACCCGTGTCACTAATTCCACCCCTTTGAAGTACCCTGATATCCTCCCCCTCCCCAATTCCCAGCTGGCGGTGGGACTGGCCAACGTGGGCCCCCCGTTCCTGGAGAGGGGGGGCGGCAGCGGCGGTGGCGGTGGCGGCGGGGGGAGCCTGGGGGGAAGCGAGGACGAGGAGTACAGCGCCGTGACGGGCCTCAACAAGGCTGTGGAGGCCCTCTGTCAGGTCTCCCCTGCCCAGGAGGGCTACATGGCCGGTGAGGCCCACGAGGACACGCCCCTCGTCAACAAGGGCAGGATTATTTGCTTCACCCACCTGAAATCGTGAGTTGGTTTGGTTTGGTTTTTGAGATGTGTACAGTGGTGGTGAGGTTGGGTTTTTTTTGTGTGTGTATTTTTGGCTGACAAACACACACATGCATGCGCACTCACACACCCACTCACTCACACACACACCCACACACTCACACAAACACTCTCACACCCACTCTCTCTCTCTCTCTCACACACACACATGCATGCACGCACACAGTCTTTTTGTTTCTCTCACATGCTCTCTCTCTCTTATCATAGAGACTTACCTAGATCTAGTATAACCATGATAAACAGTAAGACACTGTGCTGTCCTAATTAGTACACTGACCAGGGTGGACCATGTTCACACACACACACCACGGATGTTCAGTGCTGGCACTTTAGTTGGCCCAGCGAAAGTTCATGAACCCAGGAAGTAGGGCATGGATATAAATAAACGTGGCTGACAAACAGGCTGTGCCAGCGGCACTCGCTGTATGCTTGTTCAGCGGTAAATCTGCTTTGTTTCTTTCGCGCATCATCTTCCCGGATGGATTGGAAATAACGACAAAAGAAGTGGGTTTCTACAAAGAATGCAAAATGAGCTTTCTATTGACTCCAAACACAATATATTTTCTTGCATAGCAATTGTTGCGGCAACGGTTGAAACATACATGAAGAAAGAGAAGAGAAGGTCAAGCAGAAACATGATCGCAAAAATCGTAAAATTTAAATCCCTCTCTAAGAAAACATACGCTTATTACAATGAAATCGTAAAAATCACCAGAACATTTAGCATGCATGCATGCAGATCAGCCCACCCTTTTGAGTTGTTGATTTTTTCTTGTCAGCACAACAAGTGTTTAAATGAACACACTGTAGCATGGTGAGTGCAAGCAGCAGGGGCATGGAGAGCAGGGTGAGTGTAATCCCTGCAGGAAATGTGTGGATGCTGTGGAAGCGTGAGAAAAGTGGGGCAGGGGCTGCGGGGCCAAGTGAAACAAAGAAGGCAGTGTCCAGGTTTGGCACGCGGGGCCAGAAATACCGCGGTGAATGCGCCGGCCAATGCAGAGTGTGGTGGGAAAGTCTGGCATTAAAAATAGTTTGACCCCAGATGCTAGACGCTGCTCGGAAACTAAAGAGGTGGATTTTGTGCTCGGCTGAGCAGCCGTGACACGCACGCACACACGCATGCACGCACGCACTCTCTCAAAAAAAAAAAGAAGAAAAAAATGGGTGGCGCTGTAGTGTAGCGATGTGCTCTCCCTGGTGAGAGCAGCCCGAATTTCACACAGAGAAATCTGTTGTGATAAAAAAAAAAAAAGAAGTACAAATACAAATACAAATATGCAGCGTGCTTCTGGCACACCAAAAGAGGACCCGTGGCAAGAAAAGTGTTGTCCACTGGTAAACTTTTGCAGAAGAATAGGTACACGGTTGAACGCACTAAAGGCATGACCGGTGTCTTCGATTATGCTTCTGCCAGGCATCTGCCTTGTGGGTGTGGTGTGGTGTAGTGTAGGTCATATGGACGTGTACGAATGCAGTGATACCTCCCAGAAAAACTGATTCAACTGAAACTTATGATCATTCGCATGCACTCACACACTGTTTTTGTTGTTGTTGTTGTTGTTGTTGTTTTTTCTCTCACACGCTCTCAGTGTCCCTTCTCACATAACTACCTATAGAGGACACATAACTACCTGTAGATGACATATAACTACACACATAACTACCTGCAGATGACACAACTATCTGTAGATGACTACCTGTAGATGACACCTAACTACCAGCAGGTGACACATAACTACACACATAACTACCTGTAGATGACACTTAACTATCTGTAGATGATTAACTACCTGCAGATGACTAACTACCTGTAGATGACACATAACTACCTGTAGATGACACATAACTACACACATAACTACCTGCAGATGATACATAACTACCTGTAGATGACACATAACTACCTGCAGATGACATATAACTACCTGTACATGACTAACTACCTGTAGATGACACATAACTACCTGTAGATGACACATAACTACCTGCAGATGACATATAACTACCTGGAGATGACTAACTACCTGTAGATGACACATAAAGTTCTACATGTAAATGACACATAACTACACACATAACTACCTGCAGATGACACAACTATCTGTAGATGACTAACTACATGTAGATGACACATAACTACACACATAACTACCTGCAGATGACACAACTATCTGTAGATGACTAACTACAGGTAGATGACACATAACTACACACATAACTACCTGTAGATGACTAACTACCTGCAGATGACACATAACTACCTGTAGATGACTACCTGTATATGACACATAACTACACATATAACTACCTGCAGATGACACATAACTACCTGTAGATGACACATCACTACCTGTAGATGACACATCACTACCTGTAGATGACACAACTGCCTATAGAATGACACATAACTGCCTGAAGATGACACAGATGTACCTATAGATGACACACATCTACCTGTAGATGGCTGTGATTAACACCTTGCTGTCCTGTCCTCATCACTGTGACAGGGAGGGCCATGTTCGGAGCATGGAGGAGTGTGTGGTGGAGACCGTCAATCAGCAGAACAAACTGGCTGCAGCATCAGAATCGTGAGTTGTCCTCCTGGTTTTTTTTTTTTTTTTCCGCCTCTTTGTTAGAAATAGAGGGGGGGAGGGTGTGCATCCCGCTTTCGTGGGGGACTTTTCGTCGCTTGCAGAGCGAGAAGTAGGTCATATGAGTAGGACATGTGCAGCCCACCTCCATAACTGGCTTCTCTGAGTTTGCACTGCCGTTGTTAGGACAACTTTTCGGCAGGGTTTATGGATGAATTTGAATACGTAATGGCAGATTTACGACAAGAAACATGCTCAAAGTTAACACAGAAGACTAAAGCAAATAATGGGTGTAATTATATAAACCAAACATATATCTTGTAAACTTGCAAAAATAGTCACCGAAAATATTCAAAATCCTTTTGTGTCAGAAGTGTGATTTCCACGACAAAATTTTAGCCTTTCGTTGACCTGGAGATAAAGGAGATGGAGATGCACTTGCACTTGCGGTTCTTGCTGGAAAAAAAAAAAGCAAAAAAAAGCGGGGAACCTCCAGGAAAGTCCGACAAAAGTGGGTCTGTGCACTCTCCCTAATTTCTGCTGCTTCTCTTTCTGTCTTCTATCATTTTGCTTCCTTTTTTTTTTTTTTTTTGCCTTTTGTTGACTCACTTGTGTAAAGAAAGTGAGTCGATGTTTTAACCCGGTGTTCGGTTGTCTGTGTGTGTGTGTGTGTGTGTGTGTCTGTGTGTGTGTGTGTCTGTGTGTCCGAGGTAAACTTTAACATTGACATTTTCTCTGCAAACACTTTGTCAGTTGACACCAAATTAGGCATGAAAATAGGAAAAATTCAGTTCTTTCCAGTCATCTTGTTTAAAACAATATTGCACCTCTGGGATGGGCACAAAAAAAAAAAAAAAAAAAAAAAAAATGAAGCCTAATTATATGCAAGCTGCGTATACTGTTATATATATATTTTTTGTATTCTCTAAACTTGGCACTTTGATCTGATATTCTGACCCAACAACAAGAGCAGTCATTATTATCATTTTTTGTTCAAACAGGAACTTCTTTTGCTAAGCATGGAAGTTTTATTTATTTTTTGCAAAACGTTTTTGGTGCAGATAGTAAAAAAGGGAAACTACTCTGTAATTAATGCTAGGGGACTTAATTTGCCATAAGTGAGTCCTGAAGGCCTTGCCTCTCTAGTTCTTCCTTCCCTCCCCCCCCCCCCCCCCCCCCCCCCCCCTTTCGTTGTTGTTGAGATACATGAAAAATTGTGCATGGAACACTCCAGTAATAGCTGAATGATGATAGCGTCTTTGGTCAGTGAGGATACTGGGATGAATGTGTGTGTATTTTGTATTTGTATTTGTCTCTGTATTTCTTTTTATCACAGCAGATTTCTCTGTGTGAAATTCGGGCTGCTCTCCCCAGGGAGAGCGCATCGCTACACTACAGCGCCACCCATTTTTTTGTATTTTTTCCTGCGTGCAGTTTTGTTTGTTTTTCCTATCGAAGTGGATTTTTTCTACAGAATTTTGCCAGGAACAACCCTTTTGTTGCCGTGGGTTCTTTTACGTGCGCTAAGTGCATGCCAGCACACGGGACCTCGGTTTATCGTCTCATCCGAATGACTTAGCGTCCAGACTACCACTCAAGGTCTAGTGGAGGGGGAGAAAATATCGGCGGCTGAGCCGTGATTCTCTCGCTTCCTAGGCGGACGCGTTACCTCTAGGCCATCACTCCACATTGTAATTAGCATTAATTACAGTGTATCTGCATGTGATGGAATGTAATGATTGGGACTTGTGGGGAAGGAGACTAGAGCTATTTCCAGGGTATGTCTGTGTTTGTATTGTTGGCTCATTTGAGTTGTTTTTTGTTGTTGTTTTTTTCTGTACAGGCATATGAAAGGGTTGCCCTTACTAAATCCCATTGGAAACGAGTATTTTTCTAGTCAGAAAAAACGTAATCAATATATATGGGTGGTGCTGCCCAGATGTCACACAGAGAATTCTGTTGAAACAAAAAGAGATTCAATACAATACCGTGCAGTGTTCTGCTGGTCATATTCATTTCAGTATAATGAATGATTACCCTGTGATGGTATTTGAAGCTTTTAACTCACTCAGTACGGCCAGTCCTCTCTTCTCCTCTACACAGACCCCTCGGATGTCCAGTGGGTGTCTGAATGACCCAACCTTTAGCTTCCGTCGTCAGAACTGTGGTATTCTTTGTCAACATTCACCTCTTCAGTATAAGAGCCTTCTGCTTGCAATATTTTGATGATGGTAATTGGCCAGGTGAAACGCTGTTAACGTCGTCTCTTTCGCCGTTCGTATGGAGAGAGTTAAGATTTATTTCTTCCAGGTGGCATTGATTTCTGAGGGATTCAGTGTCATTAATGTTGATGCTGACTTGTTATATGTCCCCAAGAGATCCTGAGATATACCCCAAGATTATCTTGATCTACATTAAACCCGTTGTACCCTTCCAAGCACTGATGATATATCTATAACTCCCAGTTGCTTCCTTTGGACCAAGTACAACTGTTACCACGATACTGATGTTGCCCCAGAGGCTATTTGCGAGAGGGATTGTGTGTTCAGTAATTTTCCAGTGTTCCCTGATGCTGATAAGAAATCTTTGAGGCTGTCTGTACGTACTCTGTGTCAAAAGAAAGCTTTGAGGCTGTCTGTACATACTCTGTGTCAAAAGAAATCTTTGAGGCTGTCTGTACGTACTCTGTGTCAAAAGAAAGCTTTGAGGCTGTCTGTACTCTGTGTTAAAAGAAAGCTTTGAGGCTGTCTGTACATACTCTGTGTCAAAAGAAATCTTTGAGGCTGTCTGTACGTACTCTGTGTCAAAAGAAAGCTTTGAGGCTGTCTGTACTCTGTGTTAAAAGAAAGCTTTGAGGCTGTCTGTACGTACTCTGTGTCAAAAGAAAGCTTTGAGGCTGTCTGTACTCTGTGTCAAAAGAAAGCTTTGAGGCTGTCTGTACATACTCTGTGTCAAAAGAAAGCTTTGAGGCTGTCTGTACATACTCTGTGTCAACAGAAAGCTTTGAGGCTGTCTGTACATACTCTGTGTCAAAAGAAAGCTTTGAGGCTGTCTGTTGAGGCTGTCTGTACATACTCTGTGTCAACAGAAAGCTTTGAGGCTGTCTGTACATACTCTGTGTCAAAAGAAAGCTTTGAGGCTGTCTGTACTCTGTGTTAAAAGAAAGCTTTTGAGGCTGTCTGTACTCCGTGTTAAAGAAAGCTTTGAGGCTGTCTGTACTCCGTGTTAAAAGAAAGCTTTGAGGCTGTCTGTACGTACTCTGTGTCAAAAGAAAGCTTTGAGGCTGTCTGTACTCTGTGTCAAAAGAAAGCTTTGAGGCTGTCTGTACTCCGTGTTAAAAAGAAAGCTTTGAGGCTGTCTGTACTCCGTGTTAAAAGAAAGCTTTGAGGCTGTCTGTACTTTGAGGCTGTCTGTACGTACTCTGTGTCAAAAGAAAGCTTTGAGGCTGTCTGTACTCTGTGTCAAAAGAAAGCTTTGAGGCTGTCTGTACATACTCTGTGTCAAAAGAAAGCTTTGAGGCTGTCTGTACATACTCTGTGTCAACAGAAAGCTTTGAGGCTGTCTGTACATACTCTGTGTCAAAAGAAAGCTTTGAGGCTGTCTGTACGTACTGTGTGTCAAAAGAAAGCTTTGAAAGTGTCTGTACATACTCTGTGTCAACAGAAAGCTTTGAGGCTGTCTGTACTCTGTGTCAAAAGAAAGCTTTGAGGCTGTCTGTATGTACTCTGTGTCAACATAAAACTTTGAGGTTGTCTTTGCACTGTGTCAAAAGTTGTTTAAGGTCCCATAGCACTTTTTTACAAGGCCATCTGGGCAGTGAATCCTTCTCCACCGTGTCAAGGTCTCGGCAGAGGAAGGTGGAGCTCTGATCCTGTCTTTCCACCGTTTTAACTTCCCTGACCAAAGTCAGGTACCCGTTCACACCTTGGGTGTGAGTGAGGATGATTGGAGTAAAGTGCCTTTCCCAAGGACACAAAACCATGCCCAAACGGGGCCTCGAACTCTGATCACTGGTGAACACTGGATCACAAGTCCAGTGCCTTAACTCACTCGGGATGACAAGTTTTCTCCCTTGCTTTTCCCCGCAGATGGCCCATTTGTAAGGGTTTGGAAAAAAAAAATTACAAAAAATACAAAATACAGAGTAAGAAAATGGAACTTTCAGAACTGGTTTATTATGTGTTGGGTTATTACATATAAAAATAATGTAATTTCTCATCTTATTTTTACAGTTCTGCCATTATGTAGAAAATAATGCCAATTTTTCACCCTGAATCACCATACCCATGCTCGCTTTCTGCTCTTAATTCACTTTCTTCTTCGTCATCATCCACCTCTTCAATGTCCAGCCCTTCAGTTTGTAGCATTTCAAGTACTTCAGCAACACTAAAACGTTGCCGTCGCTGCCTTGTTCACTCCACAACATTTTGTGAGGAACCCGCTTTGCTAACAGGCTGGCACGCGAGCAGATGACCGGTCAGTGACTTTGTCAGCGTGTGTGTGTGCAAGACTGGCCACACATGACAGGCTAGCCAATCATACAGTTCAGTTGTGGAGTGACCCAGAATAGTGCACTCTGCTTGGCTAATGACAAAATCACGTGTACAGCGCATGACGGATTTTTATTTTTGGAAAATGCTATTCCATTCCGTCGTCCGAAACCGAATACGTTTTATGTAGGAATGCTCACGCATTCTATCGTCCGGAGAGAGTTAACAAATTTTGCCGATGTGCCTCCTCTGTTCTTAACATTTCTTTATATATATATATCTTTGTCACATTCCTCGCTCAAGTGCAAGACCGAATCGTTCACACTCATCGTTCACAGGCGAGGTTTATGTTCCTCTGTGACATTGATCTGTGGAACAAGTACTGTGTGTTCGTGTGCGATCTGTTCTCCGTTTTTTCTGTCTGTCTGTGTGTCTTTCTCTCAGAGGTAGAGATTGATGATGGAAGTGGTAGTAGAGACTGGTGATGGAAATGGTAGTAGCTGTCTGTCTGTCTGTCTGTCTGTCTGTCAGAGGTAGAAGTTGGTGACAGAAGTGGTAGTAGCTGTCTGTCTGTCTGTCTCACAGTCTTTCTCTCAGTGATAGAAATTGATGATTGAAGTGGTAGTAGTTGTCTGTCTGTCTGTCTGTCTGCCTGTCTCTTGGAGGTAGAGATTGATGATTGAAGCGGTAGTAGTTGTCTGTGTGTCTGTCTGTCTGTCTCTCAGAGGTAGAGATTGATGATGGAAGTGGTAGTAGTTGTCTGTCTGTCTGTCTCTCAGAGGTAGAGACTGATGATGGAAGTGGTAGTAGAGACTGGTGACAGAAGTGGTAGTAGCTGTCTGTCTGTCTGTCTCTCAGAGGTAGAGATTGATGATGGAGGTGGTAGTAGAGACTGGTGATGGAAATGGTAGTAGCTGTCTGTGTGTCTGTCTGTCTGTCTTTCTCTCAGAGGCAGAGATTGATGATGGAAGTGGTAGTAGAGACTGGTGATAGAAATGGTAGTAGCTGTCTGTCTGTCTGTCTCACAGTCTTTCTCTCAGTGATAGAAATTGATGATTGAAGTGGTAGTAGTTGTCTGTCTGTCTGTCTGTCTGCCTGTCTCTTGGAGGTAGATATTGATGGCGGAAGTGGTGGTAGAGATTGATGATTGAAGTGGTAGTAGTTGTCTGTCTGTCTGTCTGTCTGCCTGTCTCTTGGAGGTAGATATTGATGGCGGAAGTTGTGGTAGAGATTGATGATTGAAGTGGTAGTAGTTGTCTGTCTGCCTGCCTGTCTCTTGGAGGTAGATATTGATGGCGGAAGTGGTGGTAGAGATTGATGATGGAAGCGGTAGTAGTTGTCTGTGTGTCTGTCTGTCTGTCTCTCAGAGGTAGAGATTGATGATGGAAGTGGTAGTAGAGACTGGTGATGGAAATGGTAGTAGCTGTCTGTGTGTCTGTCTGTCTGTCTCTCAGAGGTAGAGATTGATGATGGAAGTGGTAGTAGAGACTGGTGATGGAAATGGTAGTAGCTGTCTGTCTGTCTGTCTGTCTGTCTCTCTCTCAGAGGTAGAGATTGATGATGGAAGTGGTAGTAGAGACTGGTGATGGAAATGGTAGTAGCTGTGTGTCTCACAGTCTTTCTCTCAGTGATAGAAATTGATGATTGAAGTGGTAGTAGTTGTCTGTCTGTCTGTCTGTCTGTCTCTCAGAGGTAGAGATTGATGGCAGAAGTGGTAGTAGAGACTGATGGTGGAAGTGATAGAACCTGTCTGTCTGTCTGTCTGTCTGTCTCTCAGAGGTAGAGATTGATGGCAGAAATGGTAGTAGAGATTAATGACAAGAGATTGACGATGGAAGTGGTAGATGAAGGAGTATGTTCTTGTTCTGGGAACACACACACACTTAATCATTATCATCAACATTTTCTGTACAGGTTTGACTTTGTGTGTGTGTGTGTGTGTGTGTGTGTGTGTGCATGCAAGTGTTTGTGTTCAGTGTGTTAGGGGGTGCCCGGGTATATGGGTCACTCTGAGTGTGTGTGTGTGTGTGTGTGTGTGTGTGTGTGTGCAGGTATTGCTAGAAAGCTTACTATTTCCCTTTCCAGTATTCACAATGTACTGTTTGTGGGCACAACACTGGCACACACAATAAAACAACAAACCACAGGCAGAAAAGGAAACCTGTTTTTTATTTGTAGCATTCAGCAGTTGTTATTGTTGTTGTTTTTATCCCAACACCCCATAAGACAACAGTGAAGTTGTTAAATCTGTTATGAAAACATCAGGCTTCTGCTACTCAAACGTTGTTTTTTTTGTGTGACATAAATTTGTAGTAAGAGAGAGAAAGAGAGAGAGAGAGAGAGAGTGGGTGTGTATGTCTGGGTGGGTGGGTGTCTGCATGTGTGTTTTCTGTTTTGTTTATGTGTGTGTGTGTGTGTGTGTGTGTAGATAAATTTGTGTGTGTGATATTGTTCTCATTGTAGAAGAAAGCTCTGACTCTGGATCTTTGTAATCATTGCCCCCCGAAACTTGTGAAAGCAATTGTTACTGGCTTTTTTTTTTCTTACCAACTAGGTAGGCACACCAGGTATCATCGTAATCATCATGATCTTCATTATTATCATCATCATCGTAATTATCAACATAGTAATAACCTTGGTTTGCAGCTTGAATCTACGGTGCACACTTCATATCAAAGGTGCTGAAAGCAGTGAGACCTCTTATTCTGACCCAACAACAAGAGGAGTCATTATTATCATTTTTTGTTCAAACAGGAACTTCTTTTGCTAAGCATGGAATTTTTATTTATTTTGCAAACGTTTTGGTGCAGATAGTAAAAAAGGGAAAATACTCTGTAATTAATGCTAGGGGACTTAATTTATCACAAGTGAGTCTTGAAGGCCTTGCCTCTCTTGTTTTCTTTTTTTTTTTTCTTCAGACTGGGGGGAGAAGTTGAGTTGGGTGGGCGGGGGAGTGGGGGGAGGGGGAGGTAAGTTGTTGGGGGAGGTGGTCAGATCATTTGATAAATTTTGTATCAAACAAGGAGACCATGAACACGGGTTTGATCCTGTCTCTTTCAGTGCCAAGTCTAATTTCATTCTCAGTGACGAACTATTTGCCAAGGGATTTTTGGTCACCGAGGGTAAATGATAAAGAAAGTGAATTCTAGCATGCCAACTACTGAAAGAAGGTATACATAACTTTTACTTTTCTGAAAGGAAAATGAACATGCTATCTAATCATGACAGCTTTGAACTAACTGAATGATTTTGTGATAGGAAAATTCCTACAATGATGAGTACAGATATTTCCATTCTGGGCACTTTTTTGCACTCCGGAAAGGGATGGAAATTTCTGTCCTGCGGCACTCAATGGGTTAAGAAGAATCTCGACAGTTTGAATAACAGGTTTTATACATACATGTCGTTAACACGCTTCGTTTTACATGGATTCTCAGCACAGTTCATATTACATAGATTCAAAAAAAACAACACTGTTCACATTACATAGGTTCTAAATACAGTTTGTATTTAACAATGATATATTCTAAATACAGTTCGCATTACACAGATTCTAAAAATCATGAAGAAGTCAAGGTACTTTTTTTTTTTTTTTTTTTTTTACATACCACACATTGAAACAATCGCAACGAAACAGTCATATTTTATTCTGTTACATGTGAATCAGTAAGAACTGTTATATGGATTCCAGTTTTGTTTAACTCTTTTGCCACCGTAGGTGACCTCAGTCAACTAGACAGTTCACTGCCATTGGCGACTTCAGTCGACATCAAGGGGTCATGTAATCAGGGGACTGTTTTTCACATTGTAACAAAGCTTGACAGCTGCGGCCAGCTTTCCAGTGCAACAGGAAATTGACTAATTGGCTAATACCCCCCCCCCCCCCCCCCCCCCCCCCACCCCCACCCCCCCTGCAGAAATACAGAAACTTGGTGGTGAAAGAGTTAAATTATTCAGTCAATATTGATATTAGCATTATTTTACTATATTATGTACTGTTTGTTTATTTGTTTTATTTCATTATTTCATTACTTACTGTTTATGAATGTTATTTGATACAAGTCATAATATGGTTCATCAGCTGTCATGATAAAATTGAAGTGCAACGTTGTGAGCACAGTATAAGCTTTAAGCTTGTTGATGCTCTTTTGTTATTCATTGCATTGTAATCATGTGTATTGTTGAATAATTAAAGATTATTTAAACCATATATATATATATATATATATATATATATATATATATATATATATATATATATACTGTGACATTTGGGGCTGTATTTTGAATTTTGGGGTCCGTGGAAATCTTCATCACAGCTGTCTTGTCTATCTATCAATCTGTTCATATAATTATATCTATTTCTCTTTCTCTCTCTTCTCTCTCCCTCTCTCTGTCTAATATAACTGGTAAAACAAACAAGTTAAAAGTTGTCCCAAATTTTCAGCTGTATTGGCCTTGATTACAGGGAGTCACATTTTCAGATAAGTGTGTGTGCGTGCGCGCGTGCGTGTGTGCATGTGTGAGTGTGTGCGTGCGCGCGTGTGTGTGCGTGTGTGTGTGTGTGTGTGTGTGCTTGTGTGTGCGCATGTTGTGTATGCGTGTGTGTGTGTGTATGCGTGTGTGTGTGTGTGTGTGTAGAAAGAGAGAGAGAGAGAGAGATATCTATGTATGTATGTATGAAAAGTCTTGGACATGGGTTGAGGAGAAATGATGAAATGATTGCCCCAGTAAATTATATAGGTCGTCGGTCCGGGCGTGTTTGTGTGGGTGTCTGTGTTTAAGAGTGTGTGTGTGTGGTCTTAATCACTACATTAACTCACTCAGTACGGCCAGTCCTCTCTTCTCCTCTACACAGACCCCTCGGATGTCCAGTGGGTGTCTGAATGACCCAACCTTTAGCTTCCGTCGTCAGAATTGTGGTATTCTTTGTCAACATTTACGTATTCAGTATAAGAGCCTTCCGCTTGCAATATTTTGATGATGGTAATTGGGATGAAACGCTGTTAACGTCGTCTCTTTCGCTGTTCGTATGGAGAGAGTTAACGCATGAATTGTGTGAGTGGAGTGTGAAAACCGAATCGAGCTGCGAAATACGTGCTACGTAGAAATGATCCATCATCATTATTATCATCATCATTACTACTACTACTACTACTACTACTACTACTACTACTGAGTGCTACTAATGTAAGGACAGCTGTGAGTACAATACGTTGGTATGGATGATACAACGGATTAATGAGGTCATGGATCACAGCTCCTGGAAAACCTGAAGATGGTTTGTACGGTACAAGTTACAGTCTATGAATCAAACACCGTGAAGAAAGCTGAGACTGTACAAAACATGCTGTACTGTACAAACAAAACATGCTGTACATAATGGACATGGCCTTAAAAAAACAAACTAACAAAAAAAAAAAAAACCAACCAAAAAACGAACACTCACATCCTGGACAGTTTGTCTAGTAGATGACGTAAAACCACAAACATTATTGGAACAATTTTTTTTTTTTTTTTTTTTTTTTTTTTGGAAGGGGGTAGTTTGTATATACACACTTGGGAGAAAGATGAAATAACGCAAGCCGGTCGCAAAGATATATGACTGGACAGTCACAGGTCTTGGATAGAAAATGATGCAGGTCATGAACACAGACTCTTTGAGGGCAGTTGACACACGTTGTCTTGTTCATCACAAGTACACTGGTAGTAAGATCTTCGTTTGTGGGCGGCACTTCCCATGTTCACTTGTATACGTATACATGAATGGGCTTTCCACATCTGTGACCACTTTTACCCTCGCAGCAAAGGCAGTCGTATTCCGTTTTCGTGGGGGTGGGTAGGAAGATGAACCCAACACATTTTGTACCCCACTTCACGCAATTGTGTGTGTATATATATATATATATATATATATCCAGCACGAGAAAGGATTGTCAGACTCTCACACACAGAGTTTGCTTTTTGTTCCCTTGAAATCCATTCACGTTGTTTTGATTGCAGCAGGAAGTGGACTGGTATTTTCTCCAGTGTTGTGGCTGAGTTATTGTCTGACTTCGAATAAAAAAAAGAAAAAAAGAAAAAAAAGTATTCACAAACTTTTCTGTTCCATTCTGATTCAGGTTGTGATGCAGTCAAAAACCTGAAGCATTCACAAACTTTTCTATTTTGCCTATTTATTGCGTGAGTTGTAATTAAAACACTTCACAAACTTTTTTGTATAGCCAGTTCAGCATGTCACATGTATTCCCAAAGCAGACACTTTGACAACCTTCTTCTCGCCGCTGATTCAGTTTGAAACTTTGTCATCAGAATCCGAAGCATTCACAATGTTTGTCAAGCTTCTCAATTCAGTTCAAACTTGTAATCCAAACCGAAAACATTCACAATGTTTTTTTCAGTGAGAAAACTAAATTAAAAAAAAAAAAAAAACAAAAAAAACCAAACCCAAACCAGGATTCACAAACCTTTTCCAAGTTGCCAATTCATGTTTTGTGCAAGTTTTATAACAACTATGAGTGTTCACAAAAAAAAAACCCCAAAAATACAAACCCAAACCTAAACTTTCTCACGTCGCCGACTCGGTGTGCGACTTGTACTCAAACCCAGAAGCGTTGACATACTCGCGCTTCTCGTGCGAGCTGTACTCCTGCGTGTAGTTGTTGCCATGGCCACCACCACCACCACCACCACCACCGCCACCACCCCCACCGCCGCCGCCATGGCTTCCCAGCATGCCGTTGCTGGCCATGTACTCCTGCTCCTCCTCCCCCTGCTGCCCCGGGTACATGGGCGGCTGGTTCTCGGAGTTGAAGAGGAGGAAGACGAGGCGGATGATGAGCTCCATCAGCTCCATGATGGTCAGCACCGAGATCCCCATCCACAGCCCCAGGGTGCCGCCGATGTCGGCGAAGAGGTCGGCCAGCCCGTAGGCCGGGAGCTGCCGGTACTCGACCACGCTGAGGTCCTCCAGGTAGATGTTGAGGCGCAGGAGGTTCTGGCGGATGAGGTTGGAGGCGCGCTCGGCCTTCTCCTTCTCGGAGAGGGTGTAGCTCTGCTTGAGGAGGTTCTCGGTGCGGGTGTCGTTGCGCTTGGACATGAGCTGCGAGATGTTGGCCAGCTCCGAGAGGAAGGTGTAGGCCTCGTGCATGAAGTTTTGCTTGATGTCCGTGCCGTAGAACACCTGCCGGAGGGGTGTGCAGGTAAACAGTGTTAGGTGAGTTGCTGTATTGCGACAGTGTCGAAGAAGACCCACACATTCGCACACACACAGACACACACCCCCTCCTCTCTAACACATTACACTTTTCAGGTTCATCAGCATCCCCCCCCCTCACCCCCCCCCCCCCCCCCCCCCACACACACACACACTCCTACTCCCTCCAACACCCCAGGTTCCCCCCTCCCCCCCTCTCTCTGTATTTCCCTCATCCTCCCTCCCTCCTCTTACCAATCCTACCCTACTCCCAGACCACTCCCCATACATCCCTACCCAACCCAACCCTACCACCCCCCATCCACCTGCTGGTAGAACTCGAGGGGCCAGCAGGACAGGTTTTTCCATACGTCCCTCATCCTCCCTCCATCCGTCACCAACCACCCCCTACCCCCACCCAAGCCCCCACCACCCTCTTTACCTGCAGGGTGGTGGAGGTGGTAAAACACTCTAGCGGCAGTTGGACAGGTTATTCCGCGTTTTCCTCATTCTCCCTCCTTCCCCTATCAGCCCTACCCTATCCTACCCTACCCTACCCTACCCCACCCCAAACCAACCCCCCACCCCCTTCTTTACCTGCAAAGCGTGAAGCTGGTAGAACTTGAGGGGCCAGCAGGACAGGTTTTTTCCATACGTCCCTCATCCTCCCTCCATCCATCACCAACCCCCCCACCCACCCCCACCACCCTCTTTATCTGCAGGGTGGTGGAGGTAGTAAAACACTCAAGCTGCAGTTGGACAGGTTATTCCGCGTTTTCCTCATTCTCCCTCCTTCCCTTATCAGCCCTACCCTCCCCTATCCTACCCTACCCTGCCCCACCCCAAACCATCCCCCCACTCCCTTCTTTACCTGCAAAGCATGAAGCTGGTAGAATTTGAGGAGCCAGTAGGACAGGCTTTTCTGTATACCCCTCATCCTCCCTATCGACCCTACCAACCACCACCCCCGCACCCCCCCCCCCCCGACCCTCACGCCCCCACCCAACCCAACCCTCCCCTACACCACCCCCCTCTTTGCCTGCAGGTCATGGAACTGGTAGAACTCTTTAAGGGCCTGTAGGACAGGTTTTTCCGGTATTTCCCTCACCCTCCCTCCTCCCTTTACCAACCCAACCCTATCCTTCCCTGCCCTAAGACCACACCCAACTCCACCCCCCCCCCCCTTACCCCCACACCCACACAACACAACACCCCTACCCTTCTTTTCACCTGCAGTGTGTGTGGAGCGAGTAGAACTCGAGGGCCCGTAGGACAGGTTTTTCCGGTATTTCCCTCACCCTCCCTCCCTCCCTTTACCAACCCAACCCCTACCACCAACCCAACCCTCCCCCCCCCCCCCCTGAAACCCCAACCACACCACACCTGCAGTGCGTGGAGCTGGTAGAACTCGAGGGGCCAGTAGGAGAGGGAGACGGACTTTTGGTAGGTGGTCTCCCGGCAGGGCTGGTAGCACTGGCAGGTGGTCTCGTAGGAGCGGTCGTTGGCCAGGTCCTGGAGCACCCGCTCCTCGCAGGCCAGGGACTCGATGGGCACGTAGTCCCCGGCCCGGTAGCCCCCCCAGCCAGCCAGGATGCCCTTCCAGTTGGGGATGACCCCGCAGAAGGTGGCGTTCCCGGCGGGCACGTCCGGCAGGGCCGAGGACTTGCACTTGCACTCGTTGATGATGATGCGCTGTTTGCACACCTTAGGGGGGGGGGGGAAGAAGACGGGGGGGAAAGTTAAAATAAAATAAGATAAAATAAAAGAAAGAAAGAAAGAAAAAAGAGGCATGGCTCATACCTCCATTAAACAGTTTTTGTACCAAATATTCATATGATTATTCCCTTTTTCAAACATAATTGTGTTTGTAGATTTGTACAGATATATACAGATGAACAGACAGATCTTTGATACAGAGACGTAACGATTATGTTTATGTGAACCAATAGATCTTTGATACAGACACATAACAGTTATGTTTATGTAAATGAACGAAGAAACAAAATTAAAGTAAAATTGAAAAAAAAAACAACAAAAAAACCAACCTACCTTGTCATGCATGCATAGACTCATGTGCGTGCACACACCAACACTCACACAAATGCGTGCACGCATACACTCGCACAAACGCACTCACGCATGCACACACACACACACACACCCCTACCTATACAACTGTCACAGAAAATTCCACACCTCCTTGAAACTTAAGCTCGAGACCACACCTGAGATGTGACACCAACATTTAAAAAAACACGAGAACGCATCTTCCCCCTACTCCCCCTACCCCCCCCCATCCCTCTTGCCCTGCATCGCACAACACTTTACTTTTGCACATTGTAACAGTAACCCCCCCCCCACCACACCCCCTCTGCCCCCACCCAACACTTACCTGCAGGCAGGAGAAAAAGGTGTTGAAGTAATCCATGCCGACCAGTGTGTCCATGGTGCAGTTCCCGTAGGGCTCCGACAGCCTGGAGTGCAGGATAGCCTTCAGCCCTATAGACGAGGAGTAGCCCGGCGGGATGTCGAACCCGTGGTCCACGGGGCTGGGCATGGTGTTGGGCGCGTGCACCACCACCCGCACCCCGGCCGCGTGCAGGATGTTGGAGTCGATGTTGTAGACCCCGTACGAGCCCAGCGGGGGCTCGTCGTTGTCGAGGGAGATGATGAGGGAGAGGCCGTTCTGCGGCCCCGTGGCGTGCATGAGGAGCTTTTCGTCCTTGACCCCGCCGTTGAAGGTGAAGCAGTTGAAGTAGTTGCCGTCGAAGGAGGTGGTGAAGTTGTTGAAGACGCAGGTCTCCTGGTTGAACTGGCAGTGGATGAGGAAGTCCTGCAGGTCGTGGCTGATGTTGATGGCCTCCTCGCCCAGGTTCTCGTAGAAGGCGCGGATGGAGGTCAGGTGGTAGTGCTGCTCCCCGAACTGGAACCTGCAGGGGGAGAGAGACATGTTTTTTCGTGGTGGTGGTGGTGGTGTTTAGGAGGTTATCATTTTTGTTGTTGTTGATGTCAGGCTTCAGCCTGTACAGGCAAGGTGTGGGGTTTTTTTTAAATAATTTTTTTTAGTCTAGGTGTTGAGCAGTTGTTTGTTAATGCCAAACTAGAACATGCAGAACCACTTCCCTCCCTATCATTCACCTCACACACAGACACACACACTCTATTCCCCTCCCCCCACCTGTTAGTGAAGATGGGTCACCTATCAAATGCAATGGTATATATATATATATATATATATATATATATATATATATATATATATATATATATATATATATATATATACAGCAGAGATAAAAATGTGTACATCAACACCCCCACTTCCTTATCATTCACCCCTCACACACACTGATGCACGCACTCACACACATACTCGCTCACACGCATGCACGCATGCATACACGCACGCGCACACACATTCCCCCTCCCGAACGTGTTATTGTGAAGTTGGGCCACTCTTTAAATGCAATGGTATACACAGCTTTGGTATAAACGTGTACAACGACAACCCACTTCCTCATCATTTTCACTCATTCACACACACACACACACACACACTCACTCACTCACTCATACTCATGCACGTGCACACGCACACGCGCACACACACATGTATGCACACACACACACACAACCCTAACCCTCCCACCCCCCACACCCCAACCTCATCCCACCCACCCACCCCACCACACCTGTTAGTAAAGTTGAGCCACTGCATGAGCTCGGTGTCCCACTAATATCACTTCAAGTATGAAAGACGTTAAACGGAAGACAACACACAACCCTAACCCCGCCCCCCCCACCCGCGACCCCCCCGCCACACACACACGCATAACCCTAACCCTCCCACCCTCCAACACCCCAACCTCACCCACCCACCCACCCACCAGACCTGTTAGTAAAGCTGATCCACTGCATGAGCTCGGTGTCCCACTAATATCACTTCAAGTGGAAAGACGTTAAACTGAAGACAACACACAACCCTAACCCCCCCCCCCCCCCCAATCCCCTGACCCCACCCGCCACACACACACACACACACACATAACCCTAACCCTAACCCTCCCACCCCCCCACCCCCAACACCCCGACCTCACCCCCACCAGCCACCACACCTGTTAGTGAAGTTGAGCCACTGCATGAGCTCGGTGTCCCTGGGGTTCTGGAAGAGCAGGCGCAGCTTCCTCCAGGAGATGGGCTCGATGTTGCAGACGGTGACGGAGGGGAACTCCACGGGCATGGAGTCCTTGATCTCGCTCAGCTCCACCACCTGGAACTGCAGGTACTTGCGCACCAGCAGGGAGAGCTGCAAGGTGGCCGCCGTGAAGCCGATGATGACCATCAGGGCCCAGATCACCTGTATAAACAAAACATCCGTCCGTCCCACCTCATCAGGCCCCACAGCCCCCACCCCGTCTTTCCTTGGGGAGATCCGGCCTGAATTTCATTTCACACGGAGAAATCTTGCGGAACGAAAAAAAGCAAAAAAAAAAAAAAAAAAAAAAGCAAAAAGTAATGCAGTGCAGTGAAGTGCGATGCAATGTCTGTAAGACAGCACTATGCAATGCGATGTAATGTATGTATGATCGTCACTGACAGTCTGTCAGTATATCCATCCATCCCACCCCATTAGGTCCCCAGCCCCTAGCCCCACCCGTTTTGCCATCTGGAGATCAGGCCTGAATTTCATTTCACACAGAAGAAAACTTACGGAACGCAAAAAAAAAAAAAAAAAAAAAAAAAAAAAAAAAAGTTCCTGGCGACCTAACATCGGTGGCTCCCTGTGGACTGCCGATGCTGGAACTGTGACGGACGAACCCAGGTGTGGCCGTGTATGGGGGAATCTAAATGAGCGGTGTGGGAGTAATGCCACTGAAACGGTGCAGACGATGGGGCAGAAAAAAAAAAAGTAATGTAGTGCAGTGCAATGCAATGTCTGCAAGACAGCACTGTGTCATGCGATGTAATGTATGTATGATCGTCACTGACAGTTTGTCAGTATACCCATCCATCCCACCCCATTAGGTCCCCAGCCCCTAGCCCCACCCGTTTTGCCATCTGGAGATCAGGCCTGAATTTCATTTCACACCGAAGAAAACTTACGGAACGCAAAAAAAAAAAAAAAAAAAAAAGTTCCTGGCGACCTAACATCGGTGGCTCCCTGTGGACTGCCGATGCTGGAACTGTGACGGACGAACCCGGGTGTGGCCGTGTATGGGGGGAATCTAAATGAGCGGCGTGGGAGTAATGCCACTGAAACGGTGCAGACGATGGGGCAGAAAAAAAAAGTAATGTAGTGCAGTGCAATGCAGTGTATGTAAGACAGCACTATGCAATGCGATGTAATGTATGTATGATCATCGCTGACACAGTGACAAGTCTATTGTGTCCGACTAAGAGTAAGACCAGTCAGAACAGCAGAGAAGGCACCGTGCTGCTGCCCTAGACCGTCAGGGCTAGGACTTTGACTGTAGTGGAGAGCGTCAGTGTAATCCAGTGCAATGCAATAACCGTCCGATAGAGTTACAATAGGAAACATTACAATTACGATGTGATGCAATACAATGCAGTACAATACAGTTGATGTGAGTGATGGCCTAGAGGCAACGCGTCCGCCTAGGAAGCGAGAGAGAATCTGAGCGCGCTGGTTCGAATCACGGCTCAGACGCCGACATTTTCTCCCCCTCCACTAGACCTTGAGTGATGGTCTGGACGCTAGTCATTCAGATGAGACGATAAACCGAGGTCCCGTGTGCAGCATGCACTTAGCGCACGTAAAAGAACCCACGGCAACAAAAGGGTTGTTCCTGGCAAAATTCTGTAGAAAAATCCACTTCGATAGGAAAAACAAATAAAACTGCACGCAGGAAAAAATACAAAAAAATGGGTGGCGCTGTAGTATAGCGACGCGCTCTCCCTAGGGAGAGAGCAGCCCGAATTTCACACAGAGAAATCTGTTGTGATAAAAAGAAATACAAATACAAAAACAGTGCAGTGCAGTGCAACACAACACAACACAACACAATTACAGTCTGATGCAATGACAATACAAATACAAACAACACAACACAACACAACACAATTACAGTCTGATGCAATGACAATACAAATACAAACAACACAACACAACACAATTACAGTCTGATGCAATGACAATACAAATACAAACAACACAACACAACACAACACAATTACAGTCTGATGCAATGACAATACAAATACAAACAACACAACACAACACAATTACAGTCTGATGCAATGACAATACAAATACAAACAACACAACACAACACAACACAACACAATTACAGTCTGATGCAATGACAATACAAATACAAACAACACAACACAACACAACACAGTTACAGTCTGATGCAATGACAATACAAATACAAACAACACAACACAACACAACACAATTACAGTCTGATGCAATGACAATACAAATACAAACAACACAACACAACACAACACAATTACAGTCTGATGCAATGACAATACAAAT
>NC_134900.1:14625265-14630265 GCF_041734735.1 Babylonia areolata | reverse complement strand
GAGAGCGAGCAAACAAACAAACAAACAAACACAGCAAGCAACACTAACCAGCGAGGAGTACGCACAATCATGTCAACACCTACCCCGTGCACTGACGAACGCTTCTGGACTGAAAATAAGCCAGCTTGTAGGCTACATTGGTCCAGAGTGCTGACCACCACTGAGCACCAACCACCACAGGGGGCATTGAGCGCTCAGTGTCAAAAAGAGACCAGCGGCACACAACAATATGAATGAAGCAAGCACATCGTGTTCCCTCCCTCCCCTCCCCTCCCCCCCTCTAGCTCCCCCTCCCCCTTTGCTGCCGTGTTTCTGAACTAGAACCTTGTCACAGCTCAGGTCAGTTTGCAGACGCGACACACACACACACACACACACAAATCTGGCACACACAGAGAGCTCAGAGAACAACTAATTACCCGGCATCAAAAATCGAAAATATCAGTAATGCCAAGTGCGAAGAACGAAGCAAGCTTATGAGAGAAGAAGAAGAAGAAGAAGAAGAAGAAGAAGAAGAAGAAGAAGAAGAAGAAGAAGAAGAAGAAGAAGAAGGAGAGAGAGAGAGAGAGAGAGAGAGAGAGAGAGAGAGAGAGATCACAGACTCGGTGCCTTCGGAACTAGCCGTATTTCTGGTGCTCGGAGCGAACGAAAAACCAGCTCAGTGCAAAACCAGGTCACAGAACTGGAGCCATGACAGATGATGAACAGTCTTTTTTATTTATTTATTTATTTTTATTTATTTATTTGTGTGTGTGTGTTCAGAGCAAAAAATCATCTCACAGACGCGGTGTCACCAAAAAAAAAGAGCCAGCAGTGGGCTATTTCAAAACCATCTCACTGACTAGGTTCCGTCAGAAATAGGCCAACAGATGGCTATTTCAAAACCATCTCACAGACTTGGTTCCATCAGAAACAGGCCAGCAGTAGGCTATTTTCAAAACAGCCATGGTTCCATCAGAAACAGGCCAGCAGTCGGCTATTTCAAAACCATCTCACAGACTTGGTTCCATCAGAAATAGGCCAGCGGTAGGCTATTTCAAAACCATCTCACAGACTTGGTTCCATCAGAAATAGGCCAACAGCAGGCTATTTCCAAACCATCTCACAACCTTGGTGCCATCAGAAATAGGCCAGCAGTAGGCTGTTTCAAAACCATCTCACAGACTTGGTTCCATCAGAAATAGGCCAGCAGTAGGCTGTTTCAAAACCATCTCACAGACTTGGTTCCATCAGAAATAGGCCAGCGGTAGGCTATTTCAAAACCATCTCACAGACTTGGTTCCATCAGAAATAGGCCAGCGGTAGGCTATTTCTAGAGCTGAGCAAAATCGTCTCTCACCCATGGTGCCACCAGAAATGCCAGAACGAAATAAACCAGGTCAGTTGACAGAGCTGGAGCCATCAGAGATAAAAGAAAAGAAAGAAAAAAACAACAACAAAAAAACCCCAAAAAACCCCCAGTATTTCTGATGTTCTGAGAGAAACCAGCTGACAAAAGCGGTGCCATGAGACACACACACACACACACACACACACACACACACACACACACACACACACACACACACACACACACACACACACACACACACACACACACACACACAGAGAGAGAGAGAGAGAGAGATTTAAAAAGAGAAAAGAATAATGCACCCAAGAACGGCAATTCTTTTGTTTTAACCAGAGAAGACCAGTTCAGTTCACAGAATTGAAGCCATCAAGACATATATAAACAGTACTTCTGATCAGTGCTCTGAGAGAAGTCAGCTGACAAAATCGGTGCCATGAAAGAGAGAGAGAGAGAGAGAGAGAGAGAGAGAAGGGGGGAAGGGGGTAAAAAAAAAAAAAAAGAGGAAAGAATAATACACCCAAACAACTGCAATTCTTTTACTAAAACCAAAGAAGGAGACCTCACAATAATTTCTTGTGTCGTCTGAAAGGTCTATGCTTTTTTCTTTTTTTAAAAAAAAATTCTTTCTCTCTCTCTCTCTTTCTTTCTCTCTCTCTCTCTTTTCACTTCTTTCTCACTTCTTTCTCACTTCTTTCTTCAGTTGGTGACAGTCACACACATGAGAGAGAGAGAGAGAGAGAGAGAGAGAGAGAGAGAAGAGAAGAGCAATAAGACAACGACGACGACGAAGAAGAAGAAGATAAAATGGCAGCGACAGCGACAGTCTGGTCGACTAGGCCTTCCTTTAAACTGAGAGACAGAGAGAGACAGAGAGAGAGACAGAGAGAGAGACAGAGAGATAAGAGAAGAGTAAAAAGACAACGACGACGAAGAAGAAGAAGAAGATAAAATGGCAGCGACAGCGACAGTCTGGTCGACTAGGCCTTCCTTTAAACTGAGAGACAGAGAGAGAGAGAGAGAGAGAGAGTAATAAGACAACGACGACGAAGAAGAAGAAGAAGAAGATAAAATGGCAGCGACAGCGACAGTCTTGTCGGCTAGGCCTTCCTTTAAACTGAGAGAGAGAGAGAGAGAGAGAGAGAGAGAGAGAGAGAGAGAGGAGCAATAAGACAACGACGACGAAGAAGAAGAAGAAGATAAAATGGCAGCGACAGCGACAGTCTTGTCGGCTAGGCCTTCCTTTAAACTGAGAGAGAGAGAGAGAGACAGAGAGAGAGGGAGAGAGAGAGAGAGAAATGTTGGCCTCCTGTGGTGTCGGCTGCCATCAGAAACGCCGACGATGTCCACACCTGCGGCGACCCGCCTCCCACGAGCGCTTAGCAACCAGAGGTCGTTAGGGGTGACGTGCGTGTGTACGTGTGTTCGGGGGCGGGGGTGGGGGGGGGGATTGGGGGGGGGGGAGTAGGGAGGGAATGGAGGGGGTGGGGGGGGGGGGCAGGAAGGAGGTAGAGGGTGTGTGTGGGGGGGTTCTTTCTGTTTCTTTTTCTGTCTATATCCCCCCCCCCCCCTCATCTCGGTCTTTCCAATGATTCTGTCCCTTCCCCGCCTCTCTCTTTCTGACACTTACCAAGCCCCCCCCCCGTCCCACACCTTTCTGTCTCTTGTCATCATGCTCTGTGTTTCGGTCCGTCTTTCTCTCTGTGTCTGTCTGTGCCACAAATAGACACAGTTGTTTTTTTTTTGTTTGTTTTTTTTTTACTCTTTATCTCTCTTGTCTGTCCGTCTGTCTGTATGTCTTTGTCATTACACACACACACACACACGTATATATATATATATATATAGAGAGAGAGAGAGAGAGAGAGAGAGAGAGATGTGTCTGTGTCTTTCTTTGTCACTAACCCCCCCCCCCCGCCCCCCCAATCCCCCCCACCCCACCCTGTCTTCTGCGT
The DNA here is from genome assembly GCF_041734735.1 of Babylonia areolata. Classification (NCBI taxonomy): domain Eukaryota; kingdom Metazoa; phylum Mollusca; class Gastropoda; order Neogastropoda; family Buccinidae; genus Babylonia; species Babylonia areolata. The sequence continues at coordinate 14,626,962 of NC_134900.1, read as the reverse complement.
ATTTCCTGTTTCCCTCTCCCACTCCCCACCACCACCCCAGCCCCCCACTCCCCCAACCCCCCAATCTCCCCGGCCATCATAGAAATGGAACTTCAGTCTTGACTCTTTGACATTAAAAATACACGTTTCCAGGGCGTGGTGGGTGGAGGGGGATGGGGACTGTGTGTGTGATGGGGAGAGTGAGTGGTAGGGTGGGTAGGGAAAGAGTGTGTGTGGGAGGGGGGGGGGGGAGCGGGAGGTGTGTGTGTGTGTGTGTGTGTGTGTGTGTGTGTGACTTTGTACACTTTTGGTCTAGACTGCAAAGTCGAGAACGTTTTTAGTTTTCCATCGATAGTCATGTACTTTGTTCTGTCTCCTGGGGGCATTGGAAGTCCCGTCTTTTTCTTCTTTTTTTTCTTTGTTTTTCTCTCACTTTCTCTGTTGTTGAACTGGGTTACTGGTCCGCGCGCGCACACACACACACACACGCAGTGCACACACACACACACACACACACACACACACACACAAACATATATATATATATATATATACACACACACACACACACACACAGTGCCTGTCTGTCTGTCTGTCTGTGTCTGTCTGTCTGTCTGTCTCTCTCTCTAGCTCTCTCTCTCTCTCTCTCTCTTGTATTCCCTAAAGCTCGGGGGAAAAAACCCCCACATAGTTTCCACTTAAGTACTCACCACCACCCCGTACTTCTAATCCCAGCAAAAGGATTATCTTCAGTCTGACAGTAGCCGTATCAAAGAGATTCGACCACACGCACGCACACACGCACGTGCGCGCACACACACGCGCGCTCGCACACACACATACACACACATAGTCTTGATATCATTTACTGTAGACAGACATTAAATGAAATTAAACACAGACACACACACACACACACACACACACACAGAGAGAATAACTTACACAGAAAGAAAGATAAAGATAGATCCAATGCGTTGTCGACGCAACTTACTGAAAAGTGGAAAACGGAAGGGACATTAGTACAGTGCAGCATGTTTTTTGGGTGTTTTTTTTATATTTTATATTTTTATTTTTTTAACATGATAAAAAATCAGATCATAAAACTTAATCGTATGCTCCAAACACAGTTAAAACAGAAGCTAAGATATTAGTTGGTTCGGTGTTAGTTCTTATGCACGGATAGCCATTATGATGCATCAGCAGACATGAAACAGTTCGATCGCATCACTCATTATGTCTGTCCACATTAAATGATATCAAGACTATGTGTGTGTGTGTGTGTGTGTGTGTGTGCGAGCGTGTGTGTGTGTGTGTGTGTGTGTGCGCGCGTACGTGCGTGTATGCGTGCGTGCGTGCGTGTGGTCGAATCGTCTACTGTCAGACTGAAGATAATCCTTTTGCTGGGATTAGAAGTACGGGTGGTGGTGAGTACTTAAGTGGAAACTGTGTGGGTGTTTTTTTTCCCCCCCGAGCTTCAGGGAATACAAGAGAGAGAGAGAGACAGACAGACAGACAGACAGAATGACAAATTGTATCTTGCTCTGCCAGCTGTGAACGAGTTGGCAGAGCAAGATACAATTTGTCATTTCAGATTTGCTACCAACATAGCTACTGACCAACATTAGCAAACGTATCTTCAGGGCTGTAAATTGTTTGACACCAGGTGTTGTTAATGCTTCACTGTAATGTTGAGGGGTTTGGCGCCATTCAGAACA
>NC_134900.1:14615265-14622765 GCF_041734735.1 Babylonia areolata | reverse complement strand
GCCGGAACAGTGTCAGGAACACACTTGAAGAGAGTAAATCTGTTAGTACACTTCAGTTTCTAACGCACTGACGGTCAACACGAAAGTTAACTGCACATGCTCTGAAGACTGTGGGAGGAATGGCCGCAGTTGTTAGTAATACTTCAGTTTCTAACGCATTGACGGTCAACACGAAAGTTAACTATACATGCTCTGAAGACTGTGGTTAGCAGTGACACAAAAGCACGACTTGAAAGCCAGCTGTGTCGCTGTCATTGGGAGAAATGGCCGTAGTTGTTAGTAATACTTCAGTTTCTAACGCATTGACGGTCATCACGAAAGTTACACTGCACATGCTCTCAAGACTGTGGTTAACAGGGACACAAAAAGCAAGCCACATGTGTCGCTGTCAATCTTACCCATCATGGGAGGAATGGCCGCAGTTGTTAGTAATACTTCAGTTTCTAACGCATTGACGGTCAACACGAAAGTTAACTATACATGCTCTGAAGACTGTGGTTAGCAGTGACACAAGAGCACGACTTGAAAGCCAGCTGTGTCGCTGTCAGTCTTACCCATCATGGGAAGAATGGCCGTAGTTGTTAGTAATACTTTAGTTTCTAACACGTTGACGGTCAACACGAAAGTTACACTGCACATGTTCTCAAGACTGTGGTTAACAGGGACGCAAAAAGCAAGCCACATGTGTCGCTGTCAATCTTACCCATCATGGGAGAAATGGCCGTAGTTGTTAGTAATACTTCAGTTTCTAACGCCTTGACGGTCAACACGAAAGTTACACTGCACATGCTCTCAAGACTGTGGTTAACAGGGACGCAAAAAACAAGCCACATGTGTCGCTATCAATCTTACCCATCATGGGAGAAATGGCCGTAGTTGTTAGTAATACTTCAGTTTCTAACGCCTTGACGGTCAACACGAAAGTTACACTGCACATGCTCTCAAGACTGTGGTTAACAGGGACGCAAAAAACAAGCCACATGTGTCGCTGTCAATCTTACCCATCATGGGAGGAATGGCCGCAGTTGTTAGTAATACTTCAGTTTCTAACGCATTGACGGTCATCACGAAAGTTAACTAAACATGCTCTGAAGACTGTGGTTAGCAGTGACACAAAAGCACGACTTGGAAAGCCAGCTGTGTCGCTGTCAGTCTTACCCATCATGGGAGGAATGGCAGTAGTTGTTAGTAATACTTCAGTTTCTAACACGTTGACGGTCATCACGAAAGTTACAGTGCACATGCTCTCAAGACTGTGGTTAACAGGGACGCAAAAAACAAGCCACATGTGTCGCTGTCAATCTTACCCATCATGGGAGGAATGGCCTTAGTTGTTAGTAATACTTCAGTTTCTAACGCATTGACGGTCATCACGAAAGTTACACTGCACATGCTCTCAAGACTGTGGTTAACAGGGACGCAAAAAACAAGCCACATGTGTCGCTGTCAGTCTTACCCATCATGGGAGGAATGGCCGCATTTGTTAGTAATACTTCAGTTTCTAACGCATTGACGGTCAACACGAAAGTTAACTATACATGCTCTGAAGACTGTGGTTAGCAGTGACACAAAAGCACGACTTTGAAAGCCAGCTGTGTCGCTGTCATTCTTACCGATCATGGGAGGAATGGACGTAGTTGTTAGTAATACTTCAGTTTCTAACGCATTGACGGTCAAGACGAAAGTTACACTGCACATGCTCTGAAGACTGTGGTTAACAGGGACGCAAAAAGCAAGCCACATGTGTCGCTGTCAAACTTACCCATCATGGGAGGAATGGCCGCATTTGTTAGTAATACTTCGGTTTCTAACGCATTTGCGGTCAACACGGAAGTTACACTGCACATGCTCTGAAGACTGTGGTTAGCAGTGACACAAGAGCACGACTTGAAAGCCACATGTGTCGCTATCAATCTTACCCATCATGGGAGGAATGGCCGCAGTTGTTAGTAATACTTCAGTTTCTAACGCATTGACGGTCACAACACGAAAGTTACACTGCACATGCCCTGAAGACTGTGGTTAGTAGTGACGCCAAAGCACGACTTGAAAGCCACCAGTGTCGCTTACCCATCATGGTAGGGGTGATGGCCATAGTCGTGGACCCCCACGACAGGCTCGGAAAAGGTGTCGGCTGAGGAGTGGAGGATGGACACGTAGCCCTGACGGTGTTCCCGGCCGTCCACCACGCCCATGGTGACGTCACCACGGTCCTCGCTCGGGGAGTCCTCGCGGGGGGCGGGGGGGAGTCTTTTGGTTTGTTTTTGTTTTGTTTTGTTTTGTTTTGTTGCGCTTCTGCAGCTGTTGATGTGGATACTTATTCTCGATCAGAGACCTAGCCCTAAGCGCTTTTATTTTGTGACTAAGCTCGAAGTTTTTTTTTTTTTTTTTTTTTTTTTTTTTTCGTTGTTCTACCACGATGATTTTTCTTTTGTTTTCTTTCTTTCCTTCTTTCTTTCTTTCTTTTTTTTTTTTTTTTTTTAATCCTTTCTTTTCTTTTTCTCTTTTTTTTTCTTGTTTTTTTTTTGTGTGTAGTGTCTTTCGTGTTAGAATGGTCTCAGTTGAGTCGCTTATCTCTGTGCTTCGTGGGGAAAATTTAGCCGTTAATTATTGGTAACGTATTTTCCCCACAGAATGAAGGCTTGAAATCAATCCTCCATTGATGATGTTGTCCTTCAAAATCTATGCTGTAATTGTGCTGTGTTGTGCAGCTGATGCAGTAACGGACTCGACAATCTGTTGGACTGTCTGAAATCTGGGTATTATTTTGTTTACCGGTGAAACCTGTGACGTACTTGTAGTCAGTGGTGTGTGTGTGTGTGTGTGTCATTGGTGTCGTCACCTGAATTCTTTCTTGGTCTCTGCAAAAGTCAGTCATTGTAGTGTGGTACACGTTGCGATAGAGAAACACGATATCGTCTCTAGAATTCAGACACAATGGGATTACTGTTATATATTTACATATATTCATGCACATATCTTTCTTTCTTTCTTTCTGTCTGTCTGTCTGTCTTCGTTCCCTTACCTGGTTGCCTATTATACAGCTTTCACACAAACACGAAATGATTCAACGAAGATTAGCATGGAACTACTATGCTATCCCTCACCCACGCTTTTTTTTTTTTAATTAAAAAAAAAAATTATACGATACCCTCTCTCCAGTGGTACCACATATATGAATATATGTTTATTAGCATGACCCAGAAAGTATAGCAGCTAGTCTCGGAACGGGTATTGCCACCACTATTGTACATGGAGTCAATGAACCAAAAATAAGCGAAAGTTTGCTCAGAAGCAAGCTATTCTCGAAGTGCTTAATTAAATATCTCACGCCCTAACATGACCGTGCGCTTTATCAATAAAACGAACAGGAACAAGTGAAGAACAGCGATAGTCTGTTTACAGGTAGCTGAAGTTGTTAGAGTTTATGCGAAAATATTAAAGTGAAATGTAAAATCATGATTTATTGGGTTTTCTTTCCGAAGTAGAAGTCCCATGAATGAAAATCAACAGACAAACACCAGGTGGAGTAATCCCACAAGATGATGTGAAAATCCCCAGCGTTGGGATACATCAAGGTGAAATGTAATTGTTTCGGCAAAGGTTTGCTCTCATCATACAAAGACGGGGGAAAACCCGGAAACCAGTTTGAAGAATGCCAAAGAACAATCTCAGAGACAGTCTGATGAGAAGAACAGAATTCGAATAATCTAATCCCGAAGAACGATCCCAAAGAAGAGAAAAGAAAAGAAAAAGAAAAAAAAAAAAAATCTGAAACGTCTGCTGGTCCAAGAAACGAAAGTTCAGATTTCGTCTTTTTACCACAGGCTTCACCCAAACAATAGCTTACACTATATTTTGTTTACTGAACGAAGCGCGTTCTGGCATCGGGTTTTTTTTTGTGTTTTTTTTTAATTTGTTCTTTCGGTCGGGGAATAGACATTTTCTCCAAATGTTTTTTTTTTCTTTCTCCTTGGCTTATTTGGTTTACGTAACAAACTTTTTTTGTTTGTTTTATGGACCGGTAAATAAAATACCAGGACGTGCCCGTGCTCTGTGCAGATCATTCGCAAGGAGGTACAGTTTACAAGCCATTGTGCCAGAGAGAGAGAGAGAGACAGACAGACAGACAGAGCGATTCCTGTTTGGCCCAGGGAGGACTTTGTGAGGTTTCTTGCTATGCCTGGTTGCCAACTGAACCCCCGACCCCGTTTCCCCCCCTGACCCCCACTCCCCCGCGCCCCGCCCCGCCCCCCACCTCCACCCCCGACCCCCCAAATCCCCAAAAGAACAACTCCAGAAGTTCAATAGAATTATGGCGTTACCTCTCGTTCGTTTATATATATATATATATATATATATATATATATATATATATTAAAGTTCTGCACGAATGTACAAACACGAGGGGATGGGGTTGATAATGAAAACCTTCCGAGAGGAAAAAGTCTATGATAATTAGAGGACGCATGTAAATGGTAAGAAAGTATAAACAGATTGGTTTTTATATTTTTATGATTCAATGTCAAATAACAGTTTTTAAGAGAGGAAAGGGAAAAAAAAGTGGTGGGGGGTGGGGGTGGGGAGATAGAAAGTAAATTATCGTATACGAAACACATAATCAAATTGATTACATAGTCAAAATGAAATGGTAAACAGTGTTTGAAATGTGTATTCAGTGTAAAAGGTAAACAAACTGGAAAGAAAAGTTTCTTACCACATTTCAGATTTGTATTCATTTATTCATTCATTATTAATTAATCTTCTTCTATATTATCACATTTATTTACGCCCCCCCACCCCCCTTTTTTTTTCATGCCCTGTTTTGAATTGTCTAAAGCGATGTAGAGATGATGTTCCATAGCTAATGAGCATTATTACAGCATACTTTCCTTCTTTAAAACAAAACAAAACAACCAACAACGTTATTCTTTAATTTGATGCCTCACTCACAAACACTCGAGACACGTTTACTTATACTTAACCCCCATGAGACACGACACGTTCGACACAATCGATCAGCGAGACTGCAAAAAAATCACCCGATAGTTACATGACGAAGAAGACTCTCCCACTCTTAACACTGGCCAAAGATTACTCATACCTAAACTTAACTTCCGTTTCAGTTTCTCAAGGAGGCGTCACTGCGTTCGGGCAAATCCATATATACTCTACACCACATCTGCTAGGCAGGTGCCTGACAGCAGCATAACCTAACGCGCTTGTGAGGTCTGAGTGCATGCCTATATATATATATATATATATATATATATATATATATAGAGAGAGAGAGAGAGAGAGAGAGAGAGAGAATAGAATAGAATAGATTTTATTGTCATGAAACCGTAAGGTTTTATAAGACACAAGTGCAATGGTAAATGAATGAACGAATGAAAAAAAAAACCCACACAATTAATCAATCAGTTAAATGCAGTAAATTGCAGCAGCGTTCATAAACAAATTTTCCCAATCTTGTTTGTATATATTCATCATCTGTTAGCATCACCTGACTGGGAATATGTCCTGTGTTATTCGAATATGTGTGTGTGTGTGTGTGTGTGTGTGTGTGTGTGTGTGTGTGTACCTACCAGAGGATTTCGTTTTACATAATTTTTGCCAGAGGACAACACTCTCGTTGCCATGGTGGGTTCTTTTTCAGTGCGTGCGCCAAGTGCAGTGCTGCACACCGGGGGGCTTCGGTTTATCGTCTCATGCGAAAGACTAGACGCTCAGTTTTGATCCCCCCCCCACCCCCAAATCCCACCCCCACCCCCCGCCCCCAATCCCCCCCGCCCAGTCAAACTTGGGAGAAAAGGGTGAGAGCGGGATTCGAACCCACACACCCTTACGAACTCATGTATTGGCAGCGGAGCGGAGCGTCTTCAAATAATCTGTCACTCTCCTCCTTCCTTTTACTTTAGAGAGACAGCATGAATTGAAAAAAAGTTCGACTGTGAAAAAGTGTCGACCATCTCCAAAAAGGCGCGGAGGAAGAACAAAGTTAAAAGCGCCCAATTTATTTTCTGCACAGCCTATATATATATATATGCCCTAGAGACCTAGGTTCGCACAACAACGGGAAAACGAACGACGTCGCAACGAGACAACGATTTTGGTCTAGTCTCGTGTGTGTGTGTGTGTGTGTGTGTGTGTGTGCGAGGGGTACAATTTTATTAAGGCAGAGAGATGGACACAGAGAGAGGGAGAGAGAGAGGGGGTGGGGATGGGGGGGGGGGGGCTGGAAGAAGGGGGTTAAAGAAGTATGGGGTTAAGTTGGAGGGGGTGATGGTAGGAGTGAGGAGGGGGGGGGAGGAGGTAGGTTAGAGTGGGGAAGTGTAATGATTTTTGTGGTTTTTCGGTTTTTTTCTTTCTCTGCTTCAAGTCTTAGAAAAGTGGGTCACACTCCACGATTGGGGTTGTTGTGAAAAAGACAGTGGGGAGTGGAGGTGGGTAAGAAAGAATGAGAGAGAGACCGAAATCGAAATCGAAATCGAAATCGAAATTTTTTTTTATTGAGGGAAAAGGAATAGGCACTTATCGGCCTGTTTTCATCCTACCCTCGTAAAGAAAACGTATAAACTAATCTAGGAAATACAAGAAGACTGAGAAAAAAAGGAGAGAAAAAAACCCCACTTTGCATGGCAACAACAACAAGAACAATAAATGGCATAGAAAATACACAGTTCCCCACAAAATAACATTGCTTTTGCGACAGAGACAGAGAGAGACAGAGAGAGAGCGTGGTTTGGATTTGAAGAAGAAGAAGAAGAAAATTTGAATCACTCTTTTAAGGTTTTCCCCCGTTTTGATTTTTTTGTCTATTCATTTATTCATCTATCTATCTGTCTGTCTGTCTTGTCTATCTCTATCTATCTGTTATTATTATTATTGTTGTTGTTGTCGTCGTCCCCTTCTCTTCTTCATATATTCTTTTCTTCTTCTTCTTCTTCTTCGTCATCGTCATCTCCCTCTTCATCTTCTTTTGCTTCATGATCTTCTGATTTTTCTTCCTTCCTCTTCTTTTCAAGTAGTTTATTATGTGTGCTGGATGGAGTTTTTTTTGTTTGTTTTTTTTTAATTCATTTTTTTTTCTTTTTAATTTTTGAAAGGGAAATCTGGAAGGCCAATAAGACTCTCTGAGTGTGTGTGTGTGTGTGTGTGCGTGCGTGTGTGTGTGTGTGTGTGTGTGTGTGTGTGTGTGTGTGTGTGTGTGTACTTTCTTTTTTCTTTCTTTTTTTTTTTTTGCATTTGGGAGAAGAAAAAAACAAACAAAAAACAAAAAAAAACAACAACACATAACACCAAAACCAAACACAAAATATAAGGTTTTTAATGTTTGCTCGAATGCTGGAGGGAGGCTTTGCGTTCGAAACGAATGCGTTCGGGAGAGGGCTGAAGGGCTAACTAAGGTAAGGTAATGATGGTGGTGGTGGGTAGGGGGCAAGGAAGAAGGGGGCGGGGGGCAGGGGGAGGGGGAGTGTTGGAGAGGGGGGGGGGGGG
>NC_134900.1:14610265-14612765 GCF_041734735.1 Babylonia areolata | reverse complement strand
GACAGTTTGTGTTGACGGTGGAAAGTGGATAGTCTGTGTGTGTGTGTTTACCCCCGGCCTGCCTACTCAGACAGGGGCGGGGGTTGGGGGGTGTGGGGGTGGGGGTGGGGGGTGTGCGCCGAGTAGCTAGCGTTGTAAATTTGGCTGGCCAATCCGATATTGATGTTTGGCTTTTCTGTCCACAGTCCTGGATGAGAGGCCCAGGCAAAAAAAGGGAAGAAGAACAATAATTATTGTTTGGTAGGGGGGGTGTATGGAGAGGATGGGAGGGGCGGGGAGGGTGGTGTGTGTGTGGGGGGAGGGGGGTGGGGGGGGGGGGGGGAGAACAGCGATTGTTGGTGAAACCCTGGTGTTAGTATTGTTTATGGACTTTATTTTAATTTTTATTTTTTTATTTTTTTATTTATTTATTTATTTATTTTATTTTATTTTATTTTATTTTTTTTTTTTTTTTGGGGGGGGGGTGCCGGGGGGGGGGGGGATGATGACTATGTCGTCTGGGGTATGTTGTGGGTGGGTGGGAGGAAGGGCTTATGCGTGAGAGAGAGACACACACACACACAGAGGGAAGGGATGATGGTGGGGGTAGGGGTGGGGGGGGAGCATGTGGGGTGGGGTGGGGTGGGTGGGTGACTCCCCGAGGTTAAAATGTTGATTTGTGGCCCTCTGCCTCGTTGATTGACAGGCGGCTTCTTGATGCGAGCGTGATTAATGTAACGAAGGGGGAGAGAGAGAGAGGGGGAAGGGGGGGGGGCAGAGAGAGAAAGAGAGGGGGCAGAGAGGGATTGAGAGAGAGAAGGGGGTAGAGAGGGAGAGGGGGTGGGGGGCAGAAAGGTAGAGAGAGAGAGAAGGGGTAGAGAGGGAGAGGGGGGTGGGGGTGGGGGGGGCAGGGAGGGAGAGAGAGAGAAGGGGGTAGAGAGGGAGAGGGGGTGGGGGCAGAGAAGGATTGAGAGAGATAGAAGGGGGCAGGAGATATATACACACATATGTATATACATAATTATATATATATATATATATAGTGGCACAGAGGGAGAGAGAGAGAGAGAGAGAGAGAGTAGTGGGTACAGAGAGGGGTAGAGAAAGAGATGGGCGCACAGAGAGAGAGAGAGAGAGAGAGAGGGTGGAGAGAGAGGTTGGGGACAGGAGGAATTAAACCGTAAATTCACAAACAAACGAACAAACAGCAACAACAACAACAACAACAACAACAAAAACCGCATCGAAAGAAAGCCTGGAAAACGATGAAACTTGAAGACAAGTTAGTTGCACTCGGCCCACGAACGCAGCAGCAGACCAATGACTCATCAGCAGCCGACACACACGACAATAGGAGGGGGAGACGACGCAGTCTTATCATATATATAGGTCCATGTGCACATACATCAATGGAAACAGCCACAGGGGGGTAGGGGGCTATGGGCAGTTTTCCAAGGCGCGAGAACTTTTACATATATATATATATATGTGTGTGTGTGTGTGTGTGTGTGTGTGTGTGTGTGTGTGTGTGTGTGTATTCTGAAAGCAGACTATGCAGGAAGATTTGGGAGGGAGTGGGAGGGTAGGTAGGTGGGTAGCTAACTACTTACTACAAGAGAGTTTAATATTGACACAGACACAGATATCTGCACACACACAGCCACACAGACAGACAAACACACACACAAAAATTGTGCGCGTGTGTGTGTGTGTGTTGTGTGTGTGTGTGTGTGTGTGTGTGTGTGTGTGTGTGTGTAGACATATACTTTCAAGGAGCAAATTCCGACAGAAGTGCAAAATATATATTAATGCAGTGTATCATCTCTGAGCTTAACAAGGACAAGACCATGGTGACGATTTTTTTTTTTTTTTTTTTTTTTGCATTGCTCACAGGGCTCCACGTCTCATTGTTTATGTGGGTTGTTCTTACTTAGAAAATGACGGGGAAATGTGTGTGTGTGTGTGTGTGTGTGTGTGTGTGTGTGTTGTGTTGTGTGTGTGTGTGTGTTGTGTTGTGTGTGTGTGTGTTGTGTTGTCTTGTGTTGTGTTGTGTTGTGTGTGTGTGTGTGTGTGTGTGTGTGTGTATTCTGAAAGCAGACTATGCAGGAAGATTTTGGGAGGGAGTGGGAGGGTAGGTAGGTGGGTAGCTAACTACTTACTACAAGAGAGTTTAATATTGACACAGACACAGATATCTACATACACACAGCCACACAGACAGACAAACACACACACAAAAAAGTGTGTGTCTGTGTGTGTGTGTGTGCGTGTATGTGTGTGTGTGTGTGTGTGTGTGTGTGTGTGTGTGTGTGTAGACATATTTTCAAGGAGCAAATTCCGACAGAAGTGCAAGATATATTTATGCAGTGTATCATCTCTGAGCTTAACAAGGACAAGACCATGGTGACGATTTTTTTTTTTTTTTTTTTTTTTTTTTTTTTTGCATTGCTCACAGGGCTCCACGTTTATGTGGGTTGTTCTTACTTAGAAAATGACGGGGAAATGTGTGTGTGTGTGTGTG
>NC_134900.1:14597765-14605265 GCF_041734735.1 Babylonia areolata | reverse complement strand
AGTCGCACGAAAGACAACTGAGTTGTTATGATCAGTAAACTAGATACACCCCCCCCCCACCCCCACCCCCACCCGTCCCCTGCCCTCCCGGGAATCCCCGCTCTCGTTGACGTGGGGAAGGAGTCATCCGAATACTAAGAGAGCGTTCAGTTTGCGGACGGGAATCATGTAACAACCTGTCGACGCAGCTGACACGATTGGCACCTGTGGACAGCGATTTTTGACTCACTTGTGTAAACAAAGTGAGTCTATGTTTTAACCCGGTGTTCGGTTGTCTGTGTGTGTGTGTGTGTGTGTGTGTCTGTGTGTCCGTGGTAAACTTTAACATTGACATTTTCTCTGCAAATACTTTGCCAGTTGACACCAAATTAGGCATAAAAATGGGAACAATTCAGTTCTTTCCAGTCATCTTGTTTAAAACAATATTGCACCTCTGGGATGGGCACAAAAAAACAACAACAACAAAACTGAAGCCTAATTATATGCAAACTGCATTTACTGTTATATATATATTTTTTGTATTCTCTAAACTTGGCACTTTGATCTGATATTCTGACCCAACAACAAGAGCAGTCATTATTATCATTTTTTGTTCAAACAGGAACTTCTTTTGCTGAGCATGGAAGTTTTATTTATTTTGCAAACATTTTGGTGCAGATAGTAAAAAAGGGAAATTACTCTGTAATTAATGCTAGGGGACTTAATTTATCACAAGTGAGCCTTGAAGGCCTTGTTGTTGTTGTTGATGATGTGAAGAAAAGGCGGCAATACAAGGGCATCCAGGAGTCATGACCTGGGTGCGGCCCGGCCAGGCCCCCTTAGAGTGTAAGGAGTTAAGGGCCGAAGCACTTAACTGAGGAGGGGGGAGGGGGGGCTTCTTCTCTGAAGACCTTGTACAGTCCAGCTCTCCCTAGAGTTTCTTATCACTGTTATTGTTGTTTGGGTTTTTTTGACTCACTTGTGTAAACAAAGTGAGTCTATGTTTTAACCCGGTGTTCGGTTGTCTGTGTGTGTGTGTCTGTGTGTCCGTGGTAAACTTTAACATTGACATTTTCTCTGCAACTGCTTTGTCAGTTGACACCAAATTTGGCATAAAAATAGGAAAAATCCAGTTCTTTCCAGTTATCTTGTTTAAAACAATATTGCGCTTCTGGGATTGGCACAAAAAAATAAAGAATGAAGCCTAATTATATGCAAACTGCATTTACTGTTATATTTATATTTTTTGTATTCTCTAAACTTGGCACTTTGATCTGATATTCTGACCCAACAGCTAGAGCAGTCATTATTATCATTTTTTGTTCAAACAGGAACTTCTTTTGCTAAGCATGGAATTTTTATTTATTTTGCAAACGTTTTGGTGCAGATAGTAAAACGGGGAAATTACTCTGTAATGCTAGTGGAGTTAATTTGCTTTAAACTGATCTTTCTCATCTTAAACATTACATTTTGAAACAAGAGAGGCAAGGCCTTCAAGACTCACTTGTGATGCACTTTTTAAAAAAAAATCCAAGCTTTTTATGTATTGAGTATAATTTCAAAATGTAATGTTTAAGATGAGAAAGATCAGTTTAAAGCAAACTAAGTTCCCCAGCAGAGTAATTTCCCTTGTTCTGCTATCTACACCAAAACGTTTGCAATAAATAAAACTTCCATGCTTAGCAAAAGAAGTTCCTGTTTGAACAAAAAATGATAATAATGACAGATCCTTTGTTGGGTCGAATATCAGATCAAAGTGCCAAGTTTAGAGAATACAAAGAAATATAAATATAATAGTAAATGCATTATACTCAATACATAAAAACTTGGATTTTTTAAAAAGTGTATCACAAGAGAGTCTTGAAGGCCTTGCCTTTCTTGTTTGTTTTGTTTTGTTGTTGTTTTTTATCCTTTGTGTAGTTGGGGGTGGGGTGGGGTTGTTAACGGAAAGAGCGGCTCTCTGATTGGCTCAGACGGAATAAAAAGCGTCACTGTTTACGATTTTTTTTCCTAAACAGGCAAGACTGACGGTAGCACGTTCAGTTCAGCCACTGAATCTGTATCAAAATTGGATCCTGTAAGCCTAGAAACAACAACAACAAAAACAGCACTGAAAATGGGGTACAACATCTTCTTCTTCTTCTTTCCGTTACACGACCAACATCGACTTGCCGATGACTCTGTCGTAGTTCATGCATGCTGGCTATTTTGGTGTCTCCATAACCCACCGAACACTGACGACATGGGTTACAGGATCTTTAACGTGCGTATTTGATCATCTGCGTGCGTATACACACGAAAGGGGTTCAGGCACAAGCAGGTCTGCTACATATGTTGACCTGGGAGATCGAAAAAAAAATCTCCACCCTTTACCCACCCAAGTGCCGTTACCGTGATTCGAACCCGGGACCCTCAGATTGAAAGTCCAACGCTTAAACCACTCTGGCTATTGCGCCCGTCAGTTTATGGCAACAGCGTTTCATGTGTGCACTAAGTCAGTCTTCATTCAAGCCTGAGGACTCTTAGGTCACTCCAGTAAAAAGATGAAACCTGCTTCGCCTCAGTCCTCATTCTTAGTGCCGACGAGCGAAGAAGGAGACCTCAAAACCCACGTTGGAATTTGACTCAGTGGAATGAATGAATGAATGGTGTGGGGAATGAAGGGCCTCAGTGATGAATGCCTCAGTGCCTTCTGCGATGTGACAGGCGTTCAGCTTTTCAGAAGTGTCGGAAAACAAATGCTGACAGTTAAAAGATAGTCTGCCAGTGTGCCAACGCTAGCCCCCCCCCCCCCCCCCCCCCCCGGTCCCCCCCCAACACACACCCCCCTCCAACCCACCTCCCAAATAAAAAGAAACTATTAAGAAGAAGAAGAAGAGGAAGAGGAAGAAACCAACAAAGAAACTCATACTCACATATCCAATAAAAAAAAAATATATATATATAATACACACGCAAAAAAAGGAGCAAGAAACCAACAAATCCACACTCGCGTATCTATCTGTAGAGCCAGCCAATCGCGAGTGAAATATCACGTTACAAGGAGAGAGAGAGAGAGAGATAGGCAAAAAGATAAATGCAGTTTCATAACTTTTGGAGCTTGGCGGAGAGAGGGAGAGAGAGAGAGAGAGGGGGTAGAATGAAACAGGGGGCTGGCTGCAACTAGGAAGAAAGTTGTATGGGAGGGGGGGGTGTTCTGGGATGGGGGACGGGGGGGGGGGGGGTAGGGGGGTTGGATTGGAGGGGAAGTAAGGAGGAATAGAAGGGAGGGAAGCCGCTGAAGTGTGTGTGTGTTGGGTGGGTGGAAAGAGAGGGGGTGGAGGGTGGGGGGGGGGGATAGGAATGAGGGGGTATGGGAGATAAATTGATGGTAAAGTCCGCCCGCGGCGCGTAATTTTTTTTTTTTTTTTTTTTTGGTCTTACTGGCAACATTTCTGTGGTGAAATAAAGTGAGCGAGTATTTCTCTCTCTCTCTCTTCTGCAGCAGCTGATCGGAAGGCCATGGTGAGAGTACTGCCTGCCTGCCACAGGTAAGGTGGTGGTGGGTGGTGTGGTGCATTCAGGGTGCACAGCACAGTACAGGGAGTTCTGGTCGGTCTGCTTCTCAGTGGCACCTGCATGCACCTCGTTCTCTGGCTTTCTGATGAGGGTAGTGGTTTCGAGGAGGGGGGGGAGGGGTTGGGGAGGTGGGGGGGGGGGGGGGGGCGAGGGAGGAGGGAAAAGGGGTGGGTAGGTGTTGTTTGTCCGATGCTACTTATAGTTCAAGGCTGTGTTCTTCTCGTGTCTAGTCTGTATATATTTCGTCGTGTCGGGGTTGTTTGTGTTGGGAAGCGGAGTTTTCGCAGTGAAGCTGTGCGTTAGACTGTCACATACTGTGACGTGCGCGCGCGAGTGAGAGAGAATAATTATGGAGGTAGTTTATCCACATATATATATATATCATACTTAGGAAACTGAAGAGAGAGATGACATGGGAATTTGGTGGAGTTTGGAGGGGTGGGTGTGTGGGTGGGGGGGGGGCGTGGGGGTTAAGTTATTAAGTTAAGGATACAAAATCACAAGCGATAATAATCGAAAAACCAACAACAAATTCCCGGACTGTTTGTGGCTGACGAGACAGATGAAAACCATGGAACTTCAGTGTTAATCAGAACTACCATACCAACCAACCTGACTTCAATATGAACCCGAATACACAGCAGCACGACAGGCTTTTCAGAGCGCTCTGATTCAGAGAACGTTTAAAACTCTCTCCATACGAACGGCGAAAGAGACGACGTTAACAGCGTTTCACCCCAATTACCATCATCAAAATATTGCAAGCGGAAGGCTCTTATACTGAAGAGGTGAATGTTGACAAAGAAAACCACAATTCTGACGACGGAAGCTAAAGGTTGGGTCATTCAGACACCCACTGGACATCCGAGGGGTCTGTGTAGAGGAGAAGAGAGGACTGGCCGTACTGAGTGAGTTAAACAAACACACGAACTGCGAAGATGCCAGTAGCACGGGCCAAGTTTCGGTGGACTCAGTTGAAAATAGGGAAACTTACAGGCTATCCCCCGGCCGAAAATGTATGAACACGTTCACAGTCGTCATGTCAGTCAGTCACTACTATTTCGCCCTGTGAGACTGACCCGAGTTGAAGAGCTTGTTTCGTCCCAGCTTACCACCACTAGTGGAAGACAAAGTTAATAAAACATCAGGCGTTAAACCTCGTCGGCTGCGTACCTGACTTGACGGGGCAAAGTTATAGAGAGCAAAAGACAGCTCTGGAATAAGTGGAATATATATTATCAGCTCGAAAGCGCTCATCCCAGCTGTTCCTTCCTATATACGTCGAATCTAGACACAGTGCTGGTTTGTTTTGACAATAATAGTCTATTGATCAAACTCGCCACACACACACACACACACACACACACAAACAAAAAAAACAACAACCCCTAAACCAAAAACAAACAAACAAAAAAATACAACCCTTCCAATTTGTCCAAACGAAGCTGTGTGTTAGAACTTTTCTCACCTTCTCTCGAGGTCTTCCACTTTGTTCCCTTCTTCTCTCCCTCCCTCCCTCTCTCGCTCTCTCTCTCTCTCTCTGTCTTCACGTTTGTCCGTCAGCTGAGTTAACCACTTCCTCTTCTTCAGTCACACCCATTCACAGTCGAGATATGTATATATATATATTTCCCAAAATCAAGATGCAGAAGAAGAAGAAGAAGAATCCTGTTCTTTGGCACTGCATGTAGGTAGCAGTGTAAAACTACTTACTCGTTTGAGGCAGGCCCGCATGCACATATACGTTATCCTTCACTGTACACACACATACACACACACCTGGTGCACAGCCTTGTGTCAGGATGAGCGAGATGAAAGAATGTGTAGGTCTGTCTGTTGAATAGGAGGGGGGGGGGGGGGGGGGGGGGGGGTGGAGTTGTGGGGTTGGGGGGTGGGGGGGGGGGTTAGGGGTGATGGGAAGGGTGGATGCTGTTGCCGTGCCAGGGTGCGTGGTTGGGAGTTTGGGGGAAGGCAGGCAGGGCAGGCACACTACTACACACGGGGCTGCTAAAACTGGCAGGGTGCTATGTAATGCACGGCCAGGCAGAGAAAAGAAGTAGGAGGTATAGTAGTGTTGTATGGGTTGTGTGGTGCTGTGTGGTTGGTCGGTCGGCACGGGAAGATTTGCCGAATGCCTTATTATATTACTAGGATCCACTACTTTTTCTGTTCGGTGCTGTTGTTGGGGTGGAGGAAGGTGGCAGAATGGTTAAGACGCTCAGCTGCCAATACAGAGAGTCCGTGAGGGTGTGGGTTCGAATTCCGCTCTCGCCCTTTCTCCTAAGTTTGACTGGAAAATCAAACTGAGCGTCTAGTCTTTCGGATGAGACGATAAACCGAGGTCCCGTGTGCAGCACGCACTTGGCGCACTGAAAAAGAACCCATGGCAACGAGAGTGTTGTCCTCTGGCGAAATTACGTAAAATGAAATCCACTTTCATAGGTACACAAATATGTAAGCATGCACTCAAGGCCTGACTAAGCGCGTTGGGTTATGCTGCTGGTCAGGCATCTGCTCAACAGATGTGGTGTAGCGTGTATGGATTTGTCCGAACGCAGTGACGCCTCCTTGAGAAAGTGAAACTGAAACTGAAACTGTTGGGGTCTGTGTGTGCACGCAGCATCCTTTACTAACTAAACGAATGTGGCATCCTTGCTTTTTTTTGCTTTTTTTTTTTTTTTTTTTCCTCGGTGGTCCTTTTTTTTTTGTTGTTGTTTCCCCCACCCCCACCCACCACCTCCCTCCCACTCCGCTCCTTCCTTCCATCTAAGAGGTCACATACAGGTTCTTTGCATCCCCGTCCCTCCACTGAGTCCCCTCCCCCCCCCCCCTCCCCCCGTCTCCCGTCTCTCTCCCATGCCAATAGGACTGTAATGTCAATGGCATTAGAACATTTTTCAGCAGTTTCAGTCTCTCTCTCTCTCTCTGTCTCTCTCTCTCTCTCTCTCTCTATCTGTCTCATACTTTCTTCACTCTTTACATGTCCCTCATCTTGGCTCCCCCCCCTCCCCTCCCCCCCCATTATCATTTCATCTCTCATCCCCGTTACTGATTTGTTTATTCGTGGCTTTATCACTGTATTGTACACAAAATATGTGTACATATGTGTACATATGTTCTGTGCTCGCCCTGCGCGTGTAGTTTGGATCGTGGGGTTGCTGTTGCGAATGTTTTGGCAAACACGGCTTCAAGTTGTTGTTGTTGTTCTTCTTCTTCTTCTTCTCTTCAGTTTCAGTTTCCTTTGCCCAGAGGGCTGTATGTAAACAAGCATAGTTTAATGTTTATTTACCCTCTGGAAATTAAAAAAAAATTTTTTTTCCTTCGTTCGTTAGCTCTTCTCTGTGTGTGTGTGTGTGTGTGTGTGTGTGTGTGTGTGTGTGTCTGTCTTTGTCTCTCTCACTCTCTGTCTCTCTCCCTCCCTCCCAACCATCCTTCCTTTCATTCCTTCTATCCTCTTGTACTTGCTCGACCTGTGGCGATACTAATGACGGTACACCTGTGTCACGATGTGTGTGTGTGTGTGTGTGTGTGTGTGTGTGTGTGTGTGTGTGTGTGTGTGTGTGTGTAGCATGTGCGTGTCAGTGTGTGTGTGTGTGTGTGTGTGTTGAAATAAAGGGCCGGGGGAAACTGCACACAAGTCACACCGCCTACTACTTACTATACAGGGACTGCAGCAATGTCTTGTCTGGAACGTCTGAGAGAGAGAGAGAGACTGGGGGTAGGGGTGAGGGTGGGGGGCGAGGAGAGTGGGAGGAGCCGGGGGGAGAGAGAGAGAGAGAGAGAGGATTGGAGGAGGGGGGGGTGGGGAAGCAAAAGAAAGAGATGTGGAGGAGGAGAGGAGGAGTGGTGGGTGGAAATAAAAGAAGAGAGGGAGGGAGAAAGAGGGAAATGATTCAGCAGACTGAGACAGACAGTCAGACGGACGGACGGACAGACAGACAGACACTGTAGCAGGCAGAGGGA
>NC_134900.1:14580265-14587765 GCF_041734735.1 Babylonia areolata | reverse complement strand
TGTGCCGCGAGCAGATCGTCACTAATCAGGCCAAATCTGACAACAACTGTGTTTCTTACAAGGTGTTCAGTGACAGATTTCTAAATGATTCCTGAACCGATTTATGTCGGATAAGTTGCAAAAGAAAGAGCTCAACACCTATTTTATAATGAGTATAAAATGAAGTGTTGATTATTTAAGATGAATTTATAATCTTAATTTAAGTCACCTGAACAGGGTCAGTTTTAACAAGCTCGTCACGGAAAATTACAAACTGCGTTAAATCAGTTTAACGTAGGCAAACATAAATGGAATAGATTTAAAAATGGAATCGCGACGATTCTGCCAGTATATAATACTTGTAGTTTACTGATCCGCCAAAAGACATATTAATTAAATACTTTGGAGCAGAAACACAGATTCCAGCTCAGCCAATAGCGTACCGCGACGCGACACTGGTCGAGCCGTGAGTAGGTTGTCTGGCGAGGAGAACAAAATGATGTAAGCGGCTGGGTGTTCAAACTGGGAGTGATGTCACACAATCTGTGCGCGGGTTAGTTGGGAAAAACGTCGTCTGATGTAGCGTAGCTACTGTGTGAGCAGTTTTGGAGCAAGCATTGCGCGCTTGGTCACATACATGTGAAACTAAACGAAACACACACACACACACGCACACACACACACTCTCTCTCTCTCTCTCTCTTTCTCTCTCACTCTCTCTCTCTCTCTCTCACTCTCTCTCTCTCTCTCTCTCCAACACACACACACACACACACACACACACACACACACACACACACACACACACACACACACACACACACACACACACACACACACACACACACACACACACACACACATATATATATATATATATATATATATATATATATATATATATATTAAACAGCAGACTAGCACTCCGGACATTTCCGATGGTGGTCTCCGTCCTCGACGAAGGATGACACTGATGTATCGGAAGACACTAATAAGTCGGTGGAAGAAGTAAAGGCGAGACGGCAGTGAACGTCGGTGGAACTCCAGCTGTACAGTACAGCACGGTATCTCATTAACTCTCTCCATACGAACGGCGAAAGAGACGACGTTAACAGCGTTTCACCCCAATTACCATCATCAAAATATTGCAAGTGGAAGGCTCTTGTACTGAAGAGGTGAATGTTGACAAAGAATACCACAATTCTGACGACGGAAGCTAAAGGTTGGGTCATTCAGACACCCACCGGACATCCGAGAGGTTTGTGTAGAGGAGAAGAGAGGACTGGCCGTACTGAGTGAGTTAACAACACAGCACCACCACACGTCAGTCACGACAAGCAACACAGCACAACGCAGCCGTGACACGCCACACTGCGCACAACACCACACTACACAACGGAACAGACACATAGCATGGTATAGCGTAGCGTAGCATAGCATAGCATACCGTACCGTTCCGTACCATACCATAGCACATGTTCTCTCACTATACCATACCATGACCATACCGTACCGTACCATACCATGACCATACCGTACCGTACCGTACAATACCATGACCATGACATTACCATACCATACCATGACTATGACCATACCATACCATACTATACCATACCATGACCATACCATGACTATGACCATACCATACCATACCATGACCATACCATACCATGCCATACTCATACCATACCATGACCATACCATGACCATGACCATACCATACCATACCATACCATGACCATACCATACCATACCATGACCATACCATACCATACCATGACCATACCATACCATGACCATACCATGACCATCCCATACCATACCATACCATACCATACCATGACCATACCATACCATACCATGACCATGACCATAACCATACCATACCATACCATACCATGACCATACCATACCATACCATACCATGACCATGACCATACCATACCATACCATGACTATGACCATACCATACCATACCATACCATACCATGACCATACCATGACCATACCATGCCATACCATACCATACCATACCATACCATACCATGACCATACCATACCATACCATACCATACCATGCCATACCATTTACCATGACCATACCATACCATGACCATACCATACCATGACCATACCATGACCATGGCCATACCATACCATACCATACCATGACCATACCATACCATACTATACCATACCATGACCATACCATACCATACCATGACTATGACCATACCATACCATGACCATACCATGCCATACCATACCATACCATGACCATACCATGACCATGACCATACCATACCATACCATACCATACCATGACCATACCATGACCATGACCATACCATACCATACCATGACCATACCATGCCATATACCATGACCAGATCATACCATACCATGCCATATACCATACCATACCATACCATGCCATACCATTTACCATGACCATGACCAGACCATACCATACCATATCATACCATACCATACCATGCCATGACCATACCATACCATACCATGACCATGCCATACCATACCACGTCGCCTAGCAGAACGCGACAGAACACGACACGACTCAATACTACACTCTAGTACGCTCACACACAAACATCAACAATCAACAACAACATCATCAACTTCCATGTCCACACACAAGCAAACACACACGGACACACATACGTGTGCGCGTACACACGCAGGCATACACGCACACACACACACACACACACACACACACACACACACAAACATATACACACAGGCACACACATACACGCAGAGACACACAGACAACTCACACACAAACACACACACACACAACACACACACACACACACACACACACACACACACACACACACACCACCTCACCACACACACTACACTACACTACACTACACTACACGTACAGCACACTACACAACACTATCGACAAGAATAACAGAACGTAAGCCCCCCCCCCCCCCCCCCCCCCCACATCCCCAAACCACACCGCAACTCCCCCCACCCCCAAACCCCATCCTCCCTCTCGCAGAAACTGCTGTGCATCCCCGAAAACACACAACACACACACACACACACACACACACACACACACACACCCCTGACCATCTCACAACACACGTTCGATACGGCGTGTACCCGCCGTGTACATTTTGGCCAGAGGGAAAAGGGGGCGAGCGAAGCAGAGAAGGAGGACGAGGGGGGAGGAGGAGGAGGAGGAGGAGGAAGAAGAAGAGGAGGAATCGCATTCATGATGACACAGACACACAGACCACCGCGGCAGCAGATGATAACACAGACAGACAGACAGACAGACATCGCGAACAACAACAACAACCACAACCACAACCACCACAACCACGATGAAGGAGGAGGAAGGGAGTACAGACCAACAACAGTAGCTGTTCAAAATATTCCTGCTTACCGTCCAGCACTGGAAGCGTAACAACCATTGGCATAGCTCCGGACGGCACTGCCGGTGCCAGAATTCTCTCCGCTGTCCGTCGTGTGTATTCTCATACTGGCAGGCGCCCCTCTTCTCTCTCTCTCTCTCTCTCTCTCTCTGTGTCTGTCTGTGTGTGTGTGTCTCACACACTGTCTCTTCAGTCTTCGCTCTTGCCACCCACCTCCTCCTCTATTATCTCTCTCTCACTGTCTCTTCTCTCTCCCAACCCCTCTCATCTTTTTTTTCCCCCTCCCTTCTCTCTCTTTCTCTCTTGTTCTCTCTTTCACACACACACACACACACACACACACACACACACTCACACACACACACACACGGAGTGAGAATGAAGCACACACGAGCGCTGTCGCCCCGTTTTCGATCACTGTTTCTCTTCCCTCCTCCTCCTCACTCTTCCTCCTCCTCCTCCTCCTCCTCACTCTTCCGCCTCCTCCTCCTCCTCGTCCTCCTCTTTAATCTCCCCCTCTTCTTGTGTCCTTACTCAACCTCTTTTCCCTATTATTCGATTTTTTTTTTATTTTAAAAAAATTTTTTTTCTAAGACTTGACCGCAGTTGACGCAGTGAATGGTTTGGTTCTGCTCTCTCTGCCTCTCCCCCCTCTCTCTCTCTTTCTCTGTCCGTCTCTGTGTCTGTCCCTCTCTCTGTCTCTCCCCCCTCTCTCTCTCTCTTTCTCTGTCCGTCTCTGTGTCTGTCCCTCTCTCTGTCTCTCTCCCCCCTCTCTCTCTCTCTTTCTCTGTCCGTCTCTGTGTCTGTCCCTGTCTCTGTCTCTCCCCCCTCTCTTTCTCTGTCCGTCTCTGTGTCTGTCCCTCTCTCTGTCTCTCCCCCCTCTCTCTCTCTTTCTCTGTCCGTCTCTGTGTCTGTCCCTCTCTCTGTCTCTGCCCCCTCTCTCTTTTTCTCTACCCCCCTCTGTCTCTGTCTCTCCTTCTGTCTGTCTCCCCCCCTCTCTCTTTCTTTCTCTACCCGTCTCTCTGTCTATTTCTCTGTCTCTCCTTCTGTCTGTTTCTTCCCCTCTCTCTCTTTCTTTCTCTACCCTCTCTCTGTCTCTTTCTCTGTCTCTCCTTCTCTCTGTCTCTCCCCCCCTCTCTCTCTCTCTTTCTCTATCCCTCTCTCTGTCTCTTTCTCTCTGTCTCTCCTTCTCTTTGTCTCTTCCCCTCTCTCTCTTTCTTTCCCAGCCTCTCTCTGTCTCTCCTCTCTCTCTCTCCCCCCCCTCTCTCTCTCTTTCTCTACCTCTCTCTGTCTGTCTGTCTCTGTCTCTGTCTCCCCCTCCCCCTCTCTTTCTTTCTTTACCTCTCTCTCTCTCTCTGTCTCTCCTTCTATGCTAGTAGCTAAAGTTGTTCTCTGCCCCTCCAGTGACGTCTCAGGCTTCCCACTTCACGGCGCTTTGCAAGACGAGTCTTGTGGGCTGTACATGTCCGTGTCCCTGTCCCTGTCCTGATTCCACCGTAGTCCATTGTGTTGTGGCGACGGTGCCGGCCGTCGTTGTGGTCGTCTTGTCTGTCTGTGATGGGGGAGGGGTGGTGGGGGTGCGGGAGAGGGGGGGGGGCTATGGGGGGGTTAGGGGTGGTGGGGGGGAAGTGAGGTGAGTTCAGACGATGAAGAGGAGGACTGTGATGTGTGGACATGCTGCTAGCATGCGTGTGTTGAGGCAGGTTGGTGGGGTGGGGTGTGTGTGGGTGGGTGGGGGTACAGTGGGTGGTTGGGAGGGGGCGTGTGTGTGTGTGTCCCGTTTGTTGCTTGTTGTGTTTGGGGTTGGTGATGGTTGGTGGTGGTGTTTGTTGTCTCGCGTGTGTGTGCGTGTATGTTTGTTTTTTGTTTTTTTTTGTTTGTTGTTGTTGGGTTTTTTTGGGGGGAGGGGCGAGATGAGGGTGGAGGGAGGGAGGGGGAATTGGTGTGTGTGTGTGTGTGTGTTGTGGTGTGGTGTGGTGGTGGTGGCGCGTGTGTGTGTGTGTGTGTTTTGTGGTCTGGTGGTGGTGGTGGTGATGTGTGTGTGTGTGTATGTGTGTGTGTGTGTGTGTGTGTGTACGCACGCCCTTTTCAAGTGAATGTTATACCAGGCAACAAACGATGGTTACGTTTTCAACGGAATGCCTACTTACACACACCAGCACTGACGTGTGTCAAACAAAGAAGTTGTTATCAAGTGGTTAAAAAGTAGCCTTAGATTTCGTTTAAGAACCCCAAAAAAAGGAAGAAAAAAAAGAAGAAGAAAGAACTGAAGACATAATGTATTTAAATCATATAATTCGACTTTGCTTTCTTCAACTAGATTTTCGTGTAAGCTTATTTATTTGGGTTCTTTGCGACATTAGTTCCTGGAATCTCCTGCAGCTGCGTTTCTCTCTGTCTATCTGCTTGCCCGCCTGCCTCTCTGTTCCCGCTCTGTGTGTGTGTGTGTGTGTGTGTGTGTGTTCTGTGTGTGTGTGTGTGTGTGTGTGTGTGTGTGTGTGTGTGTGTTCTCTGTGTGTTCTGTGTGTGTTCTGTGTGTGTGTGTGTGTGTGTGTGTGTGTGTGTGTGTGTGTGTTCTCTGTGTGTTCTCTGTGTGTGTGTGTGTGTTCTCTGTGTGTTCTCTGTGTGTGTGTGTGTGTTCTCTGTGTGTTCTCTGTGTGTGTGTGTGTGTGTGTTCTCTGTGTGCTCTCTGTGTGTGTGTGTGTGGGGGGGGGGTGCGTGTGTTCTCTGTGTATTCTGTGTGTGTGTGTGTGTGTGTGTGTGTGTGTGTGTTCTCTGTGTGTGTGTGTGTGTATGTTCTCTGTGTGTTCTGTGTGTGTGTGTGTGTGTGTGCGTGTGTGGGTGTGTTCTCTGTGTGTTCTGTGTGTGTGTGTGTGTGTGTGTGTGTGTTCTCTATGTGTTCTGTGTGTGTGTGTGTGTGTGTGTGTGTGTGTTCTCTGTGTGTTCTGTGTGTGTGTGTGTTCTGTGTGTGTGTGTGTGTGTTCTGTGTGTGTGTGTGTGTGTGTGTGTGTGTGTTCTCTGTGTGTTCTGTGTGTGTGTGTGTGTTCTGTGTGTGTGTGTGTGTGTGTGTGTGTGTGTGTTCTCTGTCTGTTCTCTGTGTGTGTGTGTGTTCTGTGTGTGTGTGTGTGTGTGTGTGTGTGTGTGTGTTCTGTGTGTGTGTGTGTGTGTGTGTGTGTTCTGTGTGTGTGTGTGTTCTGTGTGTGTGTGTGTGTGTGTGTGTGTTCTCTGTGTGTGTGTGTGTTCTCTGTGTGTTCTCTGTGTGTGTGTGTGTTCTCTGTGTGTTCTGTGTGTGTGTGGGTGTGTGTGTGTGTGTGTGTGTTCTCTGTGTGTGTATGTGTTCTCTGTGTGTTCTCTGTGTGTGTGTGTGTTCTCTGTGTGTTCTGTGTGTGTGTGTGTGTGTGTGTGTGTGTGTGTGTGTTCTCTGTGTCTTCTCTGTGTGTGTGTGTGTGTGGGTGTGTGTGTGTTCTCTGTGTGTGGGTGTGTGTGTGTTCTCTGTGTGTGGGTGTGTGTGTGTTCTCTGTGTGTGGGTGTGTGTGTGTTCTCTGTGTGTTCTCTGTGTGTGTGTGTGTGTGTGTTCTCTGTGTGTGGGTGTGTGTGTGTTCTCTGTGTGTGGGTGTGTGTGTGTTCTCTGTGTGTGGGTGTGTGTGTGTTCTCTGTGTGTTCTCTGTGTGTGTGTGTGTGTGGGTGTGTGTGTGTTCTCTGTGTGTGGGTGTGTGTGTGTTCTCTGTGTGTGTGTGTGTGTGTGTTCTCTGTGTGTTCTCTGTGTGTGTGTGTGTGTGGGTGTGTGTGTGTTCTCTGTGTGTGGGTGTGTGTGTGTTCTCTGTGTGTGTGTGTTCTGTGTGTGTGTGTGTGTGTGTGTTCTCTGTGTGTTCTCTGTGTGTGTGTGTGTGTGTTCTGTGTGTGTGTGTGTGTGTGTGTGTGTGTTCTCTGTGTGTTCTCTGTGTGTGTGTGTGTGTGTGTGTGTGTGTGTGTGTGTGTCTGTCTGTCTATCTGTCTCTCTTCTTGTGGACTTACGTTGACCTTTAAGCAAACGACATATTGATGATGAATTTCTCTTTCTGTTTTTGTTGGTGTTTTTTTTTTTACATTTTATTATTAT
>NC_134900.1:14557765-14560265 GCF_041734735.1 Babylonia areolata | reverse complement strand
AGGATTGTAGCCTATCCAGGGTGTGTGTGTGTGTGTGTGTGTGTGTGTGAGAGAGAGAGAGAGAGAGAGAGAGAGAGACTTTGTGTGTGTGTGTGTGTGTGTGTGTGTGTGTGAGAGAGAGAGAGAGACTTTGTGTGTGTGTGTGTTGTTAACCCTACATGAGTTCCTCGAACGAACTTGGGGAAGCGTAATGATTCAGAGGACCAGTGTGTGTGTGTGTGTGTACTTATAGCGCCATATGCATAGTATGCGTGCTAGCGCGTGCGTCAGTGTGTACATACGTGTGCGTAGTATGTTTGTGTGTCTATATTCGTCCTTCCGTGTTAGAGAGAGTAAGGTTGGAAAGTAACTGGGGGCGACCCTCGCGTTGAGATGGAGGGAGCCTTTATCGAAACGAAACAACCAGGCATGACGCGCTTTCTGCGATGCACCACCACCCCACTGAGTTACAGTAATTCCTCCGCTATAGTTGCTGCATGCTTGTGTGTGTTGTGTGTGTGTGTGCGTGTGTGTGTGTGTGACTGTGTGTGTGTGTGTGTGTGTTTTATTATTATTATTATTTTGTTTGTTTTGTTATTTTATTTTATTATTTTATTTTATTTTATTTTTTTATTATTTTATTTATTATTTTTATTATTATTTATTTATTTATTTATTTACTTATTTTTCTCAAGGCCTGACTGAGCGCGTTGGGTTACGCTGCTGGTCAGGCATCTGCTTGGCAGATGTGGTGGTGTGACGTATATGGATTTGTCGGAACGCAGTGACGCCTCCTTGAGCTACTGATACTGATACTGATACTGACTCACCGACGGTACCAGTCATCCCAGTTTTCTCCGACATGGCAGATCCCAGAGGGAGAAGTTCCGAGTCATGTTGGTGGTGAGCAGCAAAGGGCCTTGAAGACATTAGGAACGCTGGTCCTTTGCGGAGCTCCGGATTTGGGCAGCGGCGCTGTTGTTATAATTATGGTTAACTCTCTCCATACGAACGGCGAAAGAGACGACGTTAACAGCGTTTCACCCCAATTACCATCATCAAAATATTGCAAGCGGAAGGCTTTTATACTGAAGACGTGAATGTTGACAAAGAATACCACAATTCTGACGACGGAAGCTAAAGGTTGGGTCATTCAGACACCCACTGGACATCCGAGGGGTCTGTGTAGAGGAGAAGAGAGGACTGGCCGTACTGAGTGAGTTAAGTCGGTAAACCGGACTGGCAGCGTTGCCTTCATCGTATATGTGTGTGTGTGTGTGTGTGTGTGTAGAGTGTGGAAGGTCGTCGTTGTGGAATCTCTTGGGTATTGGTTTAGGGGCCGGCAGTGTTCACCACTGTTTGTGTAGAGCATTGTGTGAAAGGTTTTGTGTTGGGGGCTTTGTCCAGCAATGCTCATATCATGAAGTTGATGAGAGAGAGAGAGAGAGAGAGCATGAGTGCATGCCCGTCCGACATTTTGAGTTGAATTTTCTATTATTATTATCATTATTATTCTTATTTTTTAATTGTTATACTACTATTACTACTACTACTACTAAGAACTAAACAAACAAAAAACTCACTTCCATAACAATTGACGCAGTCAAACTTGGCAGTACATCCATCCCTCTTTCCAGCTCAGTCAGGAACCTCAGCGTTGTACTTGACAACACACTGTACATGCAAAAAAAACGTGTCAGTATTGCAACTGTCAATTACGGCGCATGAGTTCCATTCGGAAATATCTGTCCACCGTTGCAACATCTAGACTGTAACTGTCTATTGTCTGGTTTGCCTGCTTCATCCCTCCAGTCCCTCCAACTCGTACAAAACGCTGCTGCCCGACTCGTCCTCAGAAAGCAAAGACCAGAGCACATCACGCCTCTTTTACAACATCTCCATTGGTTCCCTGTCTCACACAGAATAAAGTACAAGATCTTCACTTTTTGTTATAAATGTATTCACTAATCTGCCCCTTCCTATCTGTGTGGCTGCCTTCACATCTACACTCCATCTCTTGCCGTCTACGATCGGCTTCGGATCCACTTTTGTCTACGCATACCCAGATTCAAACACTCCACTGTTGGCCGCCACTCTTTTTCTGTCTATGGACTGACCTTGCATTTGGAATGAACTTCCTCTTTCGCTTCGTCAGGTCTCCGCACTCAGCTCTTTCATGTCTGGCCTTAACTCACTCAGTACGGCCAGTCCTCTCTTCTCCTCTACACAGACCCCTCGGATGTCCAGTGGGTGTCTCAATGACCCAACCTTTAGCTTCCGTCGTCAGAATTGTGGTATTCTTTGTCAACATTCACCTCTTCAGTATAAGAGCCTTCCGCTTGCAATATTTTGATGGTGGTAATTGGGGTGAAACGCTGTTAACGTCGTCTCTTTCGCCGTTCGTATGGAGAGAGTTAAAATCCGTCTCTTCCCAAGACAGCCTCCTTTCCCTGCCCCTTCGTTGTTTTTCAGGGTGTTTTTTTTTTCAGTCTAAAGTTATGCATGCGTGTGACTGACTGGT
>NC_134900.1:14542765-14545265 GCF_041734735.1 Babylonia areolata | reverse complement strand
ACCGCATTTGTGTGTGTGTGTGTGTGTGTATGTGTGCCAAAGATCGCTTTTAAATGGAGTCATTTTCGGGGTGGTTAAGTACATACACGAGAAGGTTTTTGACGTTGCAGCAGAAACTTAGGAAGAGGTTTGGTTTCTTTGACTTGAAAGAAGACCACCCACTGTACATGCATTGGGGCTTGCGTTTCCACACACACACACACACACACACACTGTGTGCACGTTGTGAGAAATCGGTCCTTGATGACCCCGACCCCGTCCTTGACCTTGACCTGAACCCGAACAAAACTCATATTTCATCCTTCCAGGCACACACACACACACACACACACACCCCCCCCCCCCCCCACACACACACACACCGCCCCACACACACCTTAACTACCCTGACCACAGTCCTTATCTCACAACGCCTTAGTTCTGTCCAACAATAATGATTCAGCCAGAGGGATTAGCTGTGATGAATCCACAGGGAAGTAGCCGGGTGTCTCTGTGAGATCCTGTAATTCTCCACCCCCACCCCATCTCCTCCCGCTTCCTGGTGCATTCAACCATTGTCCATCCCTCTCAGATTACCGTATTTCTGACCCCCCCCCCCCCCCCCCCCCCCCCCCCCCCCTCCTCTTAGTGTTTCTCTCGTTGTCATTCTCACCCCTCTTCTCTATCTACCACTGCCCCCCCCCCCCACGCCCCCCACGCCCCCTCCTGTATACCCCTTCCACTCTGGCTCAGTGCCTGATTAATAAGAAAGTGGTTTACAGACTGTGAGGGAAATCGAGTTTACGGCTGGAACTGAGCCGGACAGATCATCCGGTTTCTTCCTCCTCCCCCCGTCCCCCCACAACGAGATGACCACTACATGTATTGGCTTTTCTCGCCCAAGCAGGGTCAGTGGCCAGGAAGGGCGTGGAAGGGGTGGGGGGGGGGGGGGAGTCATTGTGTGTTTGTGTGTGCGTGTGTTTGTAAGGAGATGGGGGAGCTGCTGGCATGGATGGAATCATATGTCGGGGGGGGGGGGGGGGGGGGGGTCTCTCGAGACTGACCAAAAGTTCGCAGCAGAAAATGGACATCCATCTCGGGGACAAGCAGGGGAAGGCGGGTGGTCAGTTCCTATTAGGGGCTGGTCTCTGGTGATGGTGTCTAATTTGCATATGGGGTTGGGGTGGGGAAAGGGAAGAGGGAGGTGGGGGGGGGGGGGGGGGTTGGCGAAGGGCAGAGTTTTTTTACATACACCTTGGCAAAGCTGAAGCCGTCTTCAGAAGACAAGCGTGTTTGTTTGTTTTTGTTTTGTTTTTTTGGTGGTTTTTGTTGTTGTTGTTGTGTGTTTTTCTACTGGTCTTTGCCCCAGTTTGAGCGTGGGTTTTAAGGGATACGGTTACAGGGTACTTTTTTTTTTTTCGTCGTGTTCTGTCTTGTCCAACTCAGCATCTGACTTGATTGTGTGGGTTGTGTAGGCTTGTTTTGCACATATACGCTGAGATATTAGTGGAAAAGAAAGAAAAAAAAAACACCCGCAGGTGCTGGGGAGGACCCAGAGAAGCACTGTCTCCACCCGCCCTCGGAACAATCCTGCACCACCCTTGGAGGCCTGCGCTGTGTTCACGATGGGTGCAGGCACGCACAGGACACTCCATTAAGAATTCAAAGGACATAACTGCTCTCGAACAGAGGCAAAAGAGACCACAAGATGCAACTCGCGACAACCTTAAAAGAAGTATCCCCATGGGCGTACCAGCCAGTATTTCATGACTGCAGAGCCCACCGGCAAAAGACACCACCCTCCAGCTGCTGAGCGCACCGGAAATCGTCAGCAAGAGCGGCATGAGACCTGACATAGTGCTCCACTCCGAGGCAACGAAACAAACGATTCTGATTGAGCTCACTGTGCCACACGAAAGCAGAATGGAGGAAGCCCACATCTACAAGACCGAGAAGTATGCTAGTCTAGCCAGCAGCCTGAGAGAATCTGGCTTCCAAGCCAAAGTCCTTGCCATTGGGATTGGTGCAAGAGGGTTTGTGGACGCATCTGCCTACAGCCTCATGAAACAGCTGTCGATTTCTGGCAGAGAAAGGACATGGGCTGTCAAGGCAATGGCAGAAAAAGCAGAAAAGTGTTCCAGCTGGATCTGGTGGTCAAGGAGGAATACTAGGCGTACGATAGCTCAGTGGTTAAAACGTCTGCCAGAAAAGGTGACTCAGTCCTGAAGTGGCGACCACCCTGGAGGCGCGGGTTCGAACCTGCTGAGGACCATGGAGAAAAAAAGAAAAGAAAAAAAAAAGGCGGCAATACAAGGGTATCCAGGAGTCATGACCTGGCTGCGGCCCGGCCCCCTTAGCGTGTAAGGAGTTAACTCTCTCCATACGAACGGCGAAAGAGACGATGTTAACAGCGTTTCACCCCAATTACCATCATCAAAATATTGCAAGCGGAAGGCTCTTATACTGAAGACGTGTATGTTGACAAAGAATACCACAATTCTGACGACGGAAGCTAAAGGTT
>NC_134900.1:14465265-14537765 GCF_041734735.1 Babylonia areolata | reverse complement strand
TTCAGACTTATGAATTATTTTACCTTCACTTTTAGCAGTGCTCTGTGTGTGTGTGTGTGTGTGTGTGTGTGTGGGAGAGAGAGAGAGAGAGAGAGAGAGAGAGAGAATGTGTATTATGTGTATGCACATGTTCAGTTGTGACTGCAGTTACAAGCAATTTCCAGAATAAAGACACAAGTGTGCACTTGTGTGTGTATCAGTTTGAAGATCTCTCTCTCTCTCTCTCTCTCTCTCTCTCTCTCTCTCTCTCTCTCTCTCTCCCTCTCTTTCCCCACCCCTGCATCACTCTCTTACCCTCCATAGATCTGTTTTGTCTAAAACCCTGTGGTAATCCCTGTACAGGGCAACAATCCACAATCTATTAATCTGTCTCCTTTCTGTTCTCAGTCTTTTATGTATTTAAAAAAAAAGAGAGAGAGAGAGAGAAAGAAATTGTTACTGTCCATCATTGCACCCCTCATGTCTGTTGATCTTTCTTATCCTTTGTCTTTTATATCTTCCAGCTTTCTTTTTCTTCTTCCGTCCTCCAGTAATTCACTTTTCCTTGGCTCTATCCTTTCCTGTCCAGCACTCGGCTTATATCACAGATTGACGGGCGCAATAGCCGAGTGGTTAAAGCGTTGGACTGTCAATCTGAGGGTCCCGGGTTCGAATCACGGTGACGGCGCCTGGTGGGTAAAGGGTGGAGATTTTTACGATCTCCCAGGTCAACATACGTGCAGACCTGCCAGTGCCTGAACCCCCTTCGTGTGTATACGCAAGCAGAAGATCAAATATGCACGTTAAAGATCCTGTAATCCATGTCAGCGTTCGGTGGGTTATGGAAACAAGAACATATCCAGCATGCACACCCCCGAAAACGGAGTATGGCTGCCTACATGGCGGGGTAAAAACGGTCATACACGTAAAAGCCCACTCGTGTGCATACGAGTGAACGCAGTAGAAGAAGAAGAAGATATCACAGACTGACCTAAGTTTACATTTGGGCCAACAGCAAAGTGAGAGCTGTTATTATCAGTGGTTTTCTCCAGTCAATGGGAAACCATTTACAGCTTAGTCTTTTTGTGAAGGACTATGACTCTCAAACTAGGAGGCAAAATTGCACTGGCTCTTAGTGCTGCAGCCTTGTGGGCTAGTTGGCCTTTGGGAACCATCCCAACACCGACTGTCCTAAAACCCTCATGGCCGAGAGAGTAGAGATGTACTTGGGCAAGACACTCTCCACTATAATCAAATTCTAGCCCAAATAGTCGGAACAGCAGTTGCCTCCTCTGCTGTTCTGATGATCATAGTCGGACACGACTGACTATCATATATCCTTTCCTGTAAGTGTAACTGTAAGAACAAGCAACAAGAACAGAATATAAAAAGGGGGTTTGGGAGGGAGGGGGGTGGGGGGGGGGGGGGTCCTGTACTCCATGCCACCAGCAGTTCCAGAAAATGTATTTCTTCTTTCTAAGACCAGTGGGATCAGAGAGATACATGACAATGAGTTTTGAAGAAGACAGTAGGGTGTTTCTTCCAGAACACAACCACCAGAGTAATTTAGCGCTTAGCCTATTTCCCTTGGAGAGGGGAGGCGAGGGACTTGAATCCTGCAGGTCTGCTGTAGGAGAGGGTGGTGGGGAGGGGGGGAGGAGGGTTTAGATGAGGCGAGCATGTGTGAGATGATAATGTCGGATACTGTGGGCTGACTGACGTCATCTGTACACCCTGTTGTGTGTGTCCCCTGTTAGTAATACTGTGTGTGTGTGTGTGTGAATGCGTCAGGGAGAGAGAGAGTCATTCAGTTTGTCTGCCTCTTCCACAAGGAGCTGAGAAGGAGAGGGTGCGGATACTGGTGCTCGAGCAAAACACCAGCCGGATTATAATTATATTTTTTGTTAACTCACTCAGTACGGCCAGTCCTCTCTTCTCCTCTACACAGACCGCTCGGATGTCCAGTGGGTGTCTGAATGACCCAACCTTTAGCTTCCGTCGTCAGAATTGTGGCATTCTCTGTCAACATTCACCTCTTCAGTATAAGAGCCTTCCGCTTGCAATATTTTGATGATGGTAATTGGGGTGAAACGCTGTTAACATCGTCCCTTTCGCCATTCGTATGGAGAGAGTTAACGCTTGGCATGTTTCAGGAGAGGGGACTTGAACCTGGGAAGCTGCCAGTTGAATTAAATTCATTTATGCATCACCATTAATATTTATGAGAAGTGAGACGGAACGACTAAGCCATTATTGTCGTTAGTAGGGGGCTTAGTAGGTGGTGTCCTAAGTACGTTAAATCAGAACAGGCACCACTGAACACCACCGAAGTGTACTCAGCAGCAGTGCAGGGTCTCCTCTGGTGTGTGGCCTCCTGGCGACCTAACATAGATGGCTCCCTGTGGACTGCCGACGCTGGAACTGCGACGGACGAACCCGGGTGTGGCCGTGTATGGGGAGGAATCTAAATGAGCGGCGTGGGAGTAATGCCACTGAAACGGTGCAGATGATGGGGCAGAAAAAAAAGAAAAAAAAAAAGAAAAAAGAAAAAAAAAGATGCGAGACGGAAAGCACATGTGTAATGGAAAGATCGTTTAGAATTATGTTGCCGAATGAATTATTCTCTTTCGTGCTTTGACCCTTGTCAAAAAAAAGTTAACAAATACCTTGCATGATTTTGCCGTTGTTGATAACCACCCTGAAAGGTTGGGGAAAGAGGGACCTAAATTTTGACTTCAAACAGTACTTAAATGTGGATCTGTTTATTGCTACATATGGGCCTGTTGACTGGAGGCCATATCAAGACTTAGGTCTGTGTTAAAAAGTTTATCAGATTTAGAAGAATAAAAGTGGGTTTTTTGTGTTTTTTTTATTTTTGTGCTTTGCTCTGTAACAAAAAATTAAATTAAATTAAAAAATTAAAAAAGGCAGTACTGAAGGCACCAGCCTCCAGATAACTAAAGCTGGTAATAAATAAATAAATGAATAAAAAAAATTTAAAAAAGAGAAAGAAAGAGAAAGTGTGTGTTTGATAAGCAAAACATAATATTATATGATTCACACAACAACAAAAAAACATTGATATTTCCAAGTCGAGGTGTTAAGTCCCTGTTCCGGTGTTATCCTTTAGTCATGAGCACAGCAGACTGGCATTGAGAAGGCCGGTTAAACATCATGCAACAGAGATTTGAACTTGACAAACTTTGGGGTGAGTCTGAGGCCCCTTGAGCTGAACCAAAGAGGAGGTGTGCGCACTCCTTGTCACTTTCCCTTTGGGGCCAGAACTATCCGGGGGGGGGGGGGAGGGCTTGCAGGTGCTTGAGCATCCATGCAAGGGGCGAACGTCTGACCAGAGCTATTCCAGAAGGACAGACACTTGGGTGCGATGGAGATTGAATGTATTGAGTTATCCGCTGTCGCTTGTTGATTATGTTGTGATGTTACAGTGGTCCTCTGACATCTGACAGTGTGTGTTGTGTCTGGAAAGAGAGGGAAGGGAAGAAGTGAGAGGGATGATCTGGGAGGGGGGAGATTGGGGGGGGGGGGGCTTGCAGGTGCTTGAGCATCCATGCAAGGGACGAGCGTCTGACCAGAGCTATTCCAGAAGGACACTTGTTGGGTGCGATGGAGATTGAATGTATTGAGTTATCCGCTGTCGCTCGTTGATTATGTAATGATGTTACAGTGGTCCTCTGACAGTGTGTGTTGTGTCTGGAGAGAGAGGGAAGGGAAGGAGTGAGAGGGATGATCTGGGATGGGGGGGGGGAGTTTCATGTCTGTTGCTGTTTATCATTACTACTACCTTTTTTTATATCATAATTATTATTTATTTATTTACGTAAGCTTATCTATTATTTATTCACCTTTTTTTTTTTTCAAGGCCTGACTAAGCGCG
The DNA here is from genome assembly GCF_041734735.1 of Babylonia areolata. NCBI lineage: Eukaryota > Metazoa > Mollusca > Gastropoda > Neogastropoda > Buccinidae > Babylonia > Babylonia areolata. The sequence goes on along the minus strand of NC_134900.1, from coordinate 14,533,891 downwards.
TTGGGTTACGCTGCTGGTCAGGCATCTGCTTGGCAGATGTGGTGTAGCGTATATGGATTTGTCCGAACGCAGTGACGCCTCCTTGAGCTACTGAAATTGAAACTGAAACTGAAACTGCTGTTTCGTCTGTGGTAGGGTTAGAAACAGCATGAAGGGGATCTGGGTCGGTTGTTTTTTGTTGTTGTTGTTGTTCAGCGTGTTTGGGCTGCGACTCTTTACTTACACTTACTTGTATTCAGTGATTTGGGTTTTACATGAAGGGAACTATCCTTTTATTATCAGGGGTGAGGTTCAGTTTTTAGTAAATTCACGCTTTTTGTTGAGAATTTTGTTAGGATGGTTGTCATTTCTGCATGCGAAGTATTCAAAGTGTGAATCCACTTGCACACATATTCAGCAATTTGGGTGTGTGTTTTTTTCATGGAGGCTGCTATCCTTTTATACCAGGGGTGAGATCTGGTTTAGTGAGTTCATGGTTGTTGAAATTATTATTATTATTATTTTTTAATGTTTGTTGTCATATTTGGATGAGACTTATGTAAGAGTGAAATCTGGGTTTGCTGTGCTGCATTGCTTTAAGTAACCCTTTCACCGCCAGTCAATTTAGAGTAAAAAAAAAAAAAATCCCTTGTGGTATAAACACAGTAAAGACAGTGGCTAAGAATAGCTGGGGATTCCCCGTGCGATGTATAGAAAATATGGCCTATCCTACCACCGAACATTAAGAGCTACTAGTAGGTTCATGGATAGCAGACCAATGAATGGTCACCTTTCAGTGATATGGGTCCTCAACCACGCTCGTGCATAAATGCGTGCTTGGCGGTGAAAGGGTTAACCTTGGTTATTGATGTGTTCATTTAAAACAGCCCCATGCCCCCACAGTCAGGATTTGCTGGGATTTAAGCCACTGACCTCATGGAATCACAGATGGAAATCCAGCGCACTAACCACTCAGCTCATGTCCCTGTCTGTCCCACACACATGTATGTTGATCCTGACCGGTGACGGGCGCAATAGCCGAGTGGTTAAAGCGTTGGACTGTCAATCTGAGGGTCCCGGGTTCGAATCACAGTGACGGCGCCTGGTGGGTAAAGGGTGGAGATTTTTACGATCTCCCAGGTCAACATATGTGACCTGCTAGTGCCTGAACCCCCTTCGTGTGTATATTCAAGCAAAAGATCAAATACGCACGTTAAAGATCCTGTAATCCATGTCAGCGTTTGGTGGGTTATGGAAACAAGAACATACCCAGCATGCACACCCCCGAAAACAGAGTATGGCTGCCTACTTGGCGGGGTAAAAACGGTCATACACGTAAAAGCCCACTCGTGTGCATTCGAGTGAACGCAGAAGAAGAAGAAGAAGAAGATCCTGACCGGTGTTAGCTGTCGCTGAATCACATTCGCATGGCAGGATTCAGTTTCCTGATGCCAGATTCCTCTTTGAACGTGGAAAGACTGAAACCTGAGGCGGTTCGTATTGATCTGGGCCATGTCTTGAAATAGGGTGATCGATTGATTTTCTGAGGAAACGTTTTTTTTTTTTTTTTCTTCTCCTGTTAGCTTGATGTAAGTGGAGGGAAATGTGTGGTAGTGTGCACACACAAAATGCATGTCCTGCACTCTTTTTTGGCGTCACATGTGCACACACCATACGAGCAGACACACGCACGCTCATGCGTCTAATATTTTATAAAAGTGCACTTGTGCCACATTCACATGCAAGCAGACATGCACACACACTCGTGCTTCTAATATTTCTATAGTGTTAGTGAAAAAGCATGTGTGGTCAAAGAAATGTAAAAAAAAAAGCCTGTCAGTTTCATGAAAATCCTAATTGGAAACCTACTGACATGAGGAAAGGCTAATCCATGACTTAAAAACAGTGACATTTAAAGTCCATTTGAGCTACTTCACTCACACACACCCCCCCCCCCCCCCTCCACACACCTTTCCCCAATCATGAAGCCAGTGCAAAATATGGGAGAGGAGGAGGATAGAAGTCCGTCACCCATATTCCATCACGATAATACCACGAACATCAGGAATATAAAAAAAATATCAGGTTTTTCCATCTTTTTTCTTCTTCTTCTTCTTCTTCATCTTCAAAATGTCAGACTTTTTCGTGTTACATGCATTGAGAAAATCGGAGGAAGCACTAAAAGCCTCACAAATTGAAAGGAGGGACATGGGACGAATTAGGAGAAATGTTCTGAAGGAAATAAAATCCACGAAAGGGAAGTGTGCAGGTCACTGAGGTCACTCATGTTTTTTCCCTGCCCCGTCTCCGGCTTCGTGAATCGCAGCGCTCCGCCGAGCTTCGAGTAGTGATGTGACGGGGGGGAACGAGGAATTGCAAGTGGGGGCACCTGTCCAGTTATAATGTTCAGATCGTAAATAAATAGATTTATGTATTTATTTTCCATTTTATTTTTTGTTTTCTTGGTTATTTTATTCTGTTCACTGTTGTAAAAAAAAAAAAAATAATAATAATAATAAAAAAAAACTTTTAAGAGAAAGGGTGTGCCCATGTGTGGATGTTTGCATGCTAAAGATTGCAGCTTTGCCTGTCTCTCCAATTCTCTCTCATTCATTTATCATTCATTTTTTCCTTCCTTCCTTCCTTCCTTCATTCATCCTCTCTCTCTCTCTCTCTTACTCACTCACTCTCTCTCTCTCATTACCATATTCATATACATTATTGTCATGAATGCAGGTATCATGATTATGTACTTGTAAATGCTGCTGTGTAATTGAGTGTATTTGAATTTCATGTATGTTTTTCTATAACCTTTTGTTATCTTGTGAACATTTTGATTTCATTTCTTTTTGCCCTGAGGGCTGGATGTAAAAAAAAAACATACACATGCTTATTCCACTCCCCTCATTAAAAAGATTCGTTCGTTCGTTCGTTCGTTCGTTCTCTCTCTCTCTCTTTCACAAACATACACACACGCACACGCATTCACACAAATGCTCATGCATGGACACTGAAACAAACCAATATCAGATACACCATTTTTGTAGTTGAATATGTTCTCAGTGTCTCACATACCTCACTTCACTCAGGAAGAAGAAAAACAAAACCCACACCTTTTTCTGTTCCTGTTTGGTAATTGGCTACAGCATTAGTGAGAAGAAAGTGTGTGAGCACTGTGGCAATTGGCTACAGAATTAGTGAGAAGAAAGTGTGTGAGCACTGTGGTAATTGGCTACAGCATTAGTGAGAAGAAAGTGTGTGGGCACTGTGGCAATTGGCTACAGAATTAGTGAGAAGAAAGTGTGTGAGCACTGTGGTAATTGGCTACAGCATTAGTGAGAAGAAAGTGTGTGAGCACTGTGGCAATTGGCTACAGCATTAGTGAGAAGAAAGTGTGTGAGCACTGTGGCAAATAACTACAGCATTAGCCAGAAGAAAGTGTGTGAGCACTGTGGTAATTGGCTACAGCATTAGTGAGAAGAAAGTGTGTGAGCACTGTGGTAATTGGCTACAGCATTAGTGAGAAGAAAGTGTGTGAGCACTGTGGTAATTAGCTACAGCATTAGTGAGAAGAAAGTGTGTGAGCACTGTGGCAACTGGCTACAGCATTAGTGAGAAGAAAGTGTGTGAGCACTGTGGCAATTGGCTACAGCATTAGTGAGAAGAAAGTGTGTGAGCACTGTGGCAACTGGCTACAGCATTAGTGAGAAGAAAGTGTGTGAGAACTGTGGTAATTGGCTACAGCATTAGTGAGAAGATAGTGTGTGAGCACTGTGGTAATTGGCTACAGAATTAGTGAGAAGAAAGTGTGTGAGCACTGTGGCAATTGGCTACAGAATTAGTGAGAAGAAAGTGTGTGAGCACTGTGGCAATTGGCTACAGCATTAGTGAGAAGAAAGTGTGTGAGCACTGTGGTAATTGGCTACAGCATTAGTGAGAAGAAAGTGTGTGAGCACTGTGGTAATTGGCTACAGTATTAGCCAGAAGAAAGTGTGTGAGCACTGTGGCATTTGGCTACAGTATTAGTCAGAAGAAAGTGTGTGAGCACTGTGGCAAATGGCTACAGCATTAGCCAGAAGAAAGTGTGTGAGCACTGTGGCAATCGGCTACAGTATTAGTGAGAAGAAAGTGTGTGAGCACTGTGGTAATTAGCTACAGCATTAGTGAGAAGAAAGTGTGTGAGCACTGTGGTAATTGGCTACAGCATTAGTGAGAAGAAAGTGTGTGAGCACTGTGGTAATTGGCTACAGCATTAGTGAGAAGAAAGTGTGTGAGCACTGTGGCAATTGGCTACAGTATTAGTCAATCAAATCAATCAATCAAAAACACTTTATTAATCCACATGGAAATTAAGTTGTGCAATCACAGGCTCATTGTAAACACTGGCATAAAATCATGCGCAACATAAGAAGAGATTAAAACTAGTCAAATAAGAATTCCCAATAGCTGACGATATACTAACCCGCCCACCCCCCACCCCCCCACACACATACTCATGTTAAGACAATAGGGTATTGCACAACAATATTAACAAATGAAAACATCCAACAAAAAAAGGGTATAAGATTACTAAAAATGACATGCGCGCACGCACGCACACACACCCACACACACATACACACACACACACACACACACACACGTTAAGACCATAAGGTATTGTACAACAATACATAAATAAAAACATCAAGGGAATAAATCGTATATATAAGTAAAATGCACACACACACACACACACACACACACACACACACACACACACACACACACACACAAACAAACAACGTATGCATGCACATAACATATGTCACGCCAATAAGATTAGAACATTAACATTAAGATACATGAAATCCAAGTAAAATAAGAAAATATTTAAAAATCACTTCCGATCACACACACACAAAAATGCTTGCTTGCCCGTGCTCACCCGCTCAGTCCCACATGCACGCATAATGTCTACTCCCATACACTCGTCTGCTGGTGAAGTTCTGGTGTTGCTGTGGCGAGGGGGCTTGGGGGGGTGGGAGGGTTCACTTAGTGTATTGGATGTTTTGATTGTGTGCGCGAATGGCTGTAGGAATAAATGAATTAATGTATCGAGATGTTCTTGCGCGTGGAGCTCTAAACCTACCACTTATGTCTGACCTTCTGCTATTAATGTCATCATGTAGTGGGTGTCTTACGTCGGTCAAAATTGTTAATAGTCTGTCAGTCAGTTTTCTATTGTGCATGTCGCTAAAGGTGTCTTGTCTTATACCCACCACCCCACCCGCTTTCCTAATGACTTTTTCCAACCTGTCTTTGTCATGTTTGGTCAGGTTTCCCCCCCAGCACACGGCTCCGTATGTTAAAACACTACAGACAACAGATGTGTAAAACATTTGGAGCATCTGCTTGCATACATTAAAAGATTTCATTTTTCTAAGACAGTACATGCGACTGTTGCTCTTTTTAATGAGTGCAGTTGAGTTTTCATTCCAAGACAGCTTATTGTCGATTATCACACCGAGATATTTGTATGAGTCTACTTGTTCGACCACTTCATTTTTTGTGATGATTTTGCTTAAAGTTGATTTCTTTTTTCTGAAGTCGATTACAAGCTCTTTGGTTTTGCCAACATTCAGCTCAAGGAAATTTTCTTCACACTAGTTCACAAACCTGTCAATTTCTCTTCGGTAGTCAGTGTCATCGTCATCAGTAATAAGTCCTGTCAGTGCGGAGTCATCTGCAAACTTAACGAGGGGACACGAATTGGTCAGGCTTCTGCATTCAGCCGTATACAAGGTAAAAAGAAAAGGCGAGAGGACTGTACCTTGTGGTGCACCTGTGTTTGTGAAAGAGACAGTAGACATAAAATCATTTAATTTTACAAACTGAGGCCTTTTAGTAAGATAGTCTAAAACCCATAAAATCGTCGGAAAAGCGAGTCCCATGTGCAGAAGAAAGTGTGTGAGCACTGTGGCAATTGGCTAAAGCATTTGTGAGAAGAAAGTGTGTGAGCACTGTGGTAATTAGCTACAGCATTAGTGAGAAGAAAGTGTGTGAGCACTGTGGTAATTAGCTACAGCATTAGTGAGAAGAAAGTGTGTGAGCACTGTGGTAATTGGCTACAGCATTAGTGAGAAGAAAGTGTGTGAGCACTGTGGTAATTGGCTACAGCATTAGTGAGAAGAAAGTGTGTGAGCACTGTGGCAATTGGCTACAGAATTAGTGAGAAGAAAGTGTGTGAGCACTGTGGTAATTAGCTACAGCATTAGTGAGAAGGAAGTGTGTGAGCTCTGTGGCAATTGGCTACAGCATTAGTGAGAAGGAAGTGTGTGAGCACTGTGGTAATTGGCTACAGCATTAGTGAGAAGAACGTGTGTGAGCACTGTGGCAATTGGCTACAGCATTAGTCAGAAGAAAGTGTGTGAGCACTGTGGTAATTGGCTACAGCATTAGTGAGAAGAAAGTGTGTGAGCACTGTGGCAATTGGCTACAGCATTAGTGAGAAGAAAGTGTGTGAGCACTGTGGTAATTAGCTACAGCATTAGTGAGAAGAAAGTGTGTGAGCACTGTGGTAATTAGCTACAGCATTAGTGAGAAGAAAGTGTGTGAGCACTGTGGCAATTGGCTACAGCATTAGTGAGAAGAAAGTGTGTGAGCACTGTGGCAATTGGCTACAGCATTAGTGAGAAGAAAGTGTGTGAACACTGTGGTAAATGGCTATAGCATTAGTGAGAAGAAAGTGTGTGAGAACTGTGGTAATTGGCTACAGCATTAGTGAGAAGAAAGTGTGTGAGCACTGTGGCAATTGGCTACAGCATTAGTGAGAAGAAAGTGTGTGAGCACTGTGGCAACTGGCTACAGCATTAGTGAGAAGAAAGTGTGTGAGAACTGTGGTAATTGGCTACAGCATTAGTGAGAAGAAAGTGTGTGAGCACTGTGGTAATTGGCTACAGAATTAGTGAGAAGAAAGTGTGTGAGCACTGTGGTAATTGGCTACAGAATTAGTGAGAAGAAAGTGTGTGAGCACTGTGGTAATTGGCTACAGAATTAGTGAGAAGAAAGTGTGTGAGCACTGTGGCAATTAGCTACAGAATTAGTGAGAAGAAAGTGTGTGAGATCTGGCAATTAGCTACAGAATTAGTGAGAAGAAAGCGTGTGAGCACTGTGGCAACTCCCCCCCCCCACCCCCCCACCCCCCCTAAAAACAACAGCAAAAAACAAAATAAAAAATGTTAGTAAATGTTGGATTTAATTATTTTTCATTTTTCAGGCAGTAGGTGGGAGAGAGACAGTTACTAGTTGGACGGTAGAGCAAGAGACTTGTCCTCCACAGACGGGCGCCATAGCCGAATGGTTAAAGCGTTTGACTTTCGATCTGAGGGTCCCGGGTTCGAATCACAGTGACGGCGCCTGGCGGGTAAGGGGTGGAGATTTTTACGATCTCCCAGGTCAACATATGTGCAGACCTGCCAGTGCCTGAACCCCCTTCGTGTGTATACGCAAGCATAAGATCAAATACGCACGTTAAAGATCCTGTAATCCATGTCAGCGTTCGGTGGGTTATGGAAACAAGAACATACCCAGCATGCACACCCCCCGAAAGCGGAGTATGGCTGCCTACATGGCGGGGTAAAAACGGTCATACACGTAAAAAGCCCACTCGCGTATATACGAGTGAACGTGGGAGTTGAAGCCCACGAATGCAGAAGAAGAAGAAGAAGAAGTCCTCCACAGAAACTGTACATGTATCTTGTCCATGGGATTGCTTTACGTCGCTACATTCACGCCACCGTGTGGGGGTGTTGCAGTTTCATTTTCGCTTGTGTTTGTCTCCTTTTCAGAAAGGAAATGTGTGTTTGTTTCCTTTTCCTTTTCAGGAAATGTGTGTTTGTTTCCTTTTCAGAAAGGAAATGTGTGTTTGTTTCCTTTTCCAGAAAGGAAATGTGTGTTTGTTTCCTTTTCAGAAAGGAAATGTGTGTTTGGTTTGTTTCCTTTTCAGAAAGGAAATGTGTGTTTGGTTTGTCTCCTTTTCAGAAAGGAAATGTGTGTTTGGTTTGTCTCCTTTTCAGAAAGGAAATGTGTGTTTGTTTCCTTTTCAGAAAGGAAATGTGTGTTTGTTTCCTTTTCAGAAAGGAAATGTGTGTTTGTTTCCTTTTCAGAAAGGAAATGTGTGTTTGTTTCCTTTTTCAGAAAGGAAATGTGTGTTTGTTTCCTTTTCAGGAAATGTGTGTTTGTTTCCTTTTCAGAAAGGAAATGTGTGTTTGTTTCCTTTTCAGAAACGAAATGTCTCCCATTTCCAAAGCAGAATGTCTCCATTTCCAAAACAAAAAGTTCCCTTTTATTCCCCGAAACTAAATTGTGATTTAATGAAACGGTGCCAGGCATGGCCGATTCCACGAAGATAGGATGAGGAAGTACAGGATCTGGTGTGTTTTTTCTCTCTCACAATCGCATGGCGTGTTTTTTGGATGGTGCTGGTTGTCAGCAGGAAGAGATTGGTATGAGAGGGGATTGGGGTTTCTCTGACACCTCAGGAGACTTTTCTTAGAGAGAGAGAAAGGGGAAAAAAACCCAAAAAACTTTCATTAGCTTCAAGTTATCAGAAACTGAAAGATAGAGATTAGTGTGAGGGGGTGCACGTTGGAGTGTGTAGGTGTTTGATGTGTGTGTCGATGTCTTCAGTTTTATGTTTCCACTTTAAGTGACATGAATTTTTTTTTAAGGGGTTTGAGAGGTGGGGTGGGGTGGGAGAAGGAAGTTTGTGGGGGAGAGGGAAAGCTAATTAAGGAACATATGCATGTACACCCGCACATGTGTTTGTGTGTGAGAGATACTGTTTCAACTGTTCAAAAACGTATGGAACATAAAAGATAAAGTGATCAGGAAAAACAATGCAAAACAGGTTGGGTTTTTTTTAGGTATTTTTTTGAGTGTATGTGGCACACGCATAATAAAAAAAAAATATGGTTAAGACATACTGTGTAAAAGGAGGAAGAACAGAGCTTCGAGCTGCCAGTGCAAGATCTTGCGTTAAAAAAAAGACTACACACACACACACACACACACACACACACACACACACACACACACACACACACACACACACACACACACACACGTACGTAAAGATTACTTTCATGTCTAAACTGTGACAGATGAATCGGGAGTGCACTGTGCCAAAAACTTAACCGGAAAAGATCAATACTTAAACGTTTAACTACATCATTTCATAATCAAACTGTTCAAAGGAAAATTACCTTCAGTTAGATTCAGATAAGTGTAACAGTGTATGTTGGGGAAGAGTTTCGGCAATGTAATTTTTTTCTCTCCTCAAGAATGGATGGAACATTTTGATATTTGTTTTTTTTCCGTCATGTGTTTCTTATTCCGCATTTAATGTGGTGATGTGTGTAGTTACTTTGTGCGCAGAGTGATCCCCATCAACCATGTGGAGGTCATCTTCATCCACATCACGCCGGTCAAGGAGCCCCCCTACATCAGTGAACGACCCAAACGAGAGGTAACATTCCTGAGGGGGGGTGCGGGAGGGGGGAGGGACATCAACCTTTTAACTCACTCAGTACGGTCAGTCCTCTCTTCTCCTCTTACACAGACCCCTCGGATGTCCAGTGGGTGTCTGAATGACCCAGCCTTTAGCTTCCGTCGTCAGAATTGTGGTATTCTTTGTCAACATTCACCTCTTCAGTATAAGAGCCTTCCGCTTGCAATATTTTTGATGATGGTAATTGGGGTGAAACGCTGTTAACGTCGTCTCTTTCGCTGTTCGTATGGAAAGAGTTCATGCCAGTTCTGAAGAGAAACAAAGCTTGGTTGTTTTAAGATACTGGGTGTTTTACAGGGTAGTTAATGGTATTTCAGTATACTTGGCATTTACAGGGTAGTTTATGGAATTTCAGTATGCTGCGCGCCCTGCGTGTTTGCAGGTAGTTAATGGTATTTTTTTTATACTGAGCGTTTATAGGTAGGTAGTTTTCGGTATTTCAGTATACTGGGTGTTTTACAGGGCAGTTAACAGTATTTCAGAGTACTGGACATTAGCAGGATAGTTTATGGTATTTCTGTATCCTGGGTGTTTACAGGGTAGTGTACGGTATTTCAATGTGCTGGGCGTTTACAGGGTACTTTATGGTATTTCAGTATGCTAAGGCATTTACAGGTAGTTTACGGTATTTTAGTTTCAGTTTCAGTTTCTCAGAGGCCTCACTGCGTTTGGACAAATCCATACGCACTGCATCACATGTTAAGCAGACGCCTAACCCGCAGCATAACTAACCCAACACACCTTGAGTGCATGCATGTATAATTGTGTACCTATCGGGAGTAGATTTCTCCTACCTAATTTTGCCAGAGCACAACCTTTCTGTTGCTCTGGGTTCTTTCCCAGCGCACCACGTGCAATAGCCGAACGGTTAAAGCGCTGGACTTTCAATCTGAGGGTCCTGGGTTCGAATCTCGGTGCACCTGGTGGGTAAAGGGTGGAGATTTTTCCTATCTTCCCAGGTCAACATATGTGCAGACCTGCTAGTGCCTGAACCCCCTTCGTGTGTATGCGCACGCAGAAGATCAAATACGCACGTTAAAGATCCTGTAATCCATGTCAGCGTTAGGTGGGTTATGGAAACAAGAATATACCCAGCATGCACACCCCCGAAAACGGAGTATGGCTGCCTACATGTCGGGGTAAATAAATATAATAAAAAAAACGGTCATACACGTAAAATGTTACATGTCTGTCTGAGTGTGTATGTGTGTGCGTCTGAAATCTGATTGAATGACACAGGAAACGAATGATGAGCGCCCAGTGGCAGCCGTCAGTCGGCTCTACCCAGGTAGGCAGCCTGTGGTGCAAACGTCCCCGTGTATGTAAAGCGCTTAGAGCTTGGTCTCTGACCGAGGATAGGCGCTGTATAAGTATCCATATCAATCAATCAATCAGCCACGTGCGATTGCTGCCACTGGAACCTCAGTTTATCGTCTCGTCTGAATGCCCCGACACTCAGCTAAATTTTTTCTGGTCAAACTAGGGAGAAAGGGCAAGAGTTTCAGTTTCAGATTCAGTAGCTCAAGGAGGCGTCACTGCGTTTCAGACAAATCCATATACGGCTACACCACATCTGCCAAGCAGATGCCTGACCAGCAGCGTAACCCAACGCGCTTTGTCAGGCCTTGAAAGGTTGCCAACAGCACCCGGTGCTCCCAGGCGGTCACCCATCCCAAGTACTAACCGGGGCCCGACGTTGCTTCACTTCGGTGATGGGATGAGAACCGGTGTTTTCAATGTGGTATGGCCGAGAACTGGTGTTTTCAACGTGGTATGGCCGAGAACCAGTGTTTTCAACGTGGTATGGCCGAGAACCGGTGTTTTCAACGTGGTATGGCCGAGAACTGGTGTTTTCAACGTGGTATGGCCGAGAACTGGTGTTTTCAACGTGGTATGGCCGATAACGCCGAGAACTGGTGTTTTCAACGTGGTATGGCCGAGAACCAGTGTTTTCAATGTGGTATGGCCGAGAACGGGTGTTTTCAACGTGGTATGGCCGAGAACCGGTGTTTTCAACGTGGTATGGCTGGTGTTTTCAATGTGGTATGGCCGAGAACTGGTGTTTTCAACGTGGTATGGCCGAGAACTGGTGTTTTCAACGTGGTATGGCCGAGAACCGGTGTTTTCAACGTGGTATGGCCGAGAACCGGTGTTTTCAACGTGGTATGGCTGGTGTTTTCAATGTGGTATGGCCGAGACGGGTACGGGTGTTTTCAACGTGGTATGGCCGAGACGGGTACGGGTGTTTTCAACGTGGTATGGCCGAGGGCAGGAATGGAGATCAAACCCACATCCTCCTGGACACTGTGTAGACACACCATTCTGCAACCTTCCTCCATCGATACCTTTATGGTATCATTATCAGTAGCTCAAGGAGGCATCACCGCGTTCGGTCAAATCCACACACGCTTCTCCACATCTGTGTGTATTCATACAGTTCCAGTGTTTTTGGCCCGCCTCAGCTCCTGGCTCTTATTTGGACCGTACTGTTGAAAGGCATTCTTTTGTTGAGCTGAATTCTGTTTAAACCTGATTTGCATGGGTATTTATTACCATGGTCCACATCACAGGCTTAGAAATGTTGTCATTCAGGGGAGCATAAAGAAGAGGTAATATCCTGGCATGAAATTCTTTGGCAATGATAGTCTGGTATCAGACTTGATGAATACGAGGTGTGTTCAAAAAGTATCCAACCTTAATTTTTCGTGTGTAAACAAATGAAACTAGGAGGCGTGGTTTGGTGCACGTATTTTGGGCGACCCTAATGCGCATACCTGAATTTTTTCCGGCCTGCAGAATCTGTCAGTCGACGGCAGACTGCCGATGAGTCAGGAAGTATAAGCGAGCGCCGTCGGATTTTCGCTTTTGACAAAACAACTGAAAAATTTGAACAACGCCACTGCATCAAATTTTGTGTCAAGCTTGGCGATTTCCAGGTGGAAACGATCCACAAGATTCAACAGGCCTTCAGGGACGAAGCAATCGGCACCACAAAGACAAAGGAGTGGTGCAACCACTTCAAAGATGGCCGCACATCAGACGGGCGCAATAGCCGAGTGGTTAAAGCGTTGGACTGTCAATCTGAGGGTTCCGGGTTCGAATCACGGTGACGGCGCCTGGTGGGTAAAGGGTAGAGATTTTTACGATCTCCCAGGTCAACATATGTGCAGACCTGCTAGTGCCTGAACCCCCTTCGTGTGTATATGCAAGCAGAAGATCAAATACACACGTTAAAACATCCTGTAATCCATGTCAGCGTTCGGTGGGTTATGGAAACAAGAACATACCCAGCATGCACACCCCCGAAAACGGAGTATGGCTGCCTACATGGCGGGGTAAAAACGGTCATGCACGTAAAAGCCCACTCGTGTGCATACGAGTGAACACAGAAGAAGAAGAAGAAGAAGGCCGCCCATCAGTGGAGAGTGAAGCACGTTCTGGTAGGCCCTCAACATCCCGAAATGAGATCGTCATTGACCAACTGAGGACCCTGGTGATGCACACCTGTGCTTCGTCAGGCTCCCTACTCTCCCGACATGGCTCCGTGTGACTTCTGGCTGTTCCTGCTCCTGAAAGGGACCAGATTTCAGTCCAGGGAAGACATAACGCAGAATGCGACGGACCAGCTGCATGCCATCCCAAAAGAGGGGTTCCAGCCGCTGCTTCCGACAGTGGCAGAACCGTTGGGAGCAGTGTGTGGCAGCCCAAGGGGACTGCTTTTGAAGGAGATTAGTTTAAGTTTGTTGTATAGATCTGGATACGAGTAGTTTTTTTTTTTATGAACAAAGGTCGGATCCTTTTTTAACACTACCTTGTATACTGATACCAGATTTAAGAAGTATTTGGAGAGTGGCATATTTTGTCGTTTTGTGTGTATAATGTAAGAGTTAATGCAGTGATTTCAGACTGAAACAGAAAGTCTCAGTCTTATCCCTGATATCCAGAAAGAGGTGCCTGTCATCGTCTTCTACTTCGACTGCTTTTACTTCTACTTTCTTCTTCTTCTACTTCTTCTTATTCTTCTTCTACTTCTGCTACTACTTTCTTCTTCTTCTACTTCTTCTTTCTTCTACTTCTTCTTGCTTCTTCTTCCACTTCTTCTTCTTCTACTTCTTCTTTCTTCTTCTACTTCAACAACTTGTTTTTCTTTCTTCTTCCTCTACTTCTTCTTCCTCTACTTCTTCTTCTTCGTCCTCTTCTTCTTCTTCTACTTCTGCTACTTGTTGTTCTTTCTTCTTCGTCCTCTTCTTCTTCTTCTTCGTCTTCTTCTTCTTCTTCCACTTCTTCTTCCTCTACTTCTTCTTTCTTCTTCTACTTCTTTCTTCTTCTACTTCTACTACTTGTTCTTCTTTCTTCTTTGTGTCTTCTTCTTCTTCCACTTCTACTACTTCTTCTTTATTCTTCTTCTTTCTTCTTCTACTTCTACAACTTGTTTTTCTTTCTACTTCTTCTTCCACTTCTACTGCTTCTTCTTCTTCTTCTTCTTTTTCTACTTCTTCTTTCTTCTTCTACTTCTTCTTCCACTTCAACTTCTTCTTTCTTCTTCTTCCTCTACTTCTTCTTTCTAATTCTACTTCTTTCTTCTTCTACTTCTACAACTTGTTTTTCTTTCTTCTTCATCTTCTTCTTCCACTTCTACTTCTTCTTTCTTCTTCTTCCTCTACTTCTTCTTTCTAATTCTGCTTCTTTCTTCTTCCACTTCTACGTCTTCTTCTTTCTTCTTCTACTTCTTTCTTCATCTACTTCTACTACTTGTTCTTCTTTCTTCTTCTTCTTCTACTTCTTCTTTCTTCTTCTACTTCTACAACTTGTTTTTCTTTCTTCTTCATCTTCTTCTTCCACTACTACTTCTTCTACTTCTTTCTTCTTCTACTTCTACTACTTGTTCTTCTTTCTAGTTCGTCTTCTTCTTCCACTTCCACTTCTTCTTTCTTCTTCTTTGTCTTCTTTTTCTGTGTCTTCCTTCTTCACATTGGTTAACTGTCTTTTCACTACAGAGTGATTTCATTTAGACAATGTGTATGTGTCACAGGTACACAGTAGTCGTTATGTTTTGGACAGGTGTCGTCAGAGGTGACGTGTGAGCTGCACGTGACGCAGTCGGGGACACACCTGTACTACAAGATGATAGAGCTGGTGCAGAAACACTACGATCTTGCCTCCACCACCGTCACTGGTATTCCCATGAAGGTCGGTCATTGTCAGTCATTGTCAGTATTCTTGTGACCTAACATCCGTAGTTCTCTTTGGTTAAGGAATGGGGTAGGGGCGTGGGGCGTACTAATCCCACTGAAAAGCTGCAGATATTGATGCAGTACCGCCCCCCCCCCCCCCCCCCCACCCCTCCCCCCCAAAAAGAAAAAGTTTTACTGAATATTCGTGTTTCTGCGCTAGTGGGCTGCAGTGGTCATGATCACTTGCTGTTGTGCGCTCTGACAACGCTCTTATTCGTGTTTCCATTTCCGGTGCAGATCCGATTTTTGCCTGTTCCCATTTCTTTTACTCTCTGTGCAACGGTCTCTTCAGAGTTTGACTCTTTTGTCCTCTTTTGCCTACCTGCCATTCCCATTTTGCCTATTCTCTCTCTCTCTCTCTCTCTCTCTCTCTCTCTCTCTCTCTCTCTCTCTCTCTCACAGACACAGAGGTTTAACCCTTTCACCGCCAAGCTCGCATTTATGCACAGGCGTGGTAGAGGACCCATGTCACTGAAAGGTGACCATTCATTGGTCTGTTATCCATGAACCTACTGTTCTTAATGTTCAGTGGTAGGATAGGCCATAATTATTTTCTATACATCGCAATGGGGAATCCCCAGCTATTCTTAGCCACTATCTTTTCTGTGTTTATACCACAAGGGAATTTTGTACTCTAAATTGACTGGCGGTGAAAGGGTTAAGTTGGTACGTATTTTACATTTTGTTGTCGCTGCGTGATCACCATATTGTGTACTTTTGATCTCTTTCTAGGGGCCGGAGGCCTGGAGATTAAAGTTTTGTTCTTGTTCTTGTTCTTGTTCTCTCTCTCTCTCTCTCACACACACACACACACTCTCTCTCTCTCTCTCTCTCTCTCTCTCTCTCACACACACACACACACACACACACACATATATATATATATACACACACACACTTGTGCACATATACCAATGTGCATGCATGCACAGACACAGAACGACTGAATACATAGGCGATCTGGGAATACGCGAATTGGGATCACCAAATCTCTTGGTAAACTGTTGACAACAAAACAGTCAGATTTTTAGTTGTATCATTACTCTGTATCACAACAGATTTCTCTGTGTAAAATTTGGGTTGCTTTCCCCAGGGAGAGTGCACCTCTAGTGCGTCACTACATTTTTTTTCCCCCTTCTTTTTTATGCCTGCAAGTGTGTGTTTTTTTTTGGTTTTTTATCAAAGTGGATTTTTCTACAGAGTTTTGCCAGGGACAGCCATTACGTGTTGCTGTAGGTTCTCTTTACATGTTGTGTGCATATCATGCAGGAGACCTCAGCTTTTGTCTCATCCGAATGACTAGCATCCAGACCACCAGTGACAGAAAATATTCGTGTTCGTATTTCTTTTTATCCCAACAGATTTCTCTGTGTGAAATTCGGGTTGCTGTCCCCAGGGAGAGCGCGTCGCTACACTACAACGCCACTCTTTTTTTTTTCTTTTTTTTTGCGTGCATTTTCATTTGTTTTTCCTATCAGAGTGGATTTTTCTAGAGAATTTTGTCAGGAACAACCCTTTTGTTGCCATTGGTTCTTTTATGTGCACTAAGTACATGCTGCACACGGGACCTCGATTTATCGTCTCATCCAAATGACTAACGTCCAGACCACCACTCAAGGTCTAGTGTAGGGGGAGAAAATATTGGCGGCTGAGTTGTGATTCGAACCAGCGCGCTCAGATTCTCTTGCTTCCTAGGTGGACGCGTTACCTCTAGGCCATCATTCCCCACTGAGAGTTGATCATGTGCACAGCAAACACAGAATGGTTGAAAATGGACGGGTGTGGTGGTCAAATGGTTAGAGCGCTTGATTTCTTGCCTGAGTTTCCTGAGTTCGATCCCTACGCACCTGGTTGGTTAAGGTTAGAGATTTTTCTGCTGATCTTCTAGGTCAACATATGTGCAGACCTGCTAGTACCTGAACCCCCTACATGTGTGTACACACATAAAGATCGTGTAATCCGTGTCAGCGTTTGGTGGTTTATGGAAACAAGAACGTACCCAGCGTGCATACCCCTGAAAGAGGAGTGTGACTCCCTTCATGGTGGGGTAAATAAACAATATGGTGTGTATGGTCATACTTGTAAAAAATGTTACGTGTGTGTGTGTGTGTGTGTGTGTGTGTGTGTGTGTGCTTGACTGAAACCTGATTGAATGACACAGGAAACGAATGATGATTGGCCTAATGGCAGCTGTCAGACCAGTCCGGCAGCCTGGTGTGCAAATGAATCGGTGTTTGTAAAGCGCTTAGAGCATGGTCTGACCGAGGATAGATGCTGTGTAAGTATCCGTATTTCCGTATCATCAAACGGATTGACAAACGGATAGATGAACTGTTTGTGTGTCTGTGTGATCGATGTGTTTTGACAGTGGGTGTGTCTTGTTTCCAGGAAGAGCAGAACGCACAGTCCTCGGCAAACTACGATGTGGAGCTGCTGCACCCAGCAGTCGTTCACAGTGATCTGATTCGTCAGCATCAAGGTGATTGTTGTGTGTGTTACACAGTGTGTGTGTCGACAGCATCAAGGTGATTGTTGTGTGTGTGTTACACAGTGTGTGTGTCGACAGCATCAATGTGATTGTTGTGTGTGTGTTACACAGTGTATGTGTCGACAGCATCAAGGTGATTGTTTTGTGTGTTACACAGTGTTTGTGTGTCGAAAGCATCGGGGTGATTGTTGTGTGTGTTACACAGTGTGTGTGTCGACAGCATCGAGGTGATTGTTGTGTGTGTGTCGATAGCATCGAGGCGATTGTTTTGTGTGTTACACAGTGTGTGTGTCGACAGCATCGAGGTGATTGTTGTGTGTGTGTCGATAGCATCGAGGCGATTGTTTTGTGTGTTACACAGTCAGGACAGTGTATAGGTGTGCTGAGGGGGGGAAGGCATGGTAGGGCAGAGTGCATGTCCCTGCTCACATGAGTACAAGTGTGGAGAGAGAGAGTGTGTGCGTGTACAGACACCACACATCTTTTCTTTGTGTGTGTCGGGTTTTTTGTTGTTGCTGTCATGGTTTAATGAAAGCAGGAGTGGGAGAGTAGAGAACTCCATGTTTGTTTTCACTCACCAGAATGGTAAGGGTGTGTGTTTTAGCGTAAGTCGACGGGCGCAATAGCTGAGTGGTTAAAGCGTTGGACTGTCAGTCTGAGGGTCCTGGGTTCGAATCACGGTGACGGCGCCTGGAGGGTAAAGGGTGGAGATTTTTACGATCTCCCAGGTCAACATATGTGCAGACCTGCTTAGTGCCTGAACCCCCTTCGTGTGTATATGCAAGCAGAGGATCAAATGCGCACGTTAAAGATCCTGTAATCCATGTCAGCGTTCGGTGGGTTATGGAAACAAGAACATACCCAGCATGCACACCCCGAGTATGGTTGCCTACATGGCGGGGTAAAAACGGTCATACACATAAAAGCCCACTCGTGTGCATACGAGGGAACGCAGAAGAAGAAGAAGTGCAAGTCTATGTCTGTGCATGTATGTCGCCATTGGGTAGCAGTGTTGTGCAAATGACTCCTTGTTTGTAAAGCTCTGGGGACTTGGTCTCTGACCGATGAGAGGTGCCATATATAGTATCCATGTCACTAAATCAGTCATCAGGTGGTATATAAGCATCCATAGCAGTTAATCAATAGGGGATATATAAGCATCCATATCAATTAATCAGTCAATAGGTGATCTGTGAGTATCCATATCAATGAATCTGACAGTTGGTGATGTACAAGCATCCATATCACTTCAGTCAGTGGGTGATATATATATCCTTATCACCTAATCAGTCAGCAGATGATGTGTAAGTATCTATATCACTTAATTAGTCAATCAGTGATGTATAAATATCCATATCACTTAATCAGTCAATAGGTGATATTATATAAATATCCATATCACTTAGTAGGTGATTTATAAGTATCTGTATCACTTACTCAGTCAGTAGGTGATTTATAAGTATCTGTATCACTTACTCAGTCAAACAGACACTTAATCAGTCAGTAGGTGATTTATAAGTATCTGTATCACTTACTCAGTCAATCAGTGTGTCTGCGCATGTTTATATGTTTGTATATTCACATGAATATATGTATGTATTGATTTTTTATTTTTTTTTTCCCGGTCCCCCCCCCCCCCCCAAATCTTTTGCTGGGCACAGAACAAGCGGAGACAACGGTGGTGATACCATCCAGGGAAGGTCTACCCCCGACCATCACGCTGAAGTGGTGCACACCAAAGTCCAATGTTGTCGGTAAGTCGCTCCTTTCCCATATTGTATTGTATTGTATTGTATTGTATTGTATTTCTTTTTATCACATCACATTTCTCTGCGTGAAATTCGGGCTGCTCTCCCCAGGGAGAGCGCGTCGCTACACTACAGCGCCACCCATTTTTTAAAAAATTTTCCTGTGTGCAGTTTTATTTGTTTTTCCTATCGATGTGGATTTTTCTACAGAATTTTGCCAGGAACAACCCTTTTGTTGCCGTGGGTTCTTTTACGTGCGCTAAGGGCATGCTGCACACGGGACCTCGGTTTATCGTCTCATCCGAATGACTAGCGTCCAGACCACCACTCAAGGTCTAGTGGAGGGGGAGAAAATATCGGCGGCTGAGCCGTGATTCGAACCAGCGCGCTCAGATTCTCTCGCTTCCTAGGCGGACGCGTTACCTCTAGGCCATCACTCCACTTGTACGTGTGATGTTCGTTTGGTGCAGAACTCTTCTTGAAGAGATTCAGTTTCATTGTGTCAGAGCATGGAAACTGATGCAGATATGGTAGGTACAACAAATCTGCTTTTTTTAGAGAGAGAGAAAAGAAAAAAAGAACAACAAATATTGAAGAGATTTAGTTTCTATTTCATTTTCAAAAAGAACAACAGATATTGAAGAGATTTAGTTTCTATTTCATTCTCAGAGCATGCAAACTAATATATATATATATATATAGATATATAGATATATATAGATATATATGCTACAACAAATCTGCTATATTAGAAAAAATATATATTGAAAAGATTTAGTTTCCGTTTCAGCGTCAGAGCATGCAAACCAATGCATATATTCTATACCGCGACTGCAAAATAAGAAGAAGAAAAAATGAATACACACACACACACGCGCACACGCACACACACACACACACACACACACACACATCGAAGAAATTTAGTTTCAGCTTCAGTTTTAGAGCATGCAAACAAATGCATATATGCTACTCAACATCTGCTATATGAGAAGAAGAAAAAATAAATATATATAGATAGATAGATAGATAGATAGATTGAAGAGATTTAGTTTAGGTTTCAGTGTTGAGCATGCAAACTGATGCATATACGTTACAACACATCTGCTATATTAGGAAGAAGAAAAAAAACATATATATATATAGATATATTGAAGAGATTTAGTTTAGATTTCAGTGTTGAGCATGCAAACTGATGCATATACGCTACAACACATCTGCTATATTAGGAAGAAGAAAAAAACATATATATATATATATAAAGGCTGCAGATGCCTGATCTCCTTTGTTGGTGGGCTGTGAAGGGTGAAGGGTGGAGATTTTTACGATCTCCCAGGTCAACGTATGTGCAGACCTGCTTAGTGCCTGAACCCCCTTCGTGTTTAAATGCAAGCAGAAGATCAAATGCGCACGTTAAAGATCCTGTAGTCCATGTCAGCGTTCGGTGGGTTATGGAAACAAAAACATACCCAGCATGCACACCTCCGAAAATGGAGTATGGCTGCCTACATGGCGGGGTAAAAACGGTCATACACGTAAAAGCCCACTCGTGTGCATACGAGTGAACGTGGGAGTTGCAGCCCACGAACGCAGAAGAAGAAGAAGAAGTATGTGCTATTGCTGGTGTCTCAGAGCTTCACCACTGCACTGGGAGTTACCGCATCACCCCTGTGGACGTCAACAGTCGCCCCTCCGCCTGCCTCACCAACTTCCTGCTGTCTGGTTAGTCGCTGTGTGTGTTTTGTGTATGGGAGTGTGTGTGTGTGTGTGTGTGTGTGTGTGTTAGTCTCTGTGCTGTGAGTTTTCTTCTTCAGTTTAACGTCTATTCACTATAAGTGTTTTTTAGACGGAAAGGAGTAAAGTAGTGTATAAAGGAAAGGGAATGCATGTGAATATTAGTGTTAAAAAAGAAAAAGAAAAAAAAGTTCATGTTATGTATCAGAGGAAAAGTATATTATAAGAAAAAGTATAAAGAGGTTGTGTTGTGTATTGAATGAGGTGTCATGGGAAGGAGAATATGTATATGCATATCAACAAGTATTAACCTACAACAATGTAAATATAAATAACAGTATTAAATATAATACATCAAAGGAGGATACCAACCGGACTGGAGTTTAAAATTTCTGAAAACGTTCTAAGCAATGAATAATCATTCAAAATCGTTTCAGTGGCAAATGAAATATTGGAAGAAAAGTCATCAACTACATCTTTTGTTGTGAGTGTTTGTGTGTGTGTGTGTGAGTCTCTGTGTTGTGAGTGTGTTTGTGTGTGAGTGTTCGTGTGTGTGTGTGTGTCCGTGTCTGTGTGAATTGCTTTTATTGTACAGTGGGTTCAGATTATATTGTGTTATGGAGTGTTTGCCATGTGATAACGCGTCCGCCTGGGAAGCGAGAGAATCTGCAACGTACTGGATCAAAGCCCATAGTCGCCAGTACTTTTCTCTATCTCGACTAGACCTTGACTAGACGCTAGTCATTCAAAAGTGACGATATACCAATGTCCCGTGTCCAGCATGCACTTAGAGCACATAAAAGAACCCACAGCGACAAAAGGGCTTTGTAGAAAAATCAATTTGATATGAAAACAATTAAATTGTAGACTGGAAAAAATGCAAAAAAAAAAAGGGGGTGGCACTCTCAGTGTAGTGATGTGCTCTCCCACGGGGGGGAGCGGCCCAAGTTTCACACAGAGAAATCTGTTGTGACAAAAGAGTAATACAACATGGAGTGATGGCCTAGAGGTAACGAGTCCGCCTAGGAAGCGAGAGAATCTGAGTGCGCTGGTTCGAATCATGGCTCAGCCGCCGATATTTTCTCCCCCTCCTCTAGACCTAGAGTGGTGGTCGGGACGCTAGTCATTCGGATGAGCCGATAAACTGAGGTCCTGTGTGCAGCATGCACTTAGCGCACGTAAAAGAACCCACGGCAACAAAAGAGTTGTTCCTGGCAAAATTCTGTAGAAAAATTCACATCGATATGAAAACAAATAAAACTGCATGCACGAAAAAATACAACAAAAAAAAATGGGTGGCGCTGTAATGTAGCGACGCGCTCTCCCTGGGGAGAGCAGCCCGAATTTCACACAGAGAAATCTGTTGTGATAAAAACAAATACAAATACAAATAACACAGTACAATGTATGATTGTCAGTCGTGTCTGACTATGACCACCAGAACAGCAGAGGAGGGCACCTGCTGTCCCGACCATCTGGGGTTAGAATTTGATTATAGTGGAAAATGTCTCGCCCGAAGTCACATCCCCACTCTCTTAGCCAAGAGGGTTTTAAGACAGTCGGCGTTAGGACGGTTCCCCCAAAGGCCAGCCTAGCTCCATGTCGGCAGCACGAAGAGCCAGCACAATCTTGCTTCCTAGTTTAAGAGCCATAGTCCTTGACAAAAGGCTAAGCTGTAAATGACTTCCCATTGTGCCAGTGCAATCTTGCCTCCTAATTTGAGAGCCATAGTCCTTGACAAAAGGCTTCTTCCCATTGCGCCAGTGCAATCTTGCCTCCTAATTTGAGAGCCATAGTCCTTCACAAAAGGCTAAGCTGTAAATGAATTCCCATTTCATTGGAGAAACCATTGATCCACACAGCTCTCGCTTTGCTGTAGGCCCAACTGTAGGCTTTTGTCAGTCTGTGATGTAAGCCAAACGTTGGGCCAGTACAAACAATAGACTACAATACAATACAATAGTGGAGTGGTGGCCTAGAGGTAACGCGTCCGCCTAGGAAGCAAGAGAATCTGAGCGTGCTGGTTCGAATCACGGCTCAGCCACTGATATTTTCTCCCCATCCACTAGACCTTGAGTGGTGGTCTGGACGCTAGTCATTCGGATGAGCCAATAAACCGAGGTCCCGTGTACAGCATGCACTTAGCGCACGTAAAAGAACCCACGGCAACAAAAGGGTTGTTCCTGGCAAAATCCTGTAGAAAAATCCACTTCGATAAGAAAAACAAATAAAACTGCACGCAGGAGAAAAAAAAAAAAAAAAAGGGTGGCGCTGTAGTATAGCGACGTGCTCTCCCTGGGGAGAGCAGCCCGAATTTCACACAGAGAAATGTGTTGTGATAAAAAGAAATACAAATACAAATGCTACACAACACAATACAGTATGTCCTCCCTTTACAACTGATCATACTGAAGACTTCACGTACATACACACACGCACAGTTAAGGGCGCCACATGAAACAGGGGAATATGACACCATTAACATCATTTCGATGACGTGCAGGTCGTGCAGTGATGCTGGAGCAGCCCCGGAAGACGGGGGTGAAGGTGATATCCCACATGCTGGCCAGCCACGGGGGGGAGATCTTCATCCACATCCTGCCCACAGGAAGGTCCATCCTGGAGGACCCCCCGTCCATCAGTGAGGGCTGTGGAGGCCGGGTCACCGACTACAGGATCACCGTGAGTAGTTAACGGCTGGAGTCGGTCGCCTTTTCTGCTTCGTTCGTGAGCTGTGTTGGGCGCAATAGCCGAGTGGTTAAAGTGTTGGATTTTCAATCTGAGGGTCCTGGGTTCTTCTTCTTCTGCGTTCACTCGTATGCACACAAGTGGGCCTCTACGTGTATGACTGTTTTTACCCCGCCATGTAGGCAGCCATACTCCGTTTTCGGGGGTGTGCATGCTGGGTATGTTCATGTTTCCATAACCCACCGAACGCTGACATGGATTACAGGATCTTTAACGTGCGTATTTGATCTTCTGCTTGCGTATACACACGAAGGGGGTTCAGGCACTAGCAGGTCTGCACATATGTTGACCTGGGAGATCGTAAAAATCTCCACCCTTTACCCACCAGGCGCTGTCACCGTGATTCGAACCCGGGACCCTCAGATTGACAGTCCAACGCTTTAACCACTCGGCTATTGCGCCCATCTGGTCCTGGGTTCGAATCTCGGTGACGGTGCCTGGTGGGTAACGGGTGGAGATTTTTCCGATCTCCCAGGTCAACATATGTGCAGACCTGCTTAGCGCCTGAACCCCCTTCGTGTGTATACACAAGCAGAAGATCATATACGCACGTTAAAGATCCTGTAATCCATGTCAGTGGTTGGTGGGTTATGGAAACAAGAACATACCCAGCATGCACAACCCTGAAAGCGGAGTATGGCTGCCTACATGGCGGGGTAAAAAAAAACAAAAAACGGTCATTCGTGTAAAAGCCCACTTGTGTACAACGAGTGAACGTGGGAGTTGCAGCCCACAAACACAGAAGGAGGAGTTTGTGAGCTGTGACTCTCATGGGGTTGCATTAGCTATCATTGCTGAGCCAAGTTTCCTTTGTGTTAAGAATCTTTCCCCAGGTCATTTCTAATTCCACAGGCTTTGGGAAAATTGTTAACCCATTCACATAGCTGCACAAAGTTTGCTTTGTGTTAAGAATCTTTCCCCAGGTCATTTCTGATTCCATAGACTTTGGGAAAATTGTTAACCCATTCACGTAGCTGCGCTAAGTTTGCTTTGTGTTAAGAATCTTTCCCCAGGTCATTTCTGATTCCACAGACTTTGGAAAATTGTTAACCCATTCACATAGCTGAGCTAAATTTGCTTTATGTTAAAGAATCTTTCCCCAGGTCATTTCTGATTCCACAGGCTTTGGAAAATTGTTAACCCATTCACGTAGCTGCGCTAAGTTTGCTTTGTGTTAAGAATCTTTCCCCAAGTCATTTCTAATTCCACAGACTTTGGGAAATTGTTAACCCATTCACATAGCTGCACTAAGTTTGCTTTGTGTTAAGAATCTTTCCGCAGGTCATTTCTAATTCCACAGACTTTGGAAAATTGTTAACCCATTCACGTAGCTGTACTGTTTGCTGTGTGTTAAGAATCTTTCCCCAGGTCATTTCTGATTCCACAGGCTTTGGGAAATTGTTAACCCATTCATGTAGCTGAGCTAAGTTTGCTTTATGTTAAAGAATCTTTCACCAGGTCATTTCTGATTCCACAGACTATGGAAGATTGTTAACCCATTCACATAGCTGAGCTAAATTTGCTTTATGTTAAAGAATCTTTCCCCAGGTCATTTCTAATTCCACAGGCTTTGGAAAATTGTTAACCCATTCACGTAGCTGCGCTAAGTTTGCTTTGTGTTAAGAATCTTTCCCCAGGTCATTTTTTTATTCCACAAACTATGGAAAATTGTTAACCCTTTCAACCTCAGAGAGTTTACAGACTTGGAAGGCTTCCATGTAGAAAAAAAAAGCTGAAAATGTAGTTTTTCCTCCATGAGGATACATGTGGACAAATCCATAAATACGGATACTGAGCAAGTTTGGTCACATGTGTCAGTGTGTGTGTGTGTGTGTGTGTGTGTGTGTGTGTGTGTGTGTGTGCATGCATGTGTGAGTGCGTGCAAGCGCATACACTGCAACTGCTTAAAGTTTGTGGTTTGTTTGTGTGGATTTGACTGCCGATATGTTGACAAGGAATGTCATTGTGTCAGGGTGTGGTAGTTCTACTAGTAGTAATAGTAGTAGTAGTATTAACCTTCAGTTTTACATCTTTCCACTCATAATTAGATGTTATTAATGGGATGGAGAGGGGTAGGAGAGAAAAAAAAAAAAAAAGCGTGGAGATTGTAGAGGTAAGGGAGGGGGGGAAAGTTGTGTGACTGCGTGCATACATGCCTCTGTGTGTGTGTGTGTGTGTGTGTGTTGTGTGGCTGTGTGTGTGTGTGTGTGTTGTGTGGCTGTGTGTGTGTGTGTGTGTGCGTGTTTGGGTGTGTACATAACTGAAAAGTAAAACATGCTACATAATCAAAACGATGAAACAAAAAACAAACAAAAAAAAAACAAAAAAAAAGATTGAAGAGAGTGGGGGGTTGACTGTGTTGCAGGACTTTGGCGACTTTATGAAGGAGCACAAGTTGGTCCCTGCACCACCAGGCTTTGCTGCGGACCTGGGGGTCAAACCTTTCCAGAAAGGTGTGTGTGGGTGTGTGTGTGTGGCTCTGTTCTTGGGAACGCTGTACAGTTTGGTGGTGTTCACTTTCGTTTCTTTGTTTTTTTTATACACTGCTGTTTGTTAGAAATTGTATATATTCTCTTTTTGTGTGTGTGTGTGTGTGTGTGTGTGTGTGTATTGTTGCTTCTTAGAAATTGTGTGTATTTATTTCTTTTTTGTTTATTTAATGTGCTGTTGCTTCTTATAAATAGAACTTACTTACTTTTTCTTTATTATTATCAAATGTGGTGGGTTTTTTTTTTATCAGATTCTTTTTCATTATTTAATGTTCTGTTGTTTCTTTGCAAATGTGTTTATTATTTTCATTATTTACTTTAAGATTAATGTGCTATTATTTCTTAGAAATTGTATTATTTATTTTTTTATCATTTAACATGCTCTTGTTTTTGTTTTTTGGGGTTTTTTTTGTTGTTGTTTTTTAAAGAATTTGTATGTATTTACTTTTTCATTATTTATTTTAATGTGCTCAGAGGTGGCAACCCATAGGGACACTGTATTTCTTCAGTTCAGTAAAGTAAACAAAATGAAAAAAAGTATTTAAAAAAAAACAACCCACCTCTGTCGGTGATACTTTTCCCACATATTCATTTGAGCGTTTGCAAGTATAGTCAACGGCGCCAAGAGTTGCCTGATAGAATAGAATAGAATGACCACACAGTGGATTCTACAGAATCTGTGTTATATTATATAACAGTGGTGATGACTCACTGACCCGATGGTGCTAAAAGGCAATAGGATCTTCAGTCTTTACCATTCTTCTTTTTCTTCTACATTCGTGGGCTGCAACTCCCACGTTCACTCGTATGCACACGAGTGGGCTTTTATGTGTATGACCGTTTTTACCCCGCCATGTAGGCAGCCGTACTCCGTTTTCAGGGGGTGTGCATGCTGGGTATGTTCTTGCTTCCATAACCTACCGAACGCTGACATGGATTACAGGATCTTTAACGTGCGTGTTTGATCCTCTGCTTGCATATACACACGAAGGGGGTTCAGGCACTAAGCAGGTCTGCACATATGTTGACCTGGGAGATCGTAAAAATCTCCACCCTTCAACCCGCCAGGCGCCGTCACCGTGATTCGAACCCGGGACCCTCAGATTGACAGTCCAACGCTTTAACCATTCGGCTATTGCGCCCGTCCAGTCTTTACCCAGCATCAGATGCAAGTCTTGGCATAATTTGCATGAATATAACATGTACCTGGAAGTTAACAAATAATGAGGCCAGGAGATGAAATAATTAACAAATAGTAAAGAGTGGTAACTCTCTCCATTCACAAGGTACGCAACTTCAGGTCAGTGCTGCTTACGCTACTGACCGATTCAGCTAGCACACAGGTAAATAAAAGGTACATTGGAACGTATATGGATTTGTCCGAACGCAGTGACGCCTCCTTGAGCTGCTGAAACTGAAACTGTCTATTTCATCTGTATCTTTTGCCACCTGCTGAACGGTTGAAAGAGTTGTGTCTTTTGTTGCCGCCTGCTGAACGGTTGAAAGAGTTGTGTCTTTTGTTGCCGCCTGCTGAACGGTTGAAAGAGTTGTCGTTTGTTGCCACCTGCTGAACGGTTGAAAGAGTTGTGTCTTTTGTTGCCACCCGCTGAACGGTTGAAAGAGTTGTGTCTTTTGTTTCCGCCTGCTGAACGGTTGAAAGAGTTGTGTCTTTTGTTGCCACCCGCTGAACGGTTGAAAGAGTTGTGTCTTTTGTTGCCGCCTGCTGAACGGTTGAAAGAGTTGTCGTTTGTTGCCACCTGCTGAACGGTTGAAAGAGTTGTGTCTTTTGTTGCCACCTGCTGAAAATGGTTGAAAGAGTTGTGTCTTTTGTTGCCGCCTGCTGAACGGTTGAAAGAGTTGTGTCTTTTGTTGCCGCCTGCTGAACGGTTGAAAGAGTTGTGTCTTTTGTTGCCGCCTGCTGAAAATGGTTGAAAGAGTTGTGTCTTTTGTTTGACAGCTTTAGATCGTCTGGAGCGGTCCAGTCGTTTCTGGCCCATCGTCATCACAGAGTCCATTCTGGGGAATCTGCAGATGGTGAGTGGATACTGCAGCAAACTTCGTCACGTCATCATCAACAGCAACAACAGCAACAGAATTTGTTTTATATTATAACAGTGATGATGATGATGACGATCGATAATGTGTACGTAATGACATGTTCTTCACATGAAGAGCAGCCCAGTTTCACTCCAGAGAAATCTTATGTGACAAAAAAAAAAAAAAAGTAAAGTGGCGCAATCCACATTAAACACAACTCAGTAGCACAACAGGGCGACATGCCACACCACATCAGCACAACACAACACGGATTCAACACAGCACAGCACACCACATCAACAACACAACACAACACGGATTCAACACAGCACAGCACACCACATCAACACTAACACAACACAACACGGATTCAACACAGCACAGCACACCACATCAACACTAACACAACACGGATTCAACACAGCACAGCACACCACATCAACACTAACACAACACGGATTTAACACAGCACAGCACACCACATCAACAACACAACACAACACGGATTCAACACAGCACAGCACACCACATCAACACTAACACAACACGGATTCAACACAGCGCAGCACACCACATCAACACTAACACAATACGGATTCAACACAGCACAGCACACCACATCAACACTAACACAACACGGATTCAACACAACACAACACACCAGACCACATCAAACCACACCACAACGACACAGATTCAACACAGCACAGCACAGCACATCAAACCACACCGCAACAACACAACACAGCACACCACACCACATCAAAGCACATCACAACAGTACAACACAACATGGATTCAACACAACACACCACGCCACACCACATCAAATGACACCACCACAACACAGATTCAACACAACACAGCACAGCACACCACAACAACACAGCACAACACAGCACACCACACCACAACAACACAGCACAACACACCACACCACACCACAACAACACAGCACAACACAGCACACCACACCACAACAACACAGCACAACACAGCACACCACACCACAACAACACAGCACAACACAGCACACCACACCACAACAACACAGCACAACACACCACACCACACCACAACAACACAGCACAACACAGCACACCACACCACAACAACACAGCACAACACAGCACACCACACCACAACAACACAGCACACCACACCACAACAACACAGCACACCACACCACAACAACACAGCACACCACACCACAACAACACAGCACACCACACCACAACAACACAGCACAACACAGCACAACAACACAGCACAACACACCACAACACACCACAACAACACAGCACAACACAGCACACCACACCACAACAACACAGCACAACACACCACAACAACACAGCACAACACACCACAACAACACAGCACAACACAGCACACCACACCACTATGATACAACACAGCACAGCACACCACATCAAACCACACCACGACGATACAGCACAACACGGATTCAACACAGCACAGCACACCACACCACACCATGACGATACAGCACAACACGGATTCAACACAGCACAGCACACCACAACACACGACGCATACACCACACACAACACCAGTGCAGCACACATCACCACACCACACCACACCACACAGCATAACTCCACACCACACCACACACCACACCACACCACAAACACACCACACATTACCACACAAGTATCCATATCACTCATTCATTCAACATAGCACCAATACAGTACAACACAGCACAGCACAGGACACACAGTATACCACACCATAACACCAACACAACACAACACAACACAACACACTAACACACACATCACACCACAACACACTACCACATAACACCATTACAATACCATCACAGCACAGCACAACACAACACAACACACTATACCACACCATAACACCAGCACAACAAAACACAACACAACACAACACAGCACAATACAACACAACACAACACACTAACACACACATCACAACACAACACAACACACTACCCCATAACACCAGTACAATGCCATCACAGCACAGCACAATGCAACACACTGATACACACACCACAACACAACACACTAACACACACATCACAACACAACACAACACAGCACACTACCCCATAACACCAGTACAATGCCATCACAGCACAGCACAATGCAACACACTGATACACACACCACAACACAACACACTAACACACACACCACAACACAACACACTACCACATAACACCTGTACAATACCATCACAGCACAGCACAACACGACACAGCACCACACACTAACACACACTACACTAACACACAGAACACAACGCCACACACTAACACACACTGCAACACACCACACTAACACACACACACACCACACCACAATACAACACAACACACACACACTAACACACCACATTAACACACACACCACACCACAACACACCACACTAAAACACATACACCACAACACAATACAACACACTAACACACCACACCACAACACGCCACACTAACACACACACAACACAACACACCACAACACAATACACCACACTAACACACACACACACACACACCACAACACATCACACTGACACACACACACACACCACACGAACACACACACACCACACCACAATACAACACACACACACTAACACACCACATTAACACACACACCACAACACACCACACTAACACACAAACACACCACACGGACACACACACACACCACACTAACACACACACACACCACACCACAATACAACACACCACACCACAACACACCACACTAACACACACACAACACAACGCACCACACTAACACACACTCACACACCATCGCACCGTTTCAGAGCATAGGACCACTGCAGTCGTTGCTGGTGAAGGAGGAGCTGACAGACGACGAGGTCCTGGAGTGCAAGAAGGCGGTGTACGGGGTCGTCTCCATGGAGTCCAAGAATGAAGCGCTGCCTGTGTCCGCTGTGGGGTCCAGGGGGAAGGGGCCGAAAAGGTGGGTGGGGCTTGAGGGGTGGGTGGGCCTTGAGGGGTGGGGCTTGAGGGGTGGGGCTTGAGGAGTGGGGCTTGAGGGGTGGGGCTTGAGGAGTGGGTGGGCCTTGAGGGGTGGGGCTTGAGGGGTGGGGCTTGAGGGGCTTGGGGGGTGGGGCTTGGGTTGTGAGGGTGTGTGAATGTCTGTGTGTCTGTGTATGTATGTGTGATGATGAAGGAGGGAGGGGAGGGGAGGGAGGGGGGGGGCGGGTTGTGAGGGTGTGTGAATGTCTGTGTGAGTGTATGTGTGTCTGTGTATGTATGTTTGTTGGAGAGGTGGGGGTGGGGGGTGGGGGGGGGATTGAGGTTGTTTGAGTCACTGAGTGTATATTTTTGACTCGCTTGTGTAAAAACAATGTGAGTCTATGTAATAACCCATCGTTCAGTTGTCTGTGTGTGCGTGTGTGTGTGTGTCTGTGTGTCCATGGTAAAATTTAACATTGTCATTTTTTCTGGAAATACTTTGTCTGCCAATACCAAATTTGGATTGAAAATGGTGGGGGGGGGGAATCTTCACAGTCATACCAATAATAGGTTGTAAGTCTTTCTGATTAAACTGTATTTCCAGATCATGAACCATTGATTTCACTGAGGATCCAAATCCAAAAAAAATGGTTGGGTTTCAAGCAGACATGACCTCATTTATTAAAAAATTACAAAAAATACAAAATACTGTGTAAGAAAGTGAAACTTTAAGAACTGGTTTATTACGTGTTGAGCTATTACATATAAAAAAAATCAAATTTCTCATCTTATTTTTACAGTTTTGCCAAATGTAGAAAATACTGCCAAGTTTTCACCCCGAATCACCATACCCATGCTCGCTTTCTGCATTAAATTCGCTTTCTTCTTCGTCATCATCAACCTCTTCAATGTCCGACCCTTAAGTTTGTAGCATTTCAAGTACTTCGGCAACCCTAAAACGTTGCCGTCACTGCCTTGTTCTGTTCAAAACATTCTGAGAAGAGCCCGCTTTGCTAACAGAGCTGGCACGTGAGCAGACGACCAGTCAGTGACTTTGTCAGCGTGTGTGCGAGACAGGCCACACATCCCAGGCTGACCAATCATACTGTTCGATTGTGGAGTGACCCAGAATAGCGCATTCTGCTTGGCTAATCACAAAATCACGTGTACAGCGCATGATGGAATTTTACTTTCGGAGAATGCTATTCCATTCCTTTGTCCAAATCAGTCCGAATACGTTTTGTGTAGGAATGCTTGAGCATTCCTTCGTCCGGAAGAGTTAACCCACTCGGCTGTAGCGCCCTGTCTCACAGTATTTTAAACGAAATTCCTCCCTGATGTTTTAGAAATGAAACTCAAACCAGTGGGGTTTTTTTGGACAGAGAGGAGCAGTATCGACAACTGTGGGGAGAGCTGGAGAACCTGGTGCGGGCGTACTCGGACACGTCCCCCCAGCACGCCAAAGTGCTGGAGTGCGTGCTGGAGTGCAAGAAGCCCGGTCCCCCAGGAGACGACCCTCACCTCTCCATGCCAAAGGTCAGCGACTCCAAACCCCCTGCTGAGGAGAGAGGCGACGGCGCCCAGGCGGAGCAGGGATGGAAAGACTTGGACAGGTAGTGTGTGTGAGTGTGTGTGTGTTACAGGTAATGTGTGTGTCTGTGTGTGAGACAGGTAGTGTGTGTGTGTTACAGGTAATGTGTGTCTGTGTGTGAGACAGGTAGTGTGTGTGTGTTACAGGTAATGTGTGTGTCTGTGTGTGAGACAGGTAGTGTGTGTGTGTTACAGGTAATGTGTGTGTGTGTGTGAGACAGGTAGTGTGTGTGTGTTACAGGTAATGTGTGTGTGAGAGAGACAGGTAGTGTGTGTGTGTTACAGGTAATGTGTCTGTGTGTGAGACAGGTAGTGTGTGTGTGTGTGTTACAGGTAATGTGTGTGTGTGTGTGAGACAGGTAGTGTGTGTGTGTGTGTGTGTGTGAGACAGGTAGTGTGTGTGAGTGTGTATTACAGGTAATGTGTGTGTGTTGCAGGTGATGTGTGTGTCTGTGTGTGAGACAGGTAGTATGTGTGTGTGTGAGTGTGTGTTACAGGTAGTGTGTGTGTGTATGTGAGACAGGTAGTATGTGTGTGTGTGAGTGTGTGTTACAGGTAATGTGTGTGTCTGTGTGTGAGACAGGTAATGTGTGTATGTGAGACAGGTAGTATGTGTGCGTGTATGTGAGACAGGTAGTGTGTGTGTGTGTGTGTTTGTGTTACAGGTAATGTGTGTGCGTGTATGTGAGACAGGTAGTGTGTGTGTGTGTGTGTTTGTGTTACAGGTAATGTGTGTGTGTGTATGTGAAACAGGTAGTATGTGTGAGTGTGTGTTACAGGTAATGTGTGTGTCTGTGTGTGAGACAGGTAGTGTGTGTGTGTGTGAGTGTGTGTTACAGGTAATGTGTGTGTCTGTGTGTGAGACAGGTTTGTGTGTGTGTGTGTGTTACAGTTAATGTGTGTGTGTATGTGAGACAGGTAGTGTGTGTGAGTGTGTGTTAAAGGTAATGTGTGTGTCTGTGTGTGAGACCGGATTACAGGTAATTGTGTGTGTGTGAGACAGGTAGTGTGTGTGTGTGTGTGTTACAGGTAGTGTGTGTCTGTATGTGAGACAGGTAGTATGTGTGTGTGTGTGTTACAGGTAATGTTTGTGTGTGAGACAGGTAGTGTGTGTGTGTGTGTGTTACAGGTAATGTGTGTGTGTGTGAGACAGGTAGTGTGTGTGTGTGTGTTACAGGTAATGTGTGTGTGAGAGAGACAGGTAGTGTGTGTGTGTGTGTGTGTGTGTGTGTGTGTGTGTATTACAGGTAATGTGTGTGTGTGTGTGTGAGACAGGTAGTGTGTGTGTGTGTGTTACAGGTAATGTGTGTGTGTGTGTGAGACAGGTAGTGTGTGTGTGTGTGTGTGTGTGTTACAGGTAATGTGTGTGTCTGTGTGTGAGACAGGTAGTGTGTGTGTGTGTGTTACAGGTAATGTGTGTGTGAGAGAGACAGGTAGTGTGTGTGTGTGTTACAGGTAATGTGTGTGTGTGTGAGACAGGTAGTGTGTGTGTGTTACAGGTAATGTGTGTGTGTGTGAGACAGGTAGTGTGTGTGTGTTACAGGTAACGTGTGTCTGTATGTCTTTTTGAAAACGATTTTGTGTGAAACAGATAATGAAAGAGAAAAAGACAGACAAAAGCCGTTAAAATTTTATGAAAATTGTTAGAAATCAAGTTAAGAGAGATGAGGGAGGGGGCTGGGTTGGATAAATGGATTATCTTTAGAATTTTTGACTTTGTGTTTTCATTTTTTGGTGTTTGTGTGTGGTTGTCTTGCCTGTTTGTCAATGTTTGCTATTTTGCTGACAATGTACACACCGAATTAATAAAAAAAATTAAAAAAAAATTGTAAGGGATGAGATGTGGGGACACACACACACACACACACACAACACACACACACAACACACAACACACACAAACACACACACACACACACACACACACACACACACACACACACACAAACACACACACACACACACACACACACAACACAAACACACACACACACACACACACACACACACACACACACACACACACACACACACAGAACTACAACTACAACAACAAATCCAAAAAACATAAAACACTGTCCAAACATTGACCATGTCTGTCCCTGTGTGAGCAGATTCCAGAAGATGACGGAGCGAGAGAAACAAGAGCTCCACAAGGGTGACAAGGTGATCTCCCCTCCTCCGCCCAAGAAATCCAGGACGGAGGAGCTCCTCATGAAACCAGGAGGTAACGACACGACGTGCGATAATGGCCATGATACGGATACTTATATAGCGCCTGCCCTTGCTCGGAGACCAAGCTCAAATGTCCTTGCTCAGAGACCGAGCTCAAATGTCCTTGCTCAGAGACCAAGCTCACATGTCCTTGCTTGGAGACCAAGCTCAAAGCGCTTTACAAACACAGTGCCACCCTTTTTTTTTTGCATTTTTTCCTGCGTGCAGTTTTATTTGTTTTTCCTGTTGAGGTGAATTTTTCTACAGAATTTTGCCAGGAACAACCCTTTAGTTGCCGTGGGTTCTTTTATGTGCGCTAAGTGCATGCTAGCACACAGGATCTCGGTTTATCGTCTCATCCGAATGACTAGCATCCAGACCACTACTCAAGGTCTAGTGGAGGGGGAGAAAATATCGGTGACTGAGCCGTGATTCAAACCAGTGCGCTCAGATTCTCTCGCTTCCGAGGCGGACACGTTACCTCTAGGCCACCACTCACACTGACATCACTTGACACACTGAAGAAGAACCCATGACAAGATAAGTGTTGTCCTCTTGCCGACGGGTGCAGTAGCCGAATGGTTAAAGCGTGGGACTTTCAATCTGAGGGTCCCGGGTTCAAATCACGGTGACGGCGCCTGGTGGGTAAAGGGTGGAGATTTTTACGATCTCCCAGGTCAACATATGTGCAGACCTGCTAGTGCCTGAACCCCCTTCGTGTGTATACGCAAGCAGAAGATCAAATACGCACGTTTAAGATCCCGTAATCCATGTCGGTGTTCGGTGGGTTATGGAAACAAGAACATACCCAGCATGCACACCCCTGAAAGCGGAGTATGGCTGCCTACATGGCGGGGTAAAAATGGTCATGCACGTAAAAGCCCACTCGCGTATATGCGAGTGAACGTGGGAGTTGCAGCCCACGAACGCAGAAGAAGAAGAGGCCCTCTTGCCAAATTCTTTCGAAGAAATCCACTCTGATTGCCGCACAAATATTTAAACTCATGCACTCAAGGCTTGATGAGCATGTGGGGTTACTTTAAAAAAAATCAAAAAAATCATTTATTTACTTATTTGTTTAATTATTTATTCATTGATATAATGATGTATCCATTCATTTGCTTATGCTTTCTTTTTTTTTCTTTTTCTTTCCTTCAAGGCCTGACTAAGTGCATTGGGTTACACTGCTGGTCAGGCATCTGCTTAGAAGATGTGGGGTAGCGTTTATATATATGGGTTTGTCCAAACGCAGTGACGCCTCCGTGCGCTACTGAACTGGTGGTCAAGCTTTGCCTTACCAATGTGGTGCAGCGTATATGGATTTGTCCGAATGCAGTAACGCCTCATTGTAGAAATTGAAACCTATAGGCACCCCAGCGAAAAAATCCGATCCCCAACATACAAAGGAAAGCCAGAATTGACTGAGAGGTAGAGGAAAAAGTACGATTCGAAGGGGCAGAGTCGAATCGAGTACACAAAGGGTAAGGATACTTCTTCTTCTGCGTTCACTCGTATGCACACGAGTGGGCTTTTACGTGTATGACCGTTTTTACCCCGCCATGTAGGCAGCCATACTCCGTTTTCGGGGGTGTGCATGCTGGGTATGTTCTTGTTTCCATAACCCACCGAACACTGACATGGATTACAGGATCTTTAACGTGCGTATTTGATCTTCTGCTTGCATATACACACGAAGGGGGTTCAGGCACTAGCAGGTCTGCACATATGTTGACCTGGGAGATCGTAAAAATCTCCACCCTTTACCCACCAGGCGCCGTCACCTTGATTCAAACCCGGGACCCTCAGATTGACAGTCCAATGCTTTAACCACTCGGCTATTGCGCCCGTTGGTAAGGATACAATAAACTCAAGCCGCATTCAGCAAAATAAGGCCAAATGAACACGCTTCATAGCCAAAAAAAAAAATAGCGTAAGACAAGACAGAGCACAAACCTGACAAAATGGCGTCGAGAGCCTCGGCCTAAAGGAATGATTCAGCGCTTGTAGCTTTTAGAGGCGTTTGATTGGCTAAGAGCGGACCGGGCAAGACACCGGGGAAGTGTCTTTTCACTATTAGCCGCGCGAAAATTTGGCCAAGCAGAGAAAACCGATAGGCCTGGTTTGCATCAGTTTGACATGGTACAGGTATATGTATCACCAAACATGGAGTATAATACAAACTCCTTTTGTGAGTCAGGCTGTGTATACATGCTTTGTATTTCTAATCCTTTTAGTAAATAAAACACACACACACACACCAAAAAAAAAAGAAGAAAAAAAAAAGGTTGTCATGTTTCTAATGATGTATGTTGTCTGTCTGTGTGTGTGTGCGTGGTGCTGCAGGTCAGAACTTGCTGTCAATGTGGGCGTCCCGGCTGAAGACTCTACACAACAAGCGACATGCGGAGTTTGCAGGACGGGTCGACTACCCTGACACGTTGAAGGCAAAGCTGTATGTACACCTGGAGGAGGAGGAGAATGGGTAAGGGTGTGTTTTTTGTGTGTCTTTTTTGCTTTGTTGTGTGTTTGTGAATTTGTGTGTGTGTGAGGGGGAAGGGGGGAGGGGCAGGGCAGGGGGAGGGGGTGTAGCTGTTGTTTTGTGTGTGTGTGTGTATGGGGGGAGGTGATGGTGAGGGATATGTAAGTGTTTGTAAGTTTATGTGTCTGCTTGTGTGTTTGTGGGTGTGTAGCTGTTGTTTTATGTGTGTTTGTGGGTGTGTAGCTGTTGTTTTATGTGTGTGTTGTGGGTGTGTAGCTGTTGTTTTATGTGTGTGTTGTGGGTGTGTAGCTGTTGTTTTATGTGTGTTTGTGGGTGTGTAGCTGTTGTTTTATGTGTGTGTTGTGGGTGTGTAGCTGTTGTTTAATGTGTGTTTATGTGTTGGGGGGAATATATAAGTGTTTGTATGTTTATGTGTTTGTGGGTGTGTAGCTGTTGTTTA
Source organism: Babylonia areolata (assembly GCF_041734735.1). Taxonomy (NCBI): domain Eukaryota; kingdom Metazoa; phylum Mollusca; class Gastropoda; order Neogastropoda; family Buccinidae; genus Babylonia; species Babylonia areolata. The sequence continues at coordinate 14,496,149 of NC_134900.1, read as the reverse complement.
ACGTGTGTTTGTGTGTGTGTGTGAATATGTAAGTGTATGTATGTTTATGTGTGTGCTTATGTGTGTGTGTGTGTGTGTGTGTGTGTGTGTGTGCAAAACCCTCACTGATGGTACATCTTGATGGGAAATATGTACAGGTGTGTGTGTGTGTGTGTGTGTGTGTGTGAGACGGTGCATGTGTGTGTTTCTGTGTATGTGTGTGTTGTTATGCGTTTTGTGTATCACAGTGTATATACGTGTGTTTGTAGCGTGTTTTACGGTGCTTTTTTTTTTTTTTTACATATTGACTACCCTTTTTTTTTTTTTGACTAAATTTTATCCAGTATCCAAAATATTTGTTTGCATGTCATTTGGGTAGGAAGAGGGGTGGGGGAGATTCCATTCCCGAATCAATATATTACTTTAAACTACCTTGTAAAACGCTCACTCTCCATTTTGAGTTTAAAAACATACACAGAGTAAAATATATTTAAAACGCCCATACCCCACTTTTGGGAGTGAGGGGGGTGGGGGGGTTGAGGGGAATCATCATGAACTTACGATAACTCTGTTTTTGCTTTTAACACTATAAGTAAACATTCTGCTTCACAAAGTAGTGCAGATTTATGTCAAGAGATAAAGAAGAGAACGACTGCATGAAATGTCGATGTGTCATTGAAAGACCATCTGGGAGCATGTCACAGGGTCTTGTTTTTAGTAGCTTCTTCTTCTTCTTCTTCTTCTTCTTCTGCGTTCACTCGTATGCACACGAGTTATGACCGTTTTTACCATGTAGGCAGCTATATTCCGTTTTCCGGGGGGGTGTATGCTGGGTATGTTCTTGTTTCCATAACCCACCGAACGCTGACATGGATTACAGGATCTTTAACGTGCGTATTTGATCTTCTGCTTGCATATACACACGAAGGGGGTTCAGGCACTAGCAGGTCTGCACATATGTTGACCTGGGAGATCGTAAAAATCTCCACCCTTTGCCCACCAGGCGCCGTCACCGTGATTCGAACCCAGGACCCTCAGATTGAAAGTCCAACGCTTTAACCACTCGGCTATTGCGCCCATCGTTTTCAGTAGCAAGCGTTGTGTTCTGTGTGTCATTGAAAGACCATAGGAGAGCATGTCACAGTGTCTTGTTTTCAGTAGCAAGCGTTGTGTTCTATGTGTCATAGTGTCTTGTTTTCAGTAGCAAGCGTTGTGTTCTATGTGTCACAGTGTCTTGTTTTCAGTAGCAAGCGTTGTGTTCTGTGTGTCATTGAAAAACCATATGGGAGCATGTCACAGTGTCTTGTTTTGAGTAGCAAGCATTGTGTTCTATGTGTCATAGTGTCTTGTTTTCAGTAGCAAGCGTTGTGTTCTATGTGTCACAGTGTCTTGTTTTCAGTAGCAAGCGTTGTGTTCTGTTTGTCACAGTGTCTTGTTTTCAGTAGCTAGCGTTGTGTTCTATGTGTCATTGAAAGACCATATGTGAGCATGTCATAGTGTCTTGTTTTCAGTAGCAAGCGTTGTGTTCTGTGTGTCACAGTGTCTTGTTTTCAGTAGCAAGCGTTGTGTTCTATGTGTCACAGTGTCTTGTTTTCAGTAGCAAGCGTTGTGTTCTATGTGTCATTGAAAAACCGTATGAGAGCATGTCATAGTGTCTTGTTTTCAGTAGCAAGCGTTGTGTTCTGTGTGTCACAGTGTCTTGTTTTCAGTAGCAAGCGTTGTGTTCTATGTGTCACAGTGTCTTGTTTTCAGTAGCAAGCGTTGTGTTCTATGTGTCACAGTGTCTTGTTTTCAGTAGCAAGCGTTGTGTTCTATGTGTCATTGAAAAACCGTATGAGAGCGTGTCACAGTGTCTTATTTTCAGTAGAAGCGTTTTGTTTGATGTCATTGAAAAACCATATGTGAGCATGTCACAGTGTCTTGTTTTCAGTAGCAAGTGTTGTGTTCTGTGTGTCACAGTGTCTTGTTTTCAGTAGCAAGTGTTGTGTTCTGTGTGTCATTGAAAAACCATATGGGAGTATGTCACAGGCAACTGCTGTTCCAACTATTTGGGCTAGAATTTGATTATAGTGGAGAGTGTCTTGCCCATGTTACATCCCCACTCTCTCGGCCAAGAGGGCTTTAGGACAGTCGGCGTTGGGATGGTTCCCAAAGGCCGACTAGCCCACAAGGCTGCAGCACTAAGAGCCAGTGCAGTTTTGCCTCCTAGTTTGAAAGTCATAGTCCCTCACAAAAGACTAAGCTGTAAATGATTTCCCATTGACTGGAGAAACCATTGATAATACAGCTCTTCACTTTGCTTTTGGCCCAAATGTAAATTTATGTCAATCTGTGATATAAGCCGAGTGTTGGGCCTTTTGGGCCATGTAAAGCACAAAGAGCTTGGTCTCTGATGGAGGGTAAGGTGCTGTGTAGATGTCTATATTTGTTAGGCAGATCAGTCAGTTGGACGTGTTTAATCGTGTTGTTTCACTGTTTTCAGAGACCAGAAACCTGACATCAAGTCACTAGGGAACCAGAGCAAATCTTCAGACATGAAACCAGTGCAGGGAAGATAGAGGGTGGCAACACACCAGTGTTGGTATGTGGGTGACTGACTGTTCACATCAGCAGTGTCAAGTGTTAGAGTGTGTCGACAGATCCAAGTACCTGTCTGCTGTTGTTGTTTTTTTGTTGTTTTTTTTTTTTTTTTAGTGCTTAAGCCTGCCCTTAGCCTGATCTCCAGCATCAGATATGGACAGTAAAAGGGACGGGCGCAATAGCCGAGTGGTTAAAGCGTTGGACTGTCAATCTGAGGGTCCCGGGTTCGAATCACGGTGACGGCGGCCTGGTGGGTAAAGGGTGGAGATTTTTCCGATCTCCCAGGTCAACATATGTGCAGACCTGCTAGTGCCTGAACCCCCTTCGTGTGTATAAGCAAGCAGAGGATCAAATACGCACGTTAAAGATCCTGTAATCCATGTCAGCGTTCGGTGGGTTATGGAAACAAGAACATACCCAGCATGCACACCCCCGAAAACGGAGTATGGCTGCCTACATGGCGGGGTAAAAACGGTCATACACGTAAAAGCCCACTCGTGTGCATACGAGTGAATGCAGAAGAAGAAGAAGAAGAAGACAGTAAAAGGAGTACATGTTTCAGGAAACATGCAGGACAGTTTACATATAGTGTTTCTTCAAGGTGGGTTTCCTGTCCGTGATGCAGGGGGACTTGTGGTGACTTCCGTAGTCAGGGTTCTAGTGATGTCACAGAATGCTCAGGGCCCATGCAGTCCTGGTGAGAAATGCGAGAGATGTGTATGCACACCTCACATGTGTATTTCCATGTATGCACAATACCACTTAGATATGTGTTCTTAATACGAACAAACAGGTCTATTTTTTTTCAACAGTTGATAAACTTTGTATTTTAATAATTAATAAACTTAATATTTTGCTACTTGTACACTATTTTGAAAGCTGAACAAGCGTTTCAAAGCCTTCGATAAAATGAAAATTAACAGCTCACGCCTCTCCCACCACCTTGGCATCAGTGTGTGGAGAGACGTTAACTACATATATATATAACGTTCAACCTTTCAGCCTCAGCGGGTGCTACAGTCAAGTGATCTCTGAATCTGACAGGCGTGGGTTCGATTCCCTCTAGTGCCCGTTGTTTACGGGGGCTGAGGATTGGGACTGAGAGAGTCTCCCAGGTCAACATGTGTGCAGGGTTTGAGAGAGTCCGTGAATTTAAATCAGCAAGGGAGAGGATGTCAAAAGGACGCTGACTGAAAATGTTTATAATAAAGGAAAAATTGGTGTTTTAATGAAATCTTGCAAATATTCAACGAAAGGATCATTTTGTTCCAAAACACCGTAAATTCAGATTGGACAATGAAAGAAACAGTTTACCAATGTCGGTTTGATTCTGAACTAAAACTGTTTAGCTGTAAAAGGGCAGGTGAATTTTTAAAACAGAAAAAAAAATCTGTTACAGTATGGTATATGTTTTATTTACATCTCATCACACCCTCCCCCCTACACAAGTTTTAAAAAAAAGATAAAGGCTGCATGGGCACTTAGCTCCATTGTATTTCAAAGACGTACTGTCACACATGGTTGTGTGAAATCATCTATTTCACAAGTGCTTCAACATGAAAGATTAACTATTGTTAACGGTCTCAGAGATCAAGAAAAAAAATCAACCTAAATATCTAGGGTTGTCATAATGTTTGTATTGCACACTTGGCATCATTTCGTCAGGACACGAACCCAGGACCTGAACTTCTGGCATTAAACAATTCAGTTGATGGGAAGGGAAAAGATTATCAAGTTGTACTATGGTGCCAAGCTGTGTTTCAAGGAGAATCAGGAATTGTTTCTCCCTTTTACAGTTAGTCCAGAAAGTCTGGTAGTTTTACACACAGTAAGAAATATGTCTGTAAAATGTTGCTTGTGAAATCTGAATGTCATTGAATATTTCATCTTTTTTTTTTTTTTTTTTTTGCTTCTTCTTTATAAGTGAGCTTCATTATTTCATGTACTTTTGGGGGTGCAATTTTCCCATCATTGATAGAAAGCATTGTGAATGATTCATTCATGGTTAAGTTTGTTCTGTGTATATTTTTCATTATGGAGGATATATGTTGTGCATGAAAAGTGTTGATGGAGAGAATGATTAAAACAGCTGAAAATTGTGTCCTGTTCATAGCTCAGATTTCAACAATTTTAGGTATATAAGGAAATGCTGTTCCTGGGCTTGGTGGGTGGGGGAGGAGGCAGGCGTAAAGCCCACAGCGCTTTATGCGATTTGGGGGTGGGGGGGATTGAATACCTGGTATCCTCTCACAAACATCTAAACTGCCAAAAACACTTCACACCCAGTTCTATTGTTTTGGACGACTTTATTCATTTACCAAGATACCTTATGAAATTATTTGAAGCCAAGTTCCCCCCTCTCTCTCTCACACACCCTCTCTCTCAGAAACCCATTCTTGCACACGGAGGCAGAATTAAAGGCAGCATTAGACATACTGAAAGTGAGCAATGAAAACACTGTACCTTGGAGCAACTATCTTTGGATACACATGCAACACCATTCAATATTTATCTGAAGTGTATGCTTGCACATAACATGCACAAAAACATAAATAAATTTGGAGTTAAAAACTGAGATAAAGGTATTTCTCTGGTCACTAACCATATCATATAAGCCTTTAAAAACCACACAAAAATTATGCACTAAGAATAAAACACCAGAGTTGGTTCTATATATATATCACCATATTCTACATAGTTTCTTTCAAATATATTTTTTTAAAGGTACCAAACTTGCTCAATAGTTGGTAGAAGAACCTTAAAGTACAACACAAAATGATACCCAATAAAGTTTGATTCGACAGGACTCCCCGCCCCCTCCGTTCCCTGGAGTTACCTTTCTTAATCTGACAGGACTTTTCCCCCCAGCCTGGAGTTAACTTCACTTGAGAAGTATGGCCTTTCCCCTTCTTTCAAACCAAGAAGAGGACATCATCACAGCACTGAGTGCCCTGTTCTCTCTGCGTCTATTGGTCTTCACCTGAACATTATGTTGTTTACGGGGGCTGAGGATTGGGACTGAGAGAGTCTCCCAGGTCAACATGTGTGCAGGGTTTGAGAGGGTCCGTGAATTTAAATCAGCAAGGAAGAGGATGTCAAAAGGACACTGACTGAAAATGTTTATAATAAAGGAAAAACTGGTGTTTTAATAGATAATGAAATCTTGCAGATATTCAGTGAAAGGATCATTTTGTTCCAAAACACTGTAAATTCAGATTGGACAATGAAAGAAACAGTTTACCAATGTCGGTTTGATTCTGAACTAAAACTGTTTAGCTGTAAAAGGGCAGGTGAATTTTTAAAACAGAAAAAAAAAAATCTGTTACAATATGGTATGTTTTATTTACATCTCATTAACAGCGAGTGTCATTTTCATACATCACACCCTCCCCCTACACGAGTTTAAAAAAAAAGATAAAGGCTGCATGGGCACTTAGCTCCATTGTATTTCAAAGACGTACTGTCACACATGGTTGTGTGAAATCATCTATTTCACAAGTGCTTCAACATGAAAGATTAACTATTGTTAACGGTCTCAGAGATCAAGAAAAAAAAATCAACCTAAATATCTAGGGTTGTCATAATGTTTGAGGACTCCCCGCCCCCTCCGTTCCCTGGAGTTACCTTTCTTAATCTGACAGGACTTTTCCCCCCAGCCTGGAGTTAACTTCACTTGAGAAGTATGGCCTTTCCCCTTCTTTCAAACCAAGAAGAGGACATCATCACAGCACTGAGTGCCCTGTTCTCTCTGCGTCTATTGGTCTTCACCTGAACATTATGTTGTTGGCCTGTCAATGACACTAGACCAACGTCAAAACTTGCCTTGTTATCATTTTGTGTTGTACCTTGTGTAGCGCTCCTGTCGACTACAGTACTTTTCTTTTTACCCCTGACATTTTTTTTTCCTGCCCTATACTCTGCTCTGTTTCAGTATTTTTTTTTTTTTTTCTGAAAAAAAAATTATTAGTTCCTTGCCTGCAGTCAATATTTTCAACTGAACTGGACACTCATCATTATGGTTTTGTTACAGAGATATCACAGCTAGAAACTGGTGCCAGATCTTCTTCTTCTGCGTTCGTGGGCTGCAACTCCCACGTTCACTCGCATGTACACGAGTGGGCTTTTACGTGCATGACCGTTTTTACCCCGCCATGTAGGCAGTCATACTCCGCTTTCGGGGGTGTGCATACTGGGTATGTTCTTGCTTCCATAACCCTCCGAACGCCGACATGGATTACAGGATCTTTAACATGCGTATTTGATCTTCTGCATGCGTTTACACATGAAGGGGGTTCAGGCACTAGCAGGTCTGCACATATGTTGACCTGGGAGATCGGAAAAATCTCCACCCTTTACCCACCAGGCGCCGTCACCGTGATTCGAACCCAGGTCCCTCAGATTGTAAGTCCAATGCTTTAACCACTCGTTTATTGCGCCCATCACTGGTGCCAGATGATACATCTTTCTTCCTAAACTTCCCCACTCTGGAAGAAACATTTTGTATCTGACAGCCTGATCCATCACAGCTGCTGTCATTGCTCAATTACTGACTGAAAACAGCCTTTAAATTATATCAAATCCTCACATGACCACTATCAGAAGAAAAAACCCCCACCTGTAATCAGAACATAACTGGCGTTTGAGGTGAGTATCTCTGTTCAAAAATAATTGCCTATTACCCACACATGGCCAGACTGTGTCATTCCTTCCTGGCCAATTCATGTTCACTCACAGCCCATCAACAGGGTGTGGACTGAATGCATCCATTATGTCAAACCATTTTGAAATTAATTCACAATCATCATGTAGTAAACTGCTTGTAGTAAATTGCTCACTACAACCATTCTTCACGACGAAGCATCAAGGTTGATCAACTGATCAAGATGAACGGACAAAATTCTTAACACTAATCCAAACTCCTTAAAAAAAAAAAAAAAAAAAAAAAAAGAAGTAAATGTTGAGGTGGTGGGGGGGTGCATCTGCTGGTAAAAATAAAAGGAGTAAAAAAAAAAAAAAATTGTTCTTAATCAAACACTACCAGTACCACCCTCACACCAATTCCAAACTCTAAAAGTACTTGCAATACAGAAGTAAATTTTGAAAAGCTGTCCTACTTCACTTAATCTGAAACCAGTGAAAGGTTGTGCAAGACGATCATAATCATACTATTATACATCACACATGAGATTTGGGCTCCAACAACCCCAAACACAAAATTTCCAGCAACAAAGAAAGTTATTTTGACATCCTAACATTACCTCCCTTGACCCAAGAAGGAATATGATCATGGTATTACCTCCCCTTCACCCAGGAAGCAACACATTACATTCGAAAACGGAACAATATAAAAAAAAAAAAAAATAGTGCATAGCTGTTCCACAGACAACCCATTCTACTTATCACTCATGTAACAGGTACAAACACCAGAACAGTGTTACATGTTTGTGTATGTATGTGTGCATGTATGAAATCTGAATGACACAGGAAATGAACGACAGTGCCCAATGGCAGCTGTCAGTCAGCTCTACCCAGGTAGGCAGCCTGTTCAAATGATCCCTAGTTTGTAAAGCGCTTAGAGCTGGTCTCCGACCGAGGATAGGCGCTATACCAAATCAAATCAAATCAAGCTTGACACTTGACATTGGCTTATTGTCTATCACAGGGCCATCCAACTGAAACAATCGGCCACATTTAACACACACAACTCTGTTACATCCAAAAATAAATAAAAGACAACTTGAAAACAACGCTACTCATGACAACTCGCACCCTAAGTAACACTCCCTTTTCCACAGAACTTGACATATAATCATATCCTGGTAAAACATTCCCTACATGAGGTTTCTCCCTTCGCTCCTCTCTCACACCTTCATGTTTAACATACTGCACACATGCCCACACATGAAGACAAAGGCTGCTAAAGACTGCCCCCCTTCCTTCTCCCCCGACTGTTTCCCACAGTCTAAAACTTTTGCATAATATAAATAGCATAAGCTATGTACCCCTCCCCTCCCCTCTTTCCACAGTCTAGAACTTTTACACAATGTAAATAACATAACCTATATACTACAACTTTACCCACCCCTTGTTTCCACAGTGTAGAACTTTTACACAATGTAAATAGCATAACCTATATACTACAACTTTACCCACCCCTTGTTTCCACAGTCTAGAACTTTTACACAATGTAAATAGCATAACCTATATACTACAACTTTACCCACCCCTTGTTTCCACAGTCTAGAACTTTTACACAATGTAAATAGCATAACCTATATACTACAACTTTACCCACCCCTTGTTTCCACAGTCTAGAACTTTTACACAATGTAAATAGCATAACCTATATACTACAACTTTACCCACCCCTTGTTTCCACAGTCTAGAACTTTTGCACAAGTTAAATAGCATAACCTATTTACTGCACAAAGGAAAACTTTGCACTGTTAACATCACAGTATCACCTGTTCACAACATAAATGGAGGGATAACATGTGTAGTGTTTACACAGCACTGGGTATTTCGCATGAAAACTTCTGTTCAACACATGAACTGAAATGGCAACGCTTGCACATAAAAAAAAACGAAAAGATTATGCCTCTGTGAAGCAAAAAACAAGATAACCTTTGGACTGCATAAAAACAACTACATTGCACTGTGTAAAAAGCAAGACAACTGCAAAATGTAGAAGTCAAAATAACCTCTGCATTACGTAAATGGAATATAGGACTTCCACATGATACAAATGAAGATAACATCTCTAATTTTTTTTAACAACAAAATATCCTCTGTGCTATATGAATAGCAACAGAAAAAAAAAAATCTTGGAACCACGGAAAGTGCAAGTCAACAATACCATTATGTCAATGGCAAGATGCCTGCACCATGTACATGGCAAGATATTACTATGTAGGATAGGTAAGCCTAATTGCGAACATTCCAGTCAAAGTCAGCAGCTCAACGTGTGCATTGTACATATGCCAGTCGATGCCCAACTAAAAAAAACAAAAACAAAAACCAACCAATAATAATACTACTAATAAAATTTCCAACCACATTATACAACAAAACTCTTTTCACATCTGGGGGAGAGAAAAAATAAGAACAACTGCAAAACAACAGTTCTTCATGACATGTTATCTTAACCATTACGCTCCTTAAAAGCAAATAAAGCCCAGGGAGTGCTGAGAAAGTCCGCCCTTCCACTTAATCTATCTTTTCTGAATTACAAGAAAGGATAAAAAAAAAAAATACTGCAATGCCGTGATTAAAGAAACAAAAACATTACAAATGCCATACTGATAAACAACACTACAGAATGGACAGACAGTGCCCATTCCAGTGTTTACAGTGTCACTACCTATTCACCAGAGCAAAACAGCACATCATAGACCACAGAAAAGTGAGGGGGGAAACGTCAAGGCTTGCTGGGGAGAAAAAAAAAAAAAGAGGGGGGAATGGACTGGGAAGGCAGGAAAAGCAGATAATAGTTAACCTTTTGAGCCCCGAGTTCCTGAGCAATTTTAACCCTTCTGCCTGAGCTCCTGGGCCAAAATTTGCAAATAATTGGTATTTAATGTGTCACGGCCGATATAAAAAAGCATATCAATTACTTGCTGCATTGTGTACAGTTGTTTTCTCGCACGTTTTGCCCCCGATTTCTGCCCTGACGGGCCAGGTTGAGACTCTGCACGCTTCATGGTAGAAATCGATCTTTCTTATCCAAAGCACATGCACAAAACACAGTGAAAAGGCGCGGCCATGTTGGTACTACGTTCGCTGACGTCAGAATATTACGGTTTTTCTGACTGGCTCTTCAATATAAGTCAACCAATAGCAAAACACGACACAAGTGTTTACGCACCGCTCAACCAGTGGCTAGGCATTATATCATTTTTCTCTACCACCAGTAAAGCGGTGGTCAGGGCTCAAAGGGTTAAGGGGGGGTTTGGGGGAAGACAGAAACAAAACAAAAGGAAAATCAATTTCCAGCACAGAATTTCCAGAAGGTAGGGATGCTGTTTGAAAGACCCTCACTCTGGCTTTCCAAAGGGGAAGAAGTGCATTTCATAATTTACACTGACCAGTCAAGGGGGGAAACAAAAGAGAAAACTGCATCGCATAAAACTCAGAAGAAGGAAGAGCAGCAAAGAAAAGCTATTTAACAGCAAGAGAAGAAGAAAAGTTTGACATTTTGCTATCAGAGCCCCGCCACCATTATATTATACAGCAGATCACTTGTTCACACACATTCAGTCACCCAATCCTCAACCAGTGTATAGTCACTGAGTCAGCAACCCAATCTGTAACCAATGCCTGTCACTGTGACACAGTGTCCCAAACCACACAACTCATGCATGTCATTGTGTCACAATGTCCCAAACCTCAACTACTGCCAGTCCGTCCTTGGGGTCACAGATACTCAAACCTCGAGAAGTGCCCATCACTGGGTCATGGTGACCCAAACCTCAACAGAACCTGTCAGTGGGTCACAGTGACCCAAACCGTCACAGTGCCTATAACTGGGTCACAGTAACCCAAACTTCAAAGGTGCCTGTCACTGGGTCACAATGACCCGAACCTCAACAAACCTGTGTGGTCGTGGTCATTTCACATCTTGAACACACACAACGTTCTGTGATTCAGGACAGCCAACATGTGGGGTAGACGCAGCCCCCTGTTCAAACTTGCAGTCACACACACTGAAGAAGTCGCATATGTTCTCAAAGACACTAAGCTTCTCAGCAAGGATAGCTTCAACAGTTTTGTGAACAAATGCCTTGCAGAAAGGCTTTCTTCTGTTTGTTATGTTTTGTTTTTTTCCTCTAAGAAATTCTGGAAATCAAGTCTCTTTTTCTATGTTTATCCAATGTCTATATCTATTAACAAGATAGAGAGCAATGGTATTGCCATGTTTCATCGGGTAATTAGAGATCCAGGGATATAACCTCATTTTTTAACCAAAATGTCTTTGGATGAAATCTTTACCAAGTTCTAATTTTCAAAAAGGAAGTAAATAAAAAGACAACTGTACTGCTAATAAATAAATGATAATAAAATTTACACACACGTCTCCGCATATGCTTCTGTTTGCATAATACAACAGTCCAATATGGTAAGCTCACTTGTTTTCTTGACTCACATCTCCACACACACATACACACTCATACACATCAAACCTAGGATGTGCTGAAATACGGAGGAGGCACACAGATACTAAGCTCTCAGCAAGGACTGCTTGAATAGTTTTGTGAACCTTGTATAAAGCCTTGTATAAATTTTTTTTTTTCTGTTTTTTTTTTTTTTTTGTGTGTGTGTATTTTTCTTTCAATAATTCTGAAAATCCAGTCTTTTTTGTATATCCAATGTCTGTATCTTACTAACCAGATACTGATCAATGGTATTCCCACATTTCATCATCAGGTAATTAAGAGATCTAGGGATTTAATCTCACATTTCTTAAAAAAAAAAAAAAAAAAAAAGGTCTTTGGATGAAATCTTTATCTATTTCTACTTTTCAAAAAGTAGATAAAAAGACAATTATACTGCTAATATATAAATGATAATAAATGTACACACACATGAGCTAAAAAATATTTGTCTCCATATATGCTTCTGTTTGCATAATACAACAAACCAATTTGGTAAGCACACTTATTTTCACAAGTCACATCTCCACACACACACACACACTCACACAAACACATACTGATCAAACTGAGGTTGTGCTGAAATAAGGAGGGGGCACACTGATATTCGGTGGCGTCTCTTCGTTCAGATCGTTCCAGTAACTAGGAGGGCGGGACCTCCTGGGAATGGAGTCAAAGTTGTTAAAAATCACCGTCACCGGCGTCGACTCGGTCATGTCATCGTCAAACGTGTAACTGTTGGGACGATTTCGACTGAGCGACCCGGACAACCTATAATGATCGTACGTGTGAGCAAGGTTGCGCGGAAAGGAGCTGCCATCTCTCTCGGCGTCATACTGCAGGTTCCTGGGCTTTTTCGGTCTGGCACGGTAGGCCTCCGCGTTGGGGTGATCATTCTGCAAGAAAACAGGCCGTCGATCCACCGCACATATTCCTTTGTTGGGGCCGCCGTTCACCCCTCGGTGCTGCCGACACCGGTACACCAGCAGAACCACGATAATCACCAGCAGCAGCATCAGCAGAGCGATCAACACAGGCAGAATCACTTCCGTCACCAGGTCCGAACCTGAACTCTTCACGGGCTGCTCCGTGGCGGCAGTAGCGGGGGTGGTGAGGGCAGGCGTGTCTGTGGTGAGGAGGACGCCGACGGTAGGCAAGGGGCGTGGCTGGTAGAGACACGCCCCCTCCAGCTGGTAGCGGATGTGCAGCAGCCGCAGCTTCCTGCCGATGTGACGCTTGAAGGCACTGCGCACCGACCCGTTCCGCCGGATCATGCGGCGCAGGAGGGAGTGGATCGTCTGGTTCTGGCACGACGACCCGCTGAGAGAGCTGGAATAAGAGAGAGGGACCCCCGTGGGGTTTCACATCAGCATAAATATCACTGTGTGTCTATAATAATGATGATGATAATAATGTACGTTTATATAGCGCCCTTTCTCTCTAAGAGCTCAGGGTGCTCTACATGAAAGAAAAATATTACAAATTACAAATCATTCATGACCACTCTTTCTCAACCCCACCCACTCCCTTTCCCACTCTACACGCATCCAAAGTGAGCTGACGTGGGTGGTGCTGGACACCAAGGAAGCTGAGAGTGCTAATTGAAAGGATACATATGTATGACAGTCAGTCGTGTCCGACTATGACCACCAGAACAGCAGAGGTGGCAACTGCTGTCCGGACTATCTGGGCTAGAATTCAACTTTATAGGAGACTGTCTTGCCCAAGTTACATCCCCACTCTCTTGGCCAAGGGGGTTTTAGGGCAGTCAGTGTTGGGATGATTCCCAGAGGCCAACTAGCCCCCATGGCTGTAGTACTGGAAAGAAAAAAAAAAGCCAATGCAATCTTGCCTCCTAATTTCAGAGTCATAGTCCTTCACAAAAGACTATGCAGTAAATGACTTCCTTTACAGTGGAGAAACCATTGATAATATAGTTCTCACTTTGCTGTTGGCCCAATTGTACGCTCATGTCAATTTCTCATGCAAGCTGAGTGTTAACAAATATACCATGTGTTGTATCATTCTTGTGACTTCAGAACACTACTGTCTCCCTTCAAGAACAGAATTTAAATGAAAAGGAATTATGATTTATTTTTTAACCTGAGGCCCATAAAATTAAACAAATGAACATGTGAAAATCATTTGCTCCTGTTACATGGGGTGAGCAGGTGAAGAATACTGTGTTTTGTGTATGTGTGCCTTGGTGATTAGTCTCCACCTTGGTGTTTAGTCTCCTGATCTTGATTGCAGGTGGGGAAAATATCTCTTCTTCAGGTGAGAAATATCTCTTCTGTAGATAATAAATCATCTCAACTGGTCACATTCCATAAGAAAATACAGGTAAATGGACCAGCAGGACAGAAAATAACAAAGGAAGACGTCAGAAAGAAAAGGGAAAAGCCAGAAACACAGCAACAGAAAAGAGGAAATAATTTCTTGCACAGAATTTCCAAAAGATGGGGGTAATATTTATGCTGATAAGAGCCCCTGACATCCCCATGGGGGTTACATTAACTCCTAGGCTGCCTATATGACGAAATAACTCATCAGCACAACCATGTACACTTCGCTGCCACAATGGCAGGAAAACTCTTCAGCGAAATATTCTTACTTTTCCCTGGTTTGTATTGAGTTTGTTGACAAAAATACTGGTAGCTCTACTTTGGAGAATCTTTCTAGATTCTGTTGATACACAGAAACCCGATCTATGTCATGAGGCAGTCCTTTATTTCAACAAGTTGGTTGGTTGGGTTTCTCTGCTGCAGTGTTTCGCCTGGTTGTCGCTCGCTCAGCAAAATGTCGGACACCGTGCTCAAGCTATGCAATCGTGGTGCAATAAAAACAGCCAAAATTGCTTTTTTTTTTAGCTGATGCTCAAAAAGAACTGAAGCTTTAACTTGAAAAAGATAGTGATGAACTTTTATCAGACGATTCAATAGAAAATAAGGGGAGCAATGAAGAGACTGGCCAAGATACCGTGAGTGACACACCAGCTGTACAGAGCAGATGACAGAAACGCGACCGAATTATTAGCAATACACACTGAAAGCGACAGTCTAGGCACTAGCCCAATGCAGATTCAGGTGAACTGGATGAAGTGTACCAGGTGAGAAAGGTGAAAGAGGAGGGAAGAGGAGGCAAAGGGGTCATGGCCTCACATCTATAATGTTATCTTTCACTTAGAGTAGTCACAATAAATTGTTTATATGTCTCTTTCTATTGTGGTTGTTCTGGTATAATTTGTGTGCACTGGTATCATCCATTTGTCCAGAAAATATTGTATGACTATGCAAATTACCTGACTAATGTCTGTAATGAACAAGTTGAAAATGTGACAAATACCAAAACAAATATTTCAAAACAACTGCATGCCATTGAAAATTTTTTTTAAATGGAAAAGTCATGTTTTGTGTTCTTTATTCATTTACCTTTCAGAAAAAAACTTTATGGGTCTCTCTCCAATAACAAAACGCACAGATTTTTTTCAAAACACATACCCGATTTTCGTGAAAAAAAAAAACTGGCAAATTTCACTTCAATCTTAGTTCCCTGGCAGCGAAAAGGATTAAGGTGCTTAGCAGAGAATCAAACCCCCCACCTGTTGGTCCAGGAGAAGATGAAGGACCCCATGCCCACGTCCACCACCGTCACATGACTGGCCGAGTCGTCCCCAAAGTACGTGCCGATCTTCTTCATCAGGTTGATCATGTTGTCACGGCGACGCATGAACTGACCAAACTCCACCCCAAACTTCAGGATAAACCTGGAGGGGAGGGGGACAAAAAAAAAGAAAGAAAATATGTATAAAGGAAGATCTGAAATAAAATAGTTTTTCTTCCAAAATGTGTGAATGTATGAATGAGTGTGTGTGGGGGGAGAAGGAAGGGGATTAAGAGGGTGGCAGAAGCCTAATCAATATAGTATATACTTTTTATATGAATCAAAACTACAAATTCAAAGAGTGGGATAAAAACTGACAAAATATTTGAACAAAAACTGCTTAAAAGATCGAATGCGTACATGTGCACTGTAAAGAACGAATGCATACGTATGTGTATGTGCGTGCTGAAAAGAACAAATGCATACATGTGTGTATGTGTGCTGAAAAGAATGAATGCGTATGTGTGTGCTGAAAAGAACCAATGAGTACGTGTGTGTGTATGTGTGTGCTGTAAATAATGAATGCGAACATGTGTGCCATGTTTGCTGAAAAGAAATGTGTACGTGTGTGCTGAAAAGAACGAATTTGTATGTGTATGTATGTGTGTGCTGAAAACAACAAATGTGTACATGTATGTGCTAAAAAATAACAAATGCATATGTGTATGTATGACTGTGCTAAAAAAACAAAACAAAAAAAACCGAATGCGTACGTGTGTGTTATGTGTGTGCTGAAAAGAACGAACGCATACACATCTAATTAACCTTTAAGCAAACAGAAAATAAGCCAACAGGAAAACAGAACAAGAGAGGCAAGGCCTTCAAGACTCACTTGTGATAAATTAAGTCCCCTAGCATTAATTACAGAGTAATTTCCCTTTTTTACTTACTGCACCAAAACGTTTGCAAAATAAATAAAACTTCCATGCTTAGTAAAAGAAGTTCCTGTTTGAACAAAAAATGATAATAATGACTCCTCTTGTTGTTGTGTCAGAATAAGAGGTCAAAGTGCCAAGTTTAGAGAATACAAAAAATATAAATGTAACAGTAAATGCAGTTTGCATATAATTAGGCTTCATTTTTTATTTCTTTGTGCCCATCCCAGAGGTGCAATATTGTTTTAAACAAGATGACTGGAAAGAACTGAAATTTTCCTATTTTTATGCCTAATTTGGTGTCAACTGACAAAGTATTTGCAGAGAAAATGTCAATGTTAAAGTTTACCACAGACACACACACACAGACAACCGAACACCGGGTTAAAACATAGACTCACTTTGTTTACACAAGTGAGTCAAAAAGGAGGACCAGTTGTTGGCTGCGTACCTGTGAGTGAAGCGGATGAAGGCGGAGGTGTTGACGTAGAGGCTGACAGGGTTGCGTGCCCCTAGTCCCTGGGAGTCGGTGGCCACGATAACCACACTGTTGTAGTCCATGTCCAGGTCAGCCACCAAGGGCAAACCCATCAACACCTGCAAGGAAAAAAAAAAATAAAAACAACAAAAAAACAAAGAAAAAATAAATAAATAAAAATAATAGTTTCAGTTTTTTCTTCAGTTTAACGTCTATTCACTATAAGTGTTTTTAGACGGAAAGGAGTAAAGAAGTGGATAAAGGAAAGGGAATGCATGTGAATATTAGTGTAAAAAAGTATTCATGTTATGTATCAAAGTATATTATAAGAAAAAGGTCTAAAGAGATTGTGGTGTGTATTGAATGAGGTGTCATGGGAAGGAGAATATGTATATGCACATCAACAAGTATTAACCTACAACAATGTAAATATAAATAACAACATTAATCATGATACACCAAAGGAGGATACCAACTGGACTGGAGTTTAAAATTTCCGAAAACATTCTAAGCAATGAATAATCATTCAAAATCTTTTCAGTGGCTAATGAAATATTGGAAGAAAAGTCATCAACTACATCTTTAGGAATTAACTGTCTTATGCTCGGACAATGAATGAGTAGATGACTTACAGTTATTTGCTTACCGCATATACATTTTATATTTTTAGAAAATTTTGTACGAAAGGCATTTAAACGAATTCTATACATTAAAACAATAAAAATAATAGTTTCAGTTTCAAGGTGTCAATGTGTGTGGATTGATCCACCACATCTGCTGTTAAAAAAAAAAAAAAAAAGTTTCAACTCGCTACCGATGAAGGGTCCCGATCAAGACCCTGCTGTTAACAACCACTTCAGATGCAGGAGTCACCCCCCCAAAAACAGAGTATGGCTACCTACATGGCGGGGTAGAAATGGTCATACACGTAAAAGCCCATTCGTGTACAGACGAGTGAACATGGGAGTTGCAGCCCACAAATGAAAAAGACGACGACGACGACGAAGGAGCCCAATCAGGGATTTGGATAGTTTTTCATTTTCTGAGTGGCACATAATTTGCATGAGCTAAGAATATCTTAACTGACCTTTCCACTCTCCACTGCAACCAATAAATGCAGAGTGTGTTGCTGTGCTCACGAGCAGGAGAGTTATTTTTGCAGCGACTGGTTCACGTGAACAGTGCGTGTCAGCAATGGCGTCTGACCCAGTTTCATCTCCGTCACAAGCCAGAAAACAGAATTAGACGAAGGGGCCCTATTGTGGCTATATAACGTTCTGAATTTAATCTGTTTCAAACTCTTTATGCTTTCCTGGGTTCGTTTACAAGTCATCAGTGTGTGCAAATTTTGAACCAAATGCCACTTTTGTAGCCGTGTTGAATTGAACCGAGTGGTATATTGTCAAAAGGGGACAGTAAAAAAAAAAAATTACTGATTTACTGAATAGACACTGAAAGGATAGTAAAGATCCGCACACAGGCCAGAAACATGTAGAGGCCTTAAAAAATATGGATACTTTCATCATCTCACTGTATGATAGCATACAAGGGAGGAAGTTTTATATTTTATCCACAGTTAAGTCGTTATGTAAATGATCAGTTTGGAAGTTTACAGTTCATAAATTCTAACATTTGTGTTTTGGTGACTTTATTTCTCACTCAAATGGGTCGTCTGTGGGGGAAGTCAGAGGAGCTAACGTAAGTAAAGAAAGATAAGCACATGCCTGACCTCTGCAAAAACCCAGCATGCTGATCAAGCCTTGAAAGCCTACCCTACCTTTGAGTAAAACACTACTTAACTCTTAACATAATACACAATAAAATGATTAGGTAAAAATTAACAGCTCAATTTGTGATCACTTCTGTCTGCCATGAAGACATGCTGGCTTCAAAGACTTCTTGGTGAGGCTGATTTAGATTTTGTTATGCATGCATACAACTTTTTCTTCTTTTTTAAGGAAATGTGTAAATCATATTACTAGTAGATCTGTGTAACCATGTTCTAGTTTGATGCCTTAAAACAAAATCTAAAAAGAAAACATTATGCAGATAAACACACCCATATATATCATAAAATGTAAACAATAAACTCAAGAAAATTTCTGGTAAAAAGCCTTCTTTCAATGAAAATGCAAGCAGAGGTGAAATCTATAAAAAGAATGTCAAAGGACAGAAAAAGGCATTGCTGTTTCGTTGTTATGTTTGCTCAGCCTTTTTCAAAATGAGGGGTCAAAATGCTTTGCACGTCAATGTCTATATATATTTTTTTAATACACAAAGAAATAATCCAGCATAATGTCCTTTGTTATTTTTCTTCGGGCGTTTTTGTTTTCAGGATGTCTTTCTTTTTTAAATACTACACCCAACTCTGCCACAATACCTGCTACTACAATGTGATGAATGACTAAAATGTGGAAATATACTGAAATCTGAATTTTTCTAATTATTCAAATCACTGGAAGTGAAACCACATAAAACATATAAGACTCACTGTTTGCACTGCTATATTGTACTTAAAATTGTTGCATGGGACCTTCAACCATTTTTTGTAAATTAAAGTATCAAAGTATGAAACGAAGAAAACAGAGAATGAGAAAAAAGACTTCTACAAAGAATAAAACTGACCTGTTTCTTAGAATCCAACTGGACCCAAAAATTGGCCGGCAGAGGTCGGTCATAGGGCAGCGTCAAGGTCAAGGTCAGAAAGCGGGTGCTGCCATCCTCCACATCGTAGAACATGTTGTCCGGGATCTTCATTTCAAAGAAACAGCCCAGCTTCACCGTCAGGTAGCTGATGGAGTTGACCAAGAACGGAGAGTTGTTTGGTGGGTCTGCAACAATCAAGTGACTGAGTGACATCACTGTGAGCAACATGCTGACACATTCAGAAGAGAAAGACTCACTTTGCAGTTCATTCTTACTCTTTTTCTTTCTTTCTTTTTTTTTTTTTTCTTTAACAAAGGAAATCTGAGATCTGTTTCTTATTTCCAGCAGATGCTGCTGGGTTTAAACCAGGTACCAAACACCTTCTGGGCAAAAATCCAATATTCTTAATTACTCGTTTATCACATGTCTCATGTTTGACTGTAGTCAGTGAAATTGTCTCAGAAAAAATAAAAAGCACAAATAATGATTTTTTTGTTGTTGTAAACTTGTGATTTTGAAACCTTGTCAAATTAATATCATTATTTCAAAGGTCTATGGAATTCTACAATTAATAATACCTGTGTGCTGAAATCAGTCCCATACTGTGTAAGACACTACTGTCAATCCCAGCAGTGTGGCATAAATTTCAACTAAATTCAAGTTCACCTCAAGTTGTATACTGTGTGTGAAATGAATTTCAATCAAGCAAATGCTCTGACTTCAAGACCAAGACAAGATAAAGATTAGAGAGACCTGCCATTTTAAATAGACACTTTTATTATGTACCACTAAAGTATACCCACCAGTCCAAGCCAGATAAACATTTGTCCACAGATTTATGTGAAACTGTCTGCAGACATACAGTCATTAAGGTCTGTTTTACAATGTACACAAACACACACAAGACTTTAGTATATACAACTACAAATACAACTTTTCAGTCCTGTCAAACTCTCTCAGAGTCAATACAAGCCAGATAAGATCTGAAGTTCAATTTGAAGCATACTATGTAAGCACAGTATACAATTTAGCTTTAACTTTAAGCTTGTTGATATATATTCTTTTGCCTTTGTTTATATTTAAATTCATGCGTATTGCTGAAGAGCTTAATTTTAAAGAATATTGAAACCAAGAGTCTTACCAATGCAAACTGGAGCTTTGAAACTTTAAGCTTGTTGATAAATATGTATATATATATCCTCTTGTCTTTGCTAATATTCTTTAGTCTTTTGATTGTATTCCTGAACAATTCTGTATTAAAGACAATCAAAACCAAGAGTCTAACCAATGCTGACTGGAACTTTGAAACTTTAAGCTTGTTGATAAATATGTATATATATATCCTCTTGTCTTTGCTAATATTCTTTTTAGTCTTTTGATTGTATTCCTGAACAATTCTGTAGAAAAGACAATCCAAACCAAGAGTCTCACCAATGCTGACTGGAACTTTGAAACTTTAAGCTTGTTGATATATAATATGTAAATATTCTCTTGTCTTTGCTGACGTTTTTGTCTTTTTATGGTATTCCTGAACAATTCTGTAGAAAAGACAATCCAAACCAAGAGTCTCACCAATGCTGACTGGAACATTGAAACTTTAAGCTTGTTGATAAATATGTATATATATTCTCTTGTCTTTGCTTATATTTTTTGTGTCTTTTTATGGTATTCCTGAACAATTCTGTAGAAAAGACAATCCAAACCAAGAGTCTCACCAATGCTGACTGGAACTTTGAAACTTTAAGCTTGTTGATAAATATGTATAAATATTCTCTTGTCTTTGCTTATATTCTTTAGTCTTTTGATTGTATTCCTGAACAATTTTGTATTAAAGACAATCCAAACCAAGAGTCTAACCAATGCTGACTGGAACTTTGAAACTTTAAGCTTGTTGATAAATATGTATATATATATATATTCTCTCGTCTTTGCTAATATTCTTTAGTCTTTTGATTGTATTCCTGAACAATTCTGTATTACAGACAATCCAAACCAAGAGTCTCACCAATGCTGACTGGAACTTTGAAACTTTAAGCTTGTTGATATATAATATGTAAATATTCTCTTGTCTTTGCTAACATTTTTGTCTTTTTATGGTATTCCTGAACAATTCTGTAGAAAAGACAATCCAAACCAAGAGTCTCACCAATGCTGACCGGAGCCTTGGTGACGGGTCTGGGAGGCATCTTGCGGCGAGTGGTGTCCACCTCCCCCATGCCCAGCCACCAGGGGGTCGTCGTCCTCGGGGTGACCGTCGTCCCCTTCCTCCACCACCAGTAGGCCATCGTCGTGGATGGGGTCCTGATCGTCACATTGGTCCACGGGGGGCGTCTGGTTGTTCTCCACGTCCACGAAGTAGTTGTTGTTGTTGTTGTTGTCGTCGTTGTTGTTGGTCGTGTGGTGGTGGTGGTGGTGGTTGTAGTGGTGGTGGTCTGTGGCGGTGTTGTGCTGGTCTTCAATTTTTGAACAACAGTTGTCATGCCTGTGGAGGTGGTGGTCCCTGGAACAGCTGTTGATTTTTTCGATGGTGGGACAGCTGACGTGGAGTTTGAGGTGGTCGTTGTTGAGGTAGATACTGAAGATGTTGTAATATTTCTGATGATCGGTCTTTCTGTGATGATGCTGCTTTGCGCACCTGAGGCATGATCTGTTGTGTGTGTAAATTGTGATGAAGAGGGGGTGGTAAAAGTCCCAATGATACCTGAGCTGACAGGTGCTGCTGCTTCTGAAGTCTGGGCAATGTCAGGTGAGGTTAGAACAACAGCTAATGTGGACATGGCAAATGAGTCATAGCCACCATATACCATGGAAATGTTCTCACTAACTAAATCAGGCACTGATGAAAATGCTCTCTCCAAATCCAATGTATCAGGCATGATGTGATGTGTTTCTGCTGCACTGGATGTGTAGTCAGTTCCAGAATGAAATGTTTGAGCTTCTGAGGGAAACACTCGCAAGGTTCTGTTATTTCCTGAGAAATCAGAAAACGTCTGAACTGGACTATCTCTGAGAGATGAAGACATAAAAACACTGCCAGAATGGTCAAACACTTGCGTAATATCTGGGAGAACCTCAGTTCTGGCAGGCTGCTGGTCAAGAAAAGATGAACGGCTATCATCAACACTGACTGTAATGGGGACAGGGAAGGACGAGGCATTCTCACCTAACCATCCACTCGCTGTGTCATCAACCTGTGCTGTTGTGCTGACTTGTTTTCTGCTTTGTGATCCAGCATACATTAAAGACTGCATGCTTTTTGTAGTCGTAAAATATGAGTCATTATGGTGATCCGTCTTGGCAGGTAATAAGCGCATAGTTTTCTCAGTAAACACCTTAGCTCCCGATGTGTCCAGGGATGAGGACTGTAGCTGTATCCCAGAGGACTGCTGCCAAGATCTCCACAGGGATTCCGTCCTCTCAGCGCCTTTCATGTCTGTCAAATACTGTTCACTTTCCGACAAAGGTGACAGGTTAAATTCAGGTGTGAGAACATCATGTAAACCTGATCTGGCCAAAGATTCAGTGATCTCTTGCGATTGAAAATCCTCTGCCATGGAAGGAAAAAATACTTCACCTGAGAAAACGACTTCTGATGTAAATGCCAACGTTGGAGTGGGTTTATCATGTGCCAAAGATACTACTCTGACCGATTCATCTTCAGAGGGCTGCAACACAGTCGGAGACAGAAATCTGTCACCCAGAGGAGTAAGCTTACCAACACCTTCATGAGCAGCTGGGGGAAATGTGGCTTTAGTCTGAGGCATTGAAAACTCTGCACTGAAGGATACTTCTGCAGCTGATGGTCTTACCGCCACTGCTGGAGCTGGTTCTGAGCTTGGCACAGCCATGGAATGAAATGAATCCAGTACAGAGAGATCCAGTTCTTGCTCGGTTACAGTGGAAGATGACAGCACAGCAGTAGCTGATGGCGGGTACAAGGCCGGGGTGTGGACAAGCGTCGTCAAACTGACACGTCTCCTCCGTCGTCTGTGGGTGTGAGAGTTCACTTTGGTGGCCAGGTACCAGCCCACCACCACCATCCCCACCTCCCTCTC
The DNA here is from genome assembly GCF_041734735.1 of Babylonia areolata. Lineage (NCBI taxonomy): Eukaryota > Metazoa > Mollusca > Gastropoda > Neogastropoda > Buccinidae > Babylonia > Babylonia areolata. The sequence continues at coordinate 14,472,724 of NC_134900.1, read as the reverse complement.
TATCCTGCCCACCTGCACGTTGTGCTGCAGGACCCTGGAGAACTCTTCCAGGTGTCGCCCCGCAGAACAGGTCAGGGACCAGAAAAGCTCTGAGTGGATGTCCTCGCTGCAGTTGGAATGATCAGCGGCTCCACCAGCCTCCGTCCTGTAGCCCCTGTCCAGGAACAGCAGCCGGTCGTCAGCAAGGCCGAGCCAGGTGAGGGTGTCCAGGGGAACAGACAGGAAGTCCGCCATCTGCTGAACCACCCTCACTCTCTGGGAGGCGTTCACTTTGTCTGGGGTCATGCACAGAACTAGGCTGGCCACGTGCTGACTGCTGCACTGCTTGCTGTGCGACTGCTTCACCTTCAGAAGGAGACCAGCTTCAGTCAGGACTTCAGTGTTTGGCACGTCAGCCACAATCACTCCTGCAGACGCCATCTCCGCTGCTGCATCATCACTCGCACGTCTTTCATAATTCTGATACAATGAATCTGTAAAATCACTTTGATCCATGCTGGGAGTTGCCCACTGCTTCACAGAAGTAGCTGACTGCTCTGTAAATAACATATCCCTGCTAATATCTACAGTGGCAGATGGAACCAAATGAAGGTCAGTGGGCACGGAGTTCATAAGGTGCAAAGTGGAGGGCAGTGAGCCAACCAAGACATGTTCCTGATGCAATGCTGTGTGAACGACGATGTCTATGTGATGCCACACATACTGGCATGAGGGATGTGATGGAGAGCAGGGGAGGAAGAGGGAGGCGGGAAAGGTACCAGGATGTAGGGAGGTGGGTACACCCCGAAGTGTTGTGTCTTCCTCATCAAACAGCAACCATGAGGGCAGGTCCTGAAACACAAAGCCAGACTCATTTTCATCTGTTCTTGAAGTAAAGGCAGTTCAAATCAAATGCTCTGAAATCTCATGTGATCAATGCAGTTCAACATGCTCTAAGAAATCTCTTAAACATGTGATTGCATGCATACAAGCAAATACGAAAACACAGACATGTCGGTTTAGGTGGTGGTGTTTTTAATGTTCATGGTAGAATGCACCAGTATGTGTTAAGGAAAGGTATATACAGCTTAACACACCCAAACTGAGAAAGGTGTACAAGTATGCTGCGTCTCAGTGTCTGTCGCTATTTTTACCTCTCTCCAGCTCTGACACAAAGTCCCTCTCTTTCCCCTTTGTCATACTCTACACCTATTTTCACTTCACCCCACCCCACTCAACTTCCCTTTTCCCACCTTTTTTTCAGTCAGTGGGACACATCATTTCAGTTTCTGGCTCAACTGACAGTTATCCCAAAACACACCGTCATCATTGTCATGTCATGCTTAATCTCAACAGGAATCTCAGTGACTCAGACTTAACAGGTAATCCACAGGTGAGCGGCTGAAGTAAATTCAAAAAGCACTTGACAACCAGAACAGCCTCCCGAGGGTGCACCAATCTAGCTTTGCTGTCAGGCACACACACACGCACACACACACACGCACACACACGCACACACACACACAAAGAAAAAGAGAGACAGAGATGTACAGAGAGAGACAGAGACAGAGACGTACAGAGAGAGAGAGAGAGAGAGAAACAGAAAGAAAGAGACAGAAACAGAAAGAAGAGAGAGACTGAGCTGCAGAGAGAGAAAAGGGGTATACAATAACTTTTATATTGTTCCGACTGTTCCCTGGGTCAATTTATGGGTATAGGCAAAACTTTTTACAAAAATGGGACTGAAAAGATTTAAAGCAAGGCTCGGCTATATCCACATTTCTTCCCCTCGCACTCCTCTATGCGACTGGCGGAGTGAATGTCCACACCATGCTGTGAAAACTACTCTGTCTTAAGGGGAAGAAAAATGTGGATATACACTGCCCAAGGCTGTGTGTGTGTGTGTGTGTGTGTGTGTGTGTGTGTGTGTGTGTGTGTGTGTGTGTGCGTGCGTGTGTGTGCATGTTTATGATCCATTGACATTCTTATGGTTATAAAGCATAATATAATAATAATAATAATAATAATAATACAAAAGTCTTGACTAGAATGGCTTTCATTCAAGCTCACTGATATTTTTGGACAGTCTGCATTGAATTGTTATGTCTAATTTTCATTCATCACTCAAAGTATGAAGCAAAACTACTTAAAAACAATTATCTTCATGCTTCAACAAAACAAGAAAACTGAAAGCCTAACAAGACAGTAATTTAATAGCATAAAAAATACATACTTTATAGTAAAAATAATTAACACTGATTCCTCATGGATACCTACGCAAGCCTCAATAAAAATCTTAAAATTTTTTTTTTAAAAAAATTCCATTTAAAACTTTGTGGAATCAGATGATTAAATTTTCTTTTTTTGTTTTTGTTTTGGTCAAAATGTTTGTATATTTTATGTACATATATCATTCACTGAGTGTAATCTTTTTAAATCAAAGTGAAAGTGTGCATTCTGGGTGCATGTCTTTCTTTGAGTTTCACCTCAAACTTGCACTTTTTTTTAACCAAAAGTTACAGCTAACAAAGTTTGTTGTTTTTTGGGGGGAGGTAAAATAATAAGCACCAATAAACAATAAAATCGATGTTGGTTTTTTACAACTTCTGGTCAGCACTGCTACTAAGCCACTGCATGGTCTGTAAATAAGTGATATATATATATATATATATATATATATATATATATATTTCAAATAAAAAGGACAATGTAACAAACAAATCCAGAAAACGTTAAAAAACAGAATGTTCCAGTTACTTTTATTATACACCTTCATTTGACCATCTGTATGTTGATGTTTTCGTCACAGCAACAACAGCCGATGAAACACACAACTTATATAAATTAGCGTTAGGTTGAAGACTTTTTTTTCTTAACACAGCTACACAGACTAATGACAGACCAAACTTGTATTGCGGTGATGTCCTGTTATTGCCTAGCGGTTGAAATAAACAGCACAGAGGGCAAAAAAGACCACACCGTCAATCAGGAAATGTTAGATCTGTCAAGACGTTCAGTTCATACCAAGTAAACTTCAATCAAATGTCAAAGCAGCTCTGAAACTGAAAGCCGACAGCATAAAATAGCAGCACAATTCACTTTATTGGACTTTACGGATAACTTACGTGTATAAATAATGGAAGCCTTGATGCCCAAATTTGAACTTTTTCATCATTTCCCGGTTGTTGTTGCTTTTCATTTCAGCGGAACCTGACTTTTCTCCATTTTGCTCAAAAAGCAAACTGCTGTCATTGGCTAAGATCGCCCATGTGACTACATCGAGTGTCGGCAGTTCACGGACCACGGAAGCTGGGCTGGGCAGAACATACCAAAATTAATAGTGATTAACTCGAAGTAAAAACGTCGAAATGTTCTTAATCATACATTTTTCAGCAATGCAATTTTCTTTCGTCTGTTCACCTAATTTCATAACGTGTCTGTGTACTGTCACTCAGTTGGCACTTCTGTGCATGACTTGCCTCCCTTGAGTTCTTTTTCCGTTCTTAAAAAAAAAATAAATAAATAAAAGAGGGGCGGAGGGGGGGAAGTTGAACTTGGGGAGGAAGGGGGTTTCAAAACAAAGCATAAAAAGTACGTACACAAACAGATGTTCACACGCAAGGGTGCGTTTTCACTCCAAGTAATCAGATATGGCACGAAACGACGGAGTGTTGAGTCCACACGATTTCCGAAGACAGTACATTTTTGTAAACCAATTAACAAAACATGCATGCGTGTTTAGTAATCCCGCAAACATCAGTTGACGCAAAACTTAATAAACGAAGGTATGCACTTAAAGTAAGTGACATTCAGAAACACGAAGATCGATAACCCCCTAAATCCACGATTCTTTTCGGTCTCCACGCAGTAAACCCCGCCCCCTAATTCTCCATCACCACAACCACGACCACCCTCCCACTCCCTTTTCTGCGTTTACAGTTTACTATCTCCTGCTATCCTTTCCTCTTTCTCTCCAGTTTTTTTTTTTTTTTTTTTTTTTCTCGTCCTCCACCTTTTACCCCCACCCCCACCCTCACCCACATGCACCCTCCCTCCACTGAGTTCCGTCCCCTAGATCCTAATTCCAATTTTCTTTTTCTGTTTCTCAGTTACTCTTCCCTTTGACTGACTGTTTTTATACCCTCTCTGACTTTCCGTTTTCCTTTGTGTGAATGTTTTTGCTGCCTCACCCTCTCTACCTCCTCCCCCCCGTCCACCCTTTCCCCTTACCCACCTCAAATTGAAGCAGACGGCGACGGTCATCAGAGACGACGACCTTGACCTCCAGCATCTTGCCCACGTGCGCCACCAGCTGTGAGGTCACGTGCACCAAGCGACCTCCACGTGTCCCCTCCGCCTTCTCCTCTCCCTGCTGCTGTGAATGATGGTGCTCATGCTGTTGGTCTTCAAACTGCAGCTGTTGCTGTTGCTGTTGCTGCTCTTGCTGATGTGGTTCCTGATGTCCTTGTCGTTGCTGCTGCTGCTGATGCTTCTGTTGGTATTGCTGGTACTCTTGGTGTTCTTGTTTACCTTGCTGCTGCTGCTGCTGCTTGTTCTGATGCTGATGCAATGGGTTTTGCCGCGGATGCTGTTCCTGACGATGTTCCTGGTAGACTTGCTGTTGCTGTTGTTGTTGTTGCTCCTGCTGCCACTGTTGTTGTTGTTGTTGCTGATGTTCATGATGATGTTGTTGCTGACGATCCTGTTGCTGTTGCTGTCCGTCAAGCCGCATGGCAACCACCTGCGCGTCAGCCGTCACAGCTTCCCGTGTCAGACAGGAAATGAGCAGGCAGCAGCAGACGACGACCGAGTGAAAGAGACCTTGGCGCCCGGCCCTCCGTGTCCCGGCTGCCCCCATGTTTTTCTCTGATGGTTGAGATTACGGGGAACGGAGTTTTGTTGTGTCCCCGGAGGATTTTTTTTTTTCCCCCCCTCGTCTGTCTGTTTACACAGTTCTTTTGAAGAGAAAGGTCATACGGTCATACCTTGATCGCCATTCTATTGAAGTTGCTGGGATTTTTTTTTTTTTCACCCCTTCCAAGCGGTTTCCAATTTGCAGACAAGAGCCCGACTTTTGGGATGAACCCTTGCAATCGCTTAGTAACACAAATATCGCTTCAGGTACAGGTATGTAATAATGTTGTTCCAAGGGTGGTGGTGGTGGTAGTTCCGATGAGTTTCTTTCTTCTTCTTCTTCTTCTTCTTCTTTTTCTTCTTCTTTTCTTTCTTTTTTTAATGTGTAAGAGCCAGCTCTTAGCGTTGTACAAAATCAGTGTTGGCAGACTTCCGGCGTTGGGATGTTGTTTGCACTCGGTCACAGTCTGTCAGAGAGCTGAAGAAGACGCCGGCGTATTATTGTCTGCAGGCCTGAAGAAGCAACGACGTCCACGTGCTTTCTTGCTCCGTCGTGGTGATCATGCCGGTGCTCTGGAGGGGACAAAAGGAACACGTGCCTGCGCCGTTGCATCGCTGCCGCCTTCTGCACACAGACCGTGAAGCAATCCGATACAATGCAATGCAGTGCAGTGCAGTGCAATAACAATGCAATACAATACAATACAATACAAGGCAATGCAATGCAATGCAAAAGAAGGCAATACAGTGCAGAGCAGTGCAATACAATACAATACGATACCATACAATAAAATACACACACAACCCCCCCCCCCACCCCCACCCCGAAAAACAATACCATACAATCCAATACATCTTTATTCGCCCGACTGGAAATTGATCAAACTGTATCTGAAATCACTGTACTGTATAAGTAGCGATTACTGATTCCAATACCGATGCTTCGTTAACTCCGTTTTAAAAGAATATGCGTTCTTGTCGACCAAGTGATGTGTAAAAATAACGATAATTATGATTCAGTATGGAAATCCGTGACTGACTTCAGTCTTCAACTATTCTGTTTTGACGATCTACAAACACGCGCGCGCGCGCGCAAACACACACACACACACACACACACACACACACAGAGAGAGAGAGAGAGAGAGAGAGAGAGAGAGAGAGAGAGGGATACGGATAATCTATTCATGTATAGGCCATTGCCCCTCATGAAGGGGTGTATCATACACATGATCATGTAAGAAAAACAACAAGAAATAAGCGGTCATATCATCAAGAATAAACTTCAGTATTCTAAGACATCAGAGAGATATCTGAAGAGATACATAGATAGATAGATTAGATAGATGGAGAGAGAGAGAGAGAGAGAGAGAGCACTGACAATGAAAAATTGAGTTTAAACCATAAAAAGAAAAGTCTTTTATCTACTTTACCCCCGTAAAATGAATAATTATTCGTAAACAACATTTGACAGCAATCACAATGGATAAAGTAAATTCCTCAATAATTACCAACAGTTTACATTTTCACATTTTCATAAAATGAAGTGTCGTTCACAATTATTTTGCAGTGAAATGAGGTGTCGTTCATAATTATTTTGCAGTGAAAACAAAAAAGGTAACAGCCCATGCAGGTGGCTGGTTCTTTTCCGCCGACAGATTGAATTCCGTAACACAGTCAGTCCTTTCTGGAATTCTGCTCGTCATGATGCATGGCAGTCTCTTCCCCATTCATTCATTTCCATTTTTGGTTTCAGTCTCCCGCCGCCACCCTCCTCCACCCCCACCCCAACCCCACCCCATCCTCTTCCTGCCTTTCACCACACAGACCCCACCCCCACTAAGCCCCCCCCCGCCCCCGCGCCCTTCCCCCCCATCCGCCCCTCCACCCCGATCCCACGCACCCACCAACACTCTACGAACCCCCCTATCCCCTACCCCCTCTTTTGAAAAAAAAGAAGAAGTTACAGTTGTTCATTCTCTGAAGAAGGCCAATACTACCCCCCCCCCCCCCCCCCCCCCCCGTCCCTCCACCTACCGCTGGAAACGAAACCCACACCCTCTCTCTGAGGACAAAGACCACTCCCTCACTCCCTCACTCCCTGAAGGAGCCTTCTCCTTCCTCTACACGGGGGTAGTCCATGCCCTCTCAAGAAGGCCACTCCCTCTCTTAGGAAGAAAGGCCACACCCTCTCTTAGGAAGAAAGCCACTCCCTCTCTTAGGAAGAAAGCCACTCCCTCTCTTAGGAAGAAAGGCCACTCCCTCTCTTAGGAAGAAAGGCCACACCCTCTCTTAGGAAGAAAGCCACTCCCTCTCTTAGGAAGAAGGCCGCACCCTCTCTGAAATTTAAGGAGGTCACTCCCTCTCCGACGAAGAAGAAGGCCACTCCCTCTCCGAAGAAGAAGAAGGCCACACCCTCTCTTAGGAAGAAGGCCTCTCTCTCTCTGAAGAAGAAGGCCACTCCCTCTTCGAAGAAGAAGAAGGCCACACCCTCTCTTAGGAAGAAGGCCACTATCTCTCTCTCTGAAGAAGAAGGCCACATTCTCTCTTAGGAAGAAGGCCACTCTCTCTCTGAAGAAGAAGGCCACACCCTCTCTGAGGAAGAAGGCCACTCTCTCTCTCTCTG
>NC_134900.1:14450265-14452765 GCF_041734735.1 Babylonia areolata | reverse complement strand
ACAAAAAAAAACCCACAAAAAACGGGGGAATAAATAATAGATAAGCTTGCATAAATAAATAAATAAATAAATAAATAATAATTATAATATAGAAAAAGGTAGTAGTAATAATATTAGTAATACTAATAAAATGATAATAATAAAACATAAATAAATAAATAAATAAGACAACAATGGTGATAAATAAGCGAATAAATGTAAAATATGAAGACACACATTCACACATACACCCACACATGCATAACAGAAATGCACCAAACATGCAGTTTCACATATATGAAAGCACAGTCAAATACATATAAACGTACGTGAGCTCCAACACACACACACACACACACACACACACGCATTACCGTGCACCTCCTCCTCATCATCATCACACAGAGAGACTGATGCCGCGTGCACACCTGCATTCCCCCCGCCCCCCCATCCCCCCCCCCGTTCCCATCCCCACCCCCCAAACCCCCTCCAAGCTGCATGCAAGAATTCATCATCATCATCATCATCATCACCCGGCAAGCTAGCTGCCATGTAAAAAAAAAAAAAAAAGAAAAGATGCCTCATAACGGAATTTACCGCCCCTTTACTGGCAGCATTCTCTTCGTACCTGAAACAACGGCACGCACCTCCACCTCCCGGCCATCCCCCCTAGCCCCCCCCCCCCCCCTCCCCCAACCCCCATCCATCCCCCCCCCACACACACCCCACACCCCCCACACTCCCCGCAACCCCTTCCTTTTTTTCCCCCCCTCCGCTTTGCACTAATACCGCGGGGCTGTACTATATATACTGTGGCGGTTTTTGTTCTGCTGGTGGGTGGTAATGCTGTATAACACTGACACGGGTGCCACACCGTTCAGTAGTAGACTGCCAACCCTCGCGCACAACAAAAAAAAACAACCACCCAACAACAACAACAGGTATTATTATTTAGTAACGGCTAAGGCGGAGAACGCACACACACACACACACACACACACACACACACACACACACACACACTGAAGTAGCCCAGCACGCAAACATGCACGCACTTCAAATTACAAACGCGCACTATGTACGTACGTATACGAGAGCACACACACTTACTTAGTTGAGAAGACAAAGCACGTGCACATTGTACCCACGTTTACGCCTAATGATCAACCAAATGAAACTGCATGTTTGGTGCATATCTGTTATGCGTATGTGGGGGTGTATGTGTGAATGTGTGTCTCCATGTTTTACATTTATTTGCTTATTTATCATCATTGTTGTCTTTTTTTTAAAATTAATTTATTTTATTATTATTATTATTATTATTATTATTATTATTATTATCATTACTTTTTTGTATGTACGCTTATAGTTGACTTCATCAAGTTTTTGCGCCTTATACATATTATTATTTTATGTATTTATCTATTATTTATTCACCCTTTTTTTTTCTTCTTTTTTTTTTCTCTCAAGGCCTGACTAAGCGCTTTGGGTTACGCTGCTGGTCAGGCATCTGCTTGGCAGGTGTGGTGTAGCGTATATGGATTTGTCCGAACGCAGTGACACGGCCTCCTTGAGCTACTGAAACTGAAACTCCGTGAAACTGATCAACCAACCAACGTGCCTCCGGTCCGAGTCACAGTGACAACAGCTTGTGTGTTGTGGTGGAGTGGGGAGACATGAGATAGAAAAGAGATAGAGACACCTCAAGGCAGACACTAATTCAGTACTAACTGCCTCTCTCTCTCTCTCTCTCTCTCTCTCTCTGTCTCTCCCTCTCTGTCAAGACAAATGGCACAGAATAAATTATGCGAGATTTAGGTTAAGAACTCTGGGGTTTAATGTAAACAAAAGATGGTTTGAACCTGGGACTTCTATACAGTCACCATGTCCTCTCTGTGGATACCAAGTGGATGATGAAAAACATTTTCTTTTTCAGTGTGAAATTTATAATACTGTGCGAGAAAAAATGCATATTCTTTAAAACAGAGATGGCTAAAAGCCATGATGTTGTTACTGTTTTGTCATGTGATAATGAAATCATAATTAGATCGGTTGCTAAATTCATTGCAGAAGCTCAAACAATGAGACAAAGGTACATAAGTCAGAACAATATCAACAGCATAGAAGACACTTAATTATAGTTAGTACAGAAGTTGCTATTTTATTTGGACAAAACAGAAAACATAACATTGCATACTTGAGTGTATTGTTGAGGCAGTATGTATTGGTTTGATGTATTTTTAAATGGATGGTCGAGTCAGTCCCCATCCATTTTGGTATTTTATTATCATTACATTTTTGTTTTTCTTTAGTTCCGTTTCGTTGAGTTTTTGTCAGGATGTGACTTAAGTGTTTCCAAGTATTGCATATTTTCTTGGTTTAAAACTGACTGAAGGGTTCAGAGAAAAAAATATAGTTTTTTGTTGTTGTTTTGAAGCTAAAATATATGCATTTATGTTGTTGCCCCCTTGTCAAAAGAACTTTCTTGGCAATGACAATAAATAGTTCCAGTGTCCAGTGT
>NC_134900.1:14442765-14445265 GCF_041734735.1 Babylonia areolata | reverse complement strand
TACGGAAGTTGCACGCTACTTACGACCCCATCAAGGTCTACTTTCAGTGACAGCACTTCCTGCAAGGATCTGACAAGCCAGTACACTTTCAATTATATCCACGTCGTATGCAGTTATTCCAAAACGAAACAGACGAAAAATATGGGGCTTCAAACACACACACACACACATACACGCACACACACACACACACACGCACACACACACACACACACACACACAGAGAACGAAAAACAAAAACGTCATTCATTTATTCAGCCTCTCGCTCTCTCTTCACTTTTAAAAGCACTTCATTTATCTACATATTTCGGGGAGGGGGGCAAAGGGGGGGAGGGGGTGGGGTGGGGGGGTTGGAGGGTTGGGGTGAAAGGGGATTGCTATTAGTTTTTACTGCTCTTATCCTACATCTGAGGAGCAAACCGTCCCAAACTGAACCGAAAAAAACAACAAAAAACAAAAAAAAAAACCCGCGAGGAAAGTTTTCCCTTGGCAAGATACAGTATTGCAAATAACTATACGTATAAGCCATTGCACGATGATAGTGCAGAAAAAAGAGAGAAAGAAAAAAAAAAAGATTTTATGTGGTTACACTTTAGTAGAAAAAAAAGTTCAATTATTAGGCTTTGGGGGAGGGGGGGGTGGGGGGGGGGGGGGGGGGGGGGGGGGGGGGGGGGGGGGGGGGGCGGTGGTGGGTTCTCAAGCACCCACAGCTGTGCGTTCCTATCGATTTGCATGTTCCAACAATTCTATGTTGACGTAGTTCTATGGTTGCACGGCTCTTATCTTTGTATATTATAGCTGTGTTTTCATTGCGCCATGTTCGCAAGCTCCAGGTTAACTAACATACACATATACAGAGACACACACAGAAACACACGGACACAGACACAGACAAAGACAAAGACACACACACACACACACACACACACACACACACACACACATACATACATACATATATATATATATATATATATATATATATTATAATAACAATAACTGGGCATTTATCAGTGCTTTCCTCATTGCACAAAGCGCTTTTACAATCCACACACACACGCATACGAAACACACCCAGTCCTCAACTCAAAATCATGCACAATAAACATATATATATATGCGCATACAAACTCGTACATACACACACAGATACATACATACATACATACATACATACATACACATTATAATTAACGTGTAAATGCGTTTACCCATAACTTTGGAACATGTTAATGCACACATGCACTAACACGTTCAAAAGTAACGGTTAAAAAAGGTTTTTTACATAATATTCAATTGAATTACACAATGATTCCTGTGTGTACCCTCTTCTCTGTAATGGCGGTGCTCCTTACTGAAGACTGGGATAATTCAATAAACACATTTATAAAATATTACACATCTAATAATTTTTTTTTCTTCTCCTTCTTCTGCGTTCGTGGGCTGCAACTCCCACGTTCACTCGTATGCACACGAGTGGGCTTTTACGTGTATGACCGTTTTTACCCCGCCATGTAGGCAGCCATACTCCGTTTTCGGGGGTGTGCATGCTGGGTATGTTCTTGTTTCCATAACCCGCCGAACGCTGACATGGATTACAGGATCTTTAACGTGCGTATTTGATCTTCTGCTTGCATATACACTTGAAGGGGGTTCAGGCACTAGCAGGTCTGCACAGATATTGACCTGGGAGATCGTAAAAATCTCTACCCTTCACCCACCAGACGCCGTCACCGTGATTCGAACCCGGGACCCTCAGATTGACAGTCCAACGCTTTAACCACTCAGCTATTGCGCCCGTCACAGACGAATTTAATAAGTGGAGTTTTTTTTTTCCTCTCTCTCTCCACAGATCTCTCAGATTCCCACGTACTGATCACATTTCTCCTCACCTCCGCACTCTACATTGGCTCCCCACTGAAGCGAGAATTAAATACAAAGTTGCGTGTCTCTGCTGTTCTGCTTTCCACTCCGCAGGACCTACATATCTTTCTGACCTTATCAGTGTTTTACACTCCCGCAAGAAATCTCCGTTCTTCCTCTGACTGTTACTTTTTGAAACTTCCTCGTGTCAATTACAAGAACCTATGGTGAACGTTCTTTCTTCTTTGCTGCTCCTCACATCTGGAACAACCTTCCTCATCATATCCGTGCATCTGATTCTATTTCTGCTTTTCGCTCATCACTAAAGACTCATCTTTTAAAAACCTATCTATAAGTACTCTCAGCTTCCTTGTTCTCCAACACCACCCATGTCAGCTCACTTTGGATGAATGTAAAGTGGGAAAGGGAGAGTATGAGTGGGGGGAGGGGTTTTTTTGAGAAAAAAGTTGTCATGAATGTTTTATGTTACTTGTAATATTTTTTCTTTCATGTAAAGCGCCCTGAGCTCTTAGTGAGAAAGGACGCTATATAAATGTACATTATTATTATTATTATTTATTATTATCAAAAGCAGAGCTTTGTTTCTAATCAAGTTACAGCTTTCTAAAGAAGTCTG
>NC_134900.1:14415265-14420265 GCF_041734735.1 Babylonia areolata | reverse complement strand
CCTTGCTTCCCTTGTAACTGAGGCGCTTTTATCCACTAAGCCACTATTCAGTGCCACAAATTGCTCCAGTAATCATCAGGCTCCCTCCCCCCCGCCCCCCTCTCCTACACACACACCTCCACCCCCTCCCCCCAACCACCGCCCCACCCCCCACCCCTCCCCGCAAAGGACGGTCTGGGACTGAAACGAACCTGGGACCACTTTCGTTTCCTTGACGGGCGCGGCTTAACTCACTCAGTACGGCCAGTCCTCTCTTCTCCTCTACACAGACCCCTCGGATGTCCAGTGGGTGTCTGAATGACCCAACCTTTAGCTTCCGTCGTCAGAATTGTGGTATTCGTTGTCAACATTCACCTCTTCAGTTATAAGAGCCTTCCGCTTGCAATATTTTGATGATGGTAACTGGGGTGAAACGCTGTTAACGTCGTCCTCTTTCGCCGTTCGTATGGAGAGAGCCACAGTTTGCCTCCCAGGACAGTGTGTGTGGCAGTTAGCAGCATCCTCATGGCTCCCCCTCCACCCCGCCCCACTCCTACACCCACCCCTACCCCCCTGATGGACAAACGGAGTCTTGGAGGGAAACGAACCCCCGGAGGACACTTTGTTTCTTTTATGTTTCTTTTAACATGATAGTTAATATGTATGCTGTGATCAAGGAAGGGTGTGCCAGTTGCTCATTAGTTGTTGGTTTTTTTGTTTTTGTTTTTTTGTTTTTTTTTAATCTGTTGATGAGCATTTATCTGTTGATGAGCATTTGTCTTTTTAAATGTTATTATTATCTTACAGAATATTTTCCTTTTTATAATGATTGAAACGTACACATGCGCGCGCGCGCGTGCGCACACACAGAACGATGCATGCACACGCACGGGCACACACGCAACACACACACAGTTGTTACACTCTGAATGTAATAGTATCTTACCCACATGTTTTTCTTTTTACATAATTGATGCGTACATGGTGACAAGTGAAGGGTGTGTCAGTTTTGGGTTTTTTTTCTGACGGGCATTTTATTTTAAGTGAGCCTAAAGAAAATTTTCTGTTTTTGGTTGAAGCAGATAATAAAGTATTTTGAATTGAATTGAATTGAATGTCGGACGCTGTAACCCACTAAGCAACTTATTGAAGAGCCACAAATTGTTCCAAGGCGGCGTCAGTTAGTTATCAGCAGCAGTAGTAGTCCTGATATCAACGGAGCCTGGGAAACGAGTGTCAGTATCAGTATCAGTATCAGTAGCTGAAGGTAGTCGTCACTGCGTTCGGTCAAATCCATATACGCTACACCACATCTGCCAAGCAGATGCCTGACCAGCAGCGTAACCCAACGCGCTTAGTCAGGCCTTGAGGGGAAAAAAAAAAAATAATAATAAAAGAAAAGAAAAGAAAAGAAAAAAAGAGAGAGAAAAATAAAATAAAATAAATACAATAAAAAATACATAAATAAAAAAAACCCACAAAAATTAAACGAACCCCTGGACTAACACGATGTTTCCTCGCTTTGTCCACTGAGCCACTGATCACCCAAGAGCCACAGGTTGCTTCCAAGAACAGTGGCAGCCCGCAGCAATCCTCAGGCTTCACCCTCCCTCCCCCCCCCCCCCCCCCCCCCCTGTACTGGTACTGGTGGATATTATTAACCCTTTCACCGCCAATCAATTTAGAGTACAAAATGTGGTATAAACACAAAAAAAGACAATGGCTAAATATAGCTGGAGATTCCCTCCCGGCCACCCACCCCCCCCCCACCCCCCCCTACGATGTATAGAAAATATGGCCTATTCTACCACCACCAGAAAGAAAGAAGGAAAGAAAGAAAGAAAGAAAGAAAGAAGGAAAGAAAGAAGGAAAGAGAGAAAAAAAAAAAAGAAGGAAAGAAAGAAGGAAAGTAGATTCAGAGATAACAGAGCAATGAATGGTCACCCTTTCAGTGACATGGGGGGGGGGGGGGTCCTCTTACCACGCCTGTGCATTAAATGCGAGCTTGGCGGTGAAAGGGTTAATGGAGTCTGCTGCTCCGCTGGGGTTGGGGTTGCGGTTGGGGTTGGGGGGGTGGGGGTAGGGGGTGGGGGGGTGGCGGGGGGTGAGGGGGGGGCGTGGTGGGGGGAGGGGGGTGGGTGGAGGAATGACAATGACAGCAGCTTTATTTAGTCAGCGTCTTCATTTTGTATTTTTTTTTTTTGCTTTAGTGGTGACTCTTCAGCCTTCGCGGTACCTTGTGATGGTGTTGCTTCTTTAAGAACCTCATCTCTCTCTCTCTCTCTCTCTTTCTCTCTGTCCGCACAGTCTATTTCTCTGTCCCTCTCTCTCTCTCTCTCTCTGTCCTCATCTTCGCTTCTCTCTCCCCTTCTTTCTCTCTCTCTCCTTGTCTCTCCCTCTCTCTTCTCCCCTCTCCTTCCCTCTCTCTCAGCACCCCCCCTCTCTCTCTCTTCTCCCCTCTCCGTCTCCTCCCACTCTCTCTCTCTCTTCTCCCCTCTCCCTCTCTTTCTCTCAGACCCTCCCCCTCTCTCTCTTCTCCCGTCTCCCTCCTCCCTCTCTTTCTCTCAGACCCTCTCTCTCTCTCTCTTCTCCTCTCTCCCTCCTCTCTTTCTCTCAACCCTCTCTCTCTCCTCCCCTCTCCCTCCCCTCCCTCTCTCTCAGCCCCCCTCTCTCTCTTCTCCCTCCCTCTCTCTCAGCCCCCGTCTCTCTCTTCTCCCTCCCTCTCTCTCAGCCCCCGTCTCTCTCTTCTCCCTCTCTCCCTCCCCTCCCCCCTCTTTGTCCCCTCTCCCTCTCTCTCAGCCCCCGTCTCTCTCTTCTCCCTCCCTCTCTCTCAGCCCCCGTCTCTCTCTTCTCCCTCTCTCCCTCCCCTCCCCCCTCTTTGTCCCCTCTCCCCTCCCTCCCTCTCTCTCAGCCCCCCTCTCTCTCTTCTCCCTCCTCTCTCTCAGCCCCCGTCCTCTCTCTTCTCCCTCTCTCCCTCCCCTCCCCCCTCTTGTCCCCTCTCCCTCCCTCTCTCTCTCTCAGCCCCCCTCTCTCTCTTCTCCCTCCCGCTCTCTCAGGCCCCCGTCTCTCTCTTTTCCCTCTCTCCCTCCCCCTCCCCCCTCTTTGTCCCCTCTCCCTCCCCTCCCTCTCTCTCAGCCCCCCTCTCTCTCTTCTCCCTCCCTCTCTCTCAGCCCCCGTCTCTCTCTTCTCCCTCTCTCCCTCCCCTCCCCCCTCTTTGTCCCCTCTCCCTCCCCTCCCTCTCTCTCAGCCCCCCTCTCTCTCTTCCTCTCTCTCTCAGCCCCCGTCTTTGTCCCCCCTCCCTCCCCTCCCTCTCTCTCTCTCAGCCCCCCTCTCTCTTGTCCCCTCTCCCTCCCCTCCCTCTCTCTCTCAGCCCCCCCTCTCTCTCTTCTCCCCTCCATCTCCCCCTCTCTCTTCTCCCCTCTCCCTCCCCTCCCTCTCTCTCAGCCCCCCTCTCTCTCTGTCAGCCCCCCTCTCTCTTGTCCCCTCTCCCTCCGCTCCCTCTCTCTCAGCCCCCCCTCTCTCTCTTCTCGCTCTCTCTCCCCTCCCCTCTCTCTCTTCTCCCCTCTCCCTCCCCTCCCTCTCTCAGCCCCCTCTCTCTCTCTTCTCCCCTCTTCCTCCCTCTCTCTCTCTTTCTCTCAGCCCCCCTCTCTCTTGTCCCCTCTCCCTCCCCTCCCTCTCTCTCTCTCTTGTCCCCTCTCCCTACCCTCCCCCTCTCTTCTCCCCTCTCCCTCCCCTCCCTCTCTCAGCCCCCTCTCTCTCTCTTCTCCCCCTCTCCCTCCCTCTTTCTCTTTCTCTCAGCCCCCTCTCTCTCTTTTCTCCCCTCTCCCTCCCCTCCCTCTCTCTCCTCCCCTCCCTCTCTCTCTCTTTCTCTCAGTCCCCCCCTCTCTTTCTCCCCTCTCCCTCCCCTCCCCCTCCTCTCTTGTCCCCTCTCCCTCCCCTCCCTCTCTCAGCCCCCTCTCTCTTTCTCCCCCTCTCCCTCCCTCTCTCTCTCTTTCTCTCAGCCCCCTCTCTCTCTCTTCTCCCCTCTCCCTCCCTCTCTCTTTCTCTCAGCCCCCCTCTCTCTCTTCTCCCCTCTCCCTCCCTCTCTCTCTCTTTCTCTCAGCCCCCTCTCTCTCTTTTCTCCCCTCTCCCTCCCTCTCTCTTTCTCTCAGCCCCCCTCTCTCTCTTCTCCCCTCTCCCTCCCTCTCTCTTTCTCTCAGCCCCCCTCTCTCTCTCTTCTCCCCCTCTCCCTCCCTCTCTCTTTCTCTCAGCCCCCCCCCTCTCTCTCTTCTCCCCTCTCCCCCCCTCTCTCTCTTTCTCTCAGCCCCCCCTCTCTCTCTTCTCCCCTCTCCCCCCCTCTCTCTCTTTCTCTCAGCCCCCCCTCTCTCTCTTCTCCCCTATCCTTCCCTCTCCCTCCTCTTTCTCTCTCTTTCTCTCAGACCCTCTCTCTCTTCTCCCCTCTCCCTCCTCTCTCTCTCTTTCTCTCAGACCCTCTCTCTCTTCTCCCCTCTCCCTACCCTCCTTCTCTCTTTCTCCCCTCCATCCCTCTCTCTCTTTTGTCCACTCTCCCTCCCCTCACCGCTCTCTTCCCCCTTTCCCTCCCCTTCCCCCCTCTCTTTCTCTTCTCCCAGCTCCCTCTCCCCTCTCTCTCTCTCTTTCTCCCCCCTCTCTATCTCCCCTGCCCCCTCCCTTCCCCTCTCTCTCTCTCTCTCTCAGCCCCCCCCACCCCCTCTCTCTCTCTTTCTCTTCTCCCCTCTCTCCTTCCCCCCTTCCATCCTACTTCAAACGAACACTGATCACCGGCAACATAAATAAACAAACTCCACGTGTACAGCGGAAACAGAACAAAAAGAACAGCCACTAATCAACTACATACCCGACACAGAAAACCAAGCCTTTCCAGTTACTTACTTACTCAGGCTAACGCGGCTAGGCTGAGCTACGAAGCTCTTCAAAGGGGTGGGTGGGTGGGTACCCCTCTCTCAGGTTTGGCGACTTGGAACTGGAGGAACCACTGACTCACTGGAGTTGTTGGCCGGGTT
>NC_134900.1:14402765-14410265 GCF_041734735.1 Babylonia areolata | reverse complement strand
GACAAAGATGAGATGGACACAAGTGACAAAGGACTAGTCCAATGCTTGGGTATACCTACTTAAAAAAACAAACAAACAAAAAACAAAAACAAAAAAACAAAAAAACCCAAAAAACACCAAAAATCAAAGCATATTACCACTAGAAGTAAGGCCACACACACACACACACACACACACACAGATGTCTAAGAGCTTCAATACACAAATGAATAAATCTGAAGACAATTAAAAGACTCACAAGTACTGACATGCATCCTGTCTAAACATTGGCCTAAAACAAAGAGACAAAGACGAAGACGAGTTGCTTTTGCACTAAAAACAGCAACAACACTACCACCAGAAGCGAGGCCAGAAAAAAACAAGAATAAATAAATAAACAAATCTGACGACAATCAAAAGACTCACAGGTACTGACATGCATTGCATCCTATAACCTCACACCCCAACCCCCATCCTCCCCCCCCCCACGCCCCCCTCCCCCCTTCTCCCCCTCCCCCCCCCACACACACACCACAAGTCCTTCCCACAAGCTTAACAGTAAGCAGTGTTTTCACTCGTACACATGCAAATCAAGCCTTCCATCACACAGAGGCCTAACAACAGAACAGCAGCAACAACAACAACAGCAACAACAACAACAGCAACAACAACAACAGCAGCAGCAACAGCAGCAACAACAACAACAGCAACAACAACAACAACAACAACAACAGCAACAACAACAGCAGCAGCAGCAACAACAACAACAGCAGCAGAAACAGGAGCACTGGCAGTCTTTATAAGACAAAAAAAAAACCAACCCTTGACTGCCATAAACATATTACGTACGTGCATAGTGACGTCACTGATGACGTCATTAAAAAAAGGGGGGGGGGAATAGCTCTGGAAGGCTGAAAATTCCCACAGTTTGTCTAGAGAGTGGTATATATATATATATATATATATATATATATATATATATATATATATATATATATATATATATATATATATCCAGACCATTTTCTCAGTTTTAGGCTTAATGTTTTGGATAATGTTTTATGACCTGAAACACCACTTTCTGCTGTTCCCCCCCATCTCCCCATCCCACCCCTGACACTGAAGGTGTTTTTTTTTGTTTTTTTTGTTTTTTGTTTTTTTAAAGCCTTCGCTCGCAGCAGTGTTTTCACTATAGGATGGCAAGCGTTCGTTCGTTCGTTCGTTCGTTCGTGCGTGCGTTCGTTGGACAATGACGATGGGAAATGGATTTTCGTTGCAGCGGGGCTTGATTTGTACGGTTCGGAACTGACTGACAACTACACAATGAAGGAAAGCGCAACGTATTTGTCAAATGATTGGTACAAGGACAGGCCCGGCGCTTCCTTTTTTCTTTTTTTTTTTTTTTTGAGGAAGTGTCTGGGTTTGTTCCAATGTACCTTTTTTTTTATTTACCTGTGTGCTAGCTGAATCGGAAGCGTAAGCATCACTGACTTGGAGTTGTGTGCCTTGTGTAATGGAGAGAGTTACCACCCTTTACTATTTTGTCAATCATATCGTGTCCTGGCCTCGTTATTTGTATAATTTCCAAAAGGAAAGCGCGTTACAAAGTCTTCATCAGTGGCACGGGTGTGTCCAAAAGTCTGTCGAGTCAAGGCTTTTGCGTTGCTGATGAGTTTCACACTCACTACAGCTTCCGATAATTATTGACTGGGTGGTGGTGGTAGTGGTGGTGGTGGTGGTAGTAGTGGTGGTGGTGGAGGTAGTCTTTTTTTCCTTTTTCTTTTTTTTAAACAAAACTCTGTCTGCCTGCCTGTTTCCATGTCTGTGTGTCTGTCTGTCTCTCTGCCTGCATGTCTGTCTGTCTGTCTCTCTCTGTGTCTCTCTGTGTCTCTCTGTGTCTCTGTCTCTCTCTTTCTGTGTGATGTGTGATGAGTTTCACACTCACTACAGCTTCCGATAATTATAGACTGGGTGGTGGTGGTGGTGGTAGTGGTGGTAGTGGTGGTGGTGGTGGCGGTGGTCTTTTTTTTTTTTTTTTTATAAACAAAACTCTGTCTGCCTGCCTGTTTCCCTGTCTGTGTGTCTGTCTATCTGTCTGCCTGCATGTCTGTCTGTCTGTCTCTCTGTGTCTCTCTCTCTTTCTCAATGTCTCTCCAAAGGACAGATGGGTAGAACAGGTTATGCCTAAAATATTAATCCTTGAATAAAAAACGTTTCGAGTTTTGAGTTTCTGTGTTCTGTGTTCTGAGTTCTGAGTTCTCTCTCTCTCTCTCTCTCTCTCTACGGGGGCTGTGAACGGCTGTTGTCTTGTCAACACGCTTATCTAGCGCTCTGTAAGAAACCGTGGATTGTGGCGGACAGAGACTGAGACACGTTTTCAGTTTTGGCAGAGAAGTGGCTGAATAGTCATGCCATCTACTGCTGCCGAGATTCGAGCTGTTTGTGGCCGGTTTTTGCCAGTCTACATCGGCTTTATGCTGAAAAGGGCCAGGGACAAGGCAGCTTCAAGTGTCGCCATTGTCACGCTGCGTCGACGTGTGGACGGTGTCGCTTTTGGTTTCCTCCTCTGCTATTTATTCTGGGGCGGTTTTTTACTGCAATGTGGCGACGTTGAAACCAACCCAGGACCAAACCCTCCTCCCAGCAAGGACAATATGAGGCAGACCAGACTTGCCAGTGCAGGATCTTCCCAGAGAGCAAGTCTGGACAGAGCAAGTGGCGCTGGTTCTACGATGCCTACCCCTTCTGCCACAGAACCCACCCTTAGCGACATCATGGCTACCATAAAAGCAGTGAGTGACCAGGTGGGGGCACAGATGGAGACTAAGCTGGAGGAGATGAAGCAAGAGCCTGAAGCAGGAAGTGCGAGAACTTAAGGAAGACTACGCTGCTCTGAGAAGTGACCTGAGGGGGGGTGAGGGAGGAGATGACGAAGCTGCGAGGAGGAGAACGAAGAGCTTGAAGAAGACCAACAAGGACCTCTGCCAGAAGCTGAACCGACTGCGACGCAGGATTGATGACCTGGAGGGCCGTCCAAGCGTAACAACCTCCTCTTCTACGGCCTGCCCAGGAGACCCAACGAGACCAGTGCAGACTGCGAGGGCGTCGTGCAGGACCTCCTCACTGACAGCCTGGACATGACTAGAGGCGGTGATGGAGTTCGACAGGGGTTCACCGGCTGAGTTCCAGGCCTACTCCCCCAGTGATTGCCAGCTGTACTTTTACAGACAAAAAGGTAATTATCCTGAAAGCTAAGGGTAAACTGAAAGGTACAAATATATTCATTGTGAGGACTTTTCGAAGGGGAGTAAGAGACATCAGACGTAGACAACTCCGCACCTGAAGAAAGGCAAGGCAGGATGGAAAAGAGCCACGATGGTGTTCAACCATTTACTGATTGATGGCAAAAAATTCACTGTCGATGATAATGATAAACTTGTTGACTTAAATAGGGAAGTGGCCTGCCCATTTGTTTAAGAAGTGACGCTTTTTCCATGGGGTGGAAAAAAGAACAGTGACACCGGCACTGCCGTCCAGTGTTGGACAGTGTGACACTGAGCTCGCACGTGTTTTTGATGTTGGAAACAGTGTGTGTGCAAGAGTTGACGATGAATGTTCGCGGTGTGTGTCAACGCCTGAAAATGTGGTCTGTCAACATAGGCGCAAGAAAAATAATGTAACTGAACCAAAATAAAAGTTGCTGCTTGTGTAAAAAACAGTAGAATTAAGCCATTGTCTTTTGTTTCATTTGAATGTGAATGGTTTGATTTCAAAATTACATGACGGTGACTTTATTTCATATCGTTGCTCGTTTGACTTTGTTTGTTTAGTTGAAAACATTTATTGATGATTTTATACCTTCATTATTCCCTGGATACAACAGTTTTTTGTATTCCTGCAGTAAAATTCACTGAAAAGGGGGAGGCGATCGGGAGGAGTTGTCTGTCTTGTAAAAGATGTTTATGTTCCATACGTAAAGCAAGTTGATGTAAAATCTAATAGTTTTGATGCATTACTTATTGATACGATATATTTGGTATTGACAAGATGGTGTTGTTTGTGTACTGTTATGTAACCACCCGAAGGTTCCCCATACTATGCATATTTTGACTGTGAAAATGGAATTGCGTAATTGGAAGATTTTTTGATTGATTGTACATTAGCTTACAATGATGTTTATATCTTGCTGTGTGGGGGATTTGAATGGCAGGACATGTAATATTTCCCACCACTGCCAGGGAGTTACAGGAGATGAGTTTTCACGAAGAAGTCACCCAATTAGTATCTATAGACTTTCCGAAGATTCTGTTCTTAACAACTATGGAAAATTTGCTGTTGAATATGTGTACTGCACTTGACTTGTGTATAATTTATGGAATGTGTCTTGGTCGAACAAAAATGGTTTGCTACACTTGATATATCGGATAGTGGATGCAGTGTGAATGATTATTTCATTTGTCTTGTGATATGTATGCCATTGTTGTGTGATTCATGTACGTTGTGTGTGTCTGACAGAACTGAATCCGATCATATGGCCTGTGGAACTTCCGGTTTCACAGGCCGGGGTTATGAATTGGGAAAACACACAGTTTGAAAAGTGATTTGTTTTGAAAAATTTGTGTGGAGTGACGACTTGGGCTGATGTATACATTCATAACATACGTTCAGAAGAATTTAAGAAAAAATAAACTTAGCAATTAGCCTAATTAGTGGTTGAGTAGGCAAACCTAGCGTTAAGTGTTTTTGAATGAATGTTCAAGGATGCTGCTAGACATATGAAGAAACAAATTAGTATCAGTAACAAGTTTAAAACCAAAAGATTGGTTTGATGCAGAATGTCGTAGCGCAGAAAAAAATGTTCGTAGGTTGTTCAACAAATTAGACGTACTCTGGATGTTGATGATCGTCATTGTTTTTGTAAGGCCAGACGGGAATATAAACATTTGCAAAAGAGAAAGCGAAAGCAGTTTAATGATATATTGTTGACAGAATTAATTGCTTCTATCAAAAGTCAGAAGAATTTTGGAACAATGTTCGTAAAATGTCACTTAAAAGAAAACAGCCAGCTAACAATATTACTGATGATGTTTGGTTTGATCACTTTAAAACCCTTCTAACAAAAGAGGTAAATTCTGATAACGTACTGCAGTGGGAACAAGATGAAGATGAAAGAAGATTATTTAAATCGTCCAATCTCGGTAGAAGAAGTGATGTTTGCATTAAGGAAAATTAAGAACCGTAAAGCTGCAGGACCTGATAGTATAATTGGAGAATTGTTAAAATATGCCACTGAATCTGACCTGATTTTGAATTTCTTTGTAACCTTTTTTAACTCGTTATTTGACAGAGGAATCTATCCTGAAAAATGGACCGAATCTATTGTTTTTACCACTGTATAAAAAGGGCGATGTAAACAATCCGAATAACTATAGAGGAGATTTCTCTTTGTGATGCAAGTAGTAAGTTTATAGTTACAATTATAAATCAGAGACTGCAAGAATGGGTAGAAGAAAACAATATTACAGGTGAATACCAGGCAGGATTTTAAACACAACTACTCAACTGTTGATCATATGTTTACTTTGATGGCCTTTATTCAAAAACAGTTTTCTTTGAATCGTAAATTGTATGTGGCTTTTATAGATTTTGAGAAAGCCTTCGATTCCATAAACAGAACAATTCTATGGCCTATTCTTTTAAAAACTGGTGTTCGTGGAAAGTTGTTGAAATGTATTATGAGTATGTATGCGGGTGTGAAAGGAAGGGTTAGATGTGGGGGGAAGATGACTGATTATATTCAATGCACTTCTGGCGTAAAACAAGGTGATGTGTGCAGCCCTGTATTATTTTCTCTTTTTATTAACGAACTAACTTCAGAAGTTGTCAGAAACGGAAAACATGGTGCACAATTTTACTGGTGAGATTCTAGAGTTATTCATTCTCCTCTTAGCTGATGATGTTGTGTTGATATCTGTAACTGTGATTGGTTTACAAACACAATTAAATAGTCTATCTAGAGCTGCAAAATCACTTCAGTTGAAAGTAAATATGTCAAAAAGTAACATAATTGTATTAGAAAAGGTGGATATTTAGGAATTAGGGAAAAATGGACTTATAATGGAATAACGATGCCAGTAGTGAATGTGTATAAATACTTAGGAATATATTTTTCAACAAAATTGAGTTTCACAGTTGCATGTAAAGATCTTGCATGTAGAGCTAAACAAGCATTACTTTGTATTATGAAAAAACTGTCAAGTTTAGAAAATCAATCTTTTGATCTGTTTATTAAATTGTTTGATTCCCAGGTACAACCCATTGTACAATATGGAGCAGAAATTTGGGGTCTCTCTAATGCTGCAGTTTGCTGCGAGAGTGTTCATTTATTTGCACTGAAAAAGTTTCTTGGAGTTACCATGAAAACGCCTAATGATTTAATTTATGGGGAAACAAAAAGATATCCGATACATCTCAATTCCGCAGTAAGATGTATTCGCTATTGGTTGAAAATAACACAAATGGAAGATTCAAGGTTGCCGAAAAAAAGCATTTAATATGTTATATGATTTAGATTTGAGGTAAGGTAAACTGGGTATCAAAGGTTAGGGTTAGATTATATGAACTGGGATTTGGTTATGTTTGGTTACAGCAGGGGGTAGGGGACATAAAGGGATTTATTAGTGCACTCCGAACAAGATTAATTGACTGTAGATGGCAAGATTGGTCTTATCATGTTCAAGATAGCGATAGGTTTGAGTTTTACAGACAGTTCATTTCTATACACTCTATTCCTACTTATCTGTCAATGAAAATGGATAAGCATTTGAAACATATCACAACCAGGTTCCGATTTGGAATTTCTGACATATTTCTTCATCATTATCGTTATCGAAAGTCCAGTGTCTCTGATCTTAGTTGTCCTTTATGCAGACGTGCTGAAGAAACCGAACTTCACTTTGTGTTGTGTTGCCCTGCTTTGAATGACCTTAGACATGAGTGGATTCCACAAAAATATTATAGACACCCTACTTTATTTCGACTTGCCATGCTTATGTCATCAACTAACGAAACTGTTATAAAACAGTTTGCTATTTACTTATATAAGGCTTTTAAGTTTCGCAGTGTATTATGTAGTTAATCATTATTAGTTGTGCATTATCCAATTTGTGGATTATCATTTGCAGTTTATCATTCACTTCTGTAATTTGCAAGGTTTTGATTTTGAATGTTGATTCACTGTACCCTCTTCATGAGGGGCCATGGCCTTTATTGAATAAACTATCCGTATCCGTATCCGTATCTCTCTCTCTACCTATGTGTGTGTGTGTGTGTGTGTGTGTGTGTGTGTGTGTTCCCCTGTGTGTGTGTGTGTGTGTGTGTGTGTGTGTTCCCCTGTGTGTGTGTTTGTGTGTGTGTGTTTGTGTGTGTGTGTGTGTGTGTGTGTGTGTATGGGTGCGTGTGTGTGTGTGTGTGTGTGTGTGTGTATGTGTGTGTGTTCCCCTGTGTGTGTGTGTGTGTGTG
>NC_134900.1:14385265-14387765 GCF_041734735.1 Babylonia areolata | reverse complement strand
GCACAGCACAGCACAACACAGCACAGCACAGCACAACACAGCACAGCACAACATAACACAGCATAAAACAGCACAGCACAGCACAGCACAACACAGCACAGCACAACACAGCACAGCCCAACACAGCACAGCATAAAACAGCACAGCACAGCACAACACAGCACAGCACAACACAGCACAGCACAGCACAGCACAGCACAACACAGCACAGCCCAACACAGCACAGCACAACACAGCACAGCACAACACAGCACAGCACAGCACAGCACAGCACAGCACAACACAGCACAGCACAACAACAAAAAAAGCTCAACACACATGTATGCTCCGGGCGTCAGCATCTCAGAGAGACCGTAGTGGTGGGAGGGGGGCCAGGGTGGTAGGGGGGGAGCGAAGAAAACATAACTCCTACCAGCTGTGTTTCTCGGGTCCAGGAGGGAGAGGAGAAGGAGGAGGAGGAGGAGGAGGAGGAGGAGGAGGCGAGTGGGGAAAGGGACAGAGTTGATGAGAGTGTGGAAGGGTGGTATGGGTTGGCACCGGCAGCAGCAGTTGTGATGATGATGAAGGAGCGAGTATATAGTAGTAGGGTGGATGTAGTGGTGAAGAAAGGGTAGGAAGGAGGGTGGCCGTGGTGGGTAAGCGTGGAAGGGGGTGGATGGGTGGAGGAGTTTGTGTGTGGGGGGGGGGGAGGGGGGGTAGTGGTGGGGTAGGGGTGTGTGTGTGGGGGGGGGGGGTACGGATCCTAAAAAAAATAAATAAATAAATAGCAGTCAAGTGTGGCAGACATCATCGTGGTTGTCAGCACCATTACATAGGCGCTGGGGGAACTAAACCGGAGTCATGTTTTTAACGGGTTCACCATTTCTCTCTCTCTCTCCCTCTCTCTCTCTCTCTCTCTCTCTCTCTCCCTCTCTGTGTGTGCCTCTGTCTCTATCTCTCTGTGTGTCTCTGTCTCTGTCTCTTTTTCTCTCTCAGGTCTCTCTATGCCTCTCTCTGTCTCTCTCTATGCCCCTTCATGTCCTGTCCATGTCTCTCTCTGTCTCTGTCTCTGCCTCTGTCTGTCTCTCTCCGCCTCTCTCTGTCTCTGTCTCTCTCTGCCTCTCTGTCTCTCTATGCCCCTTCATGTCCTGTCCATGTCTCTGTCTCTCTCTGCCTCCATCTCTCTCTGTCTCTCTCTATGCCCCTTCATGTCATGTCCATGTCTCTCTCTCTCTGTCTCTCTCTGCCTCTGTCTCTCTATGCCTCTCTCTGTCTCTCTCTATGCCCCTTCATGTCCTATCCATGTCTCTCTCTGTGTGTCTGTCTCTGCCTCTGTCTCTCTCTGCCTCTCTCTGTCTCTCTCTCTATGCCCCTTCATGTCCTGTCCATGTCTCTCTCTGTCTCTGTCTCTCTTTCTCTCTCTCTCTCTCAGCTCTCTCTCTCTCTCTC
The DNA here is from genome assembly GCF_041734735.1 of Babylonia areolata. Taxonomy (NCBI): domain Eukaryota; kingdom Metazoa; phylum Mollusca; class Gastropoda; order Neogastropoda; family Buccinidae; genus Babylonia; species Babylonia areolata. Next base: position 14,386,337 of record NC_134900.1, on the reverse strand, counting down.
TCTCTCTCTCTCTCTCTCCCCTTCTATTCCATAATTCAAATATTAGAAAGAAATTATATGAGTACGGTTTTTGGTTTTGTATGGCTAAATCAAGATGTTGAAGATAAGATATAAATATTTTTTATTCGTGTGTTCCACGAAAGATTGGTTGATTGTAGATGGCAAAGTTGGAATTCTCATATCCAGGACAGTGACAGATTTAATGTATACAGAATGATCAATAATTTGCATAGTGTTCCAATTTACATGCGTATGCATATTGCTAGAGGTTTGAAGTATTTGAATGACGAAATTTAGATTCGGTGTCTCTGATGTTTTGCTTGATATTTACATAGAGCTTTTAAACAACGCAGTGCCTATGTAACGTCATTTTTTCTTTGTATTAATATGCGACTTTATGTCATTTCCATGTGTACCCCCTTCTAAGGGGCTATGGCCTTTATGAATAAAACGTCTACGTCTCTACCTTTCAATGTTCTGTCCATGTCTCTGTCTCTCTCTGTCTCTCTATGTCTGTCTCTGTCTCTCTGTCTTTCTCTGCCTCTCGCTACCTCTCTCTCTCTCTCTGTCTCTCTCTCTGTGCCTCTCTCCTCCTACCTCTCTCTGCCTCTCTCTCACTACCTCTCTTGGTCTCTCTCTGCCTCTCTCTCTCTCTGATGCCTCTCTCTGTCTCTCTCTCCGATCTGCCTCTTTCTCTCTCTGTGCCTCTCTCTGTCTCTCTCTCTCTCTGCCCCTCTCTCTCTCTGTGCCTCTCTGTCTCTCTCTCTCTGCCTCTCCTCCTCTCTGTGCCTCTCTCTGTCTCTCTCTCTCTGCCTCCTCTCTCTCGTGCCTCTCTCTCGTCTCTCTCTCCCTCTATTCTCTGTCCTACTCTCACAACCTCTCCTCTCTGTGTGTCTCTACTCCACCTACCCTCTCTCTGTCTCTCTCTCTGGTGTCTCTCTCTCACCACCTCTCTGTGTCTCTCTCTCTGTGTCTCTCTCACTACCTCTCTCGTCTCTCTGTCTCTCTGTCTCTCTCTCTGTGTCTCTCTCCTACCTCTCTCTGTCTCTGCCCCTCCTCACTACCTCTCTCT
>NC_134900.1:14380265-14382765 GCF_041734735.1 Babylonia areolata | reverse complement strand
CTGTCTCTCTCTCTCACTACCTCTCTCTGTCTCTCTCTCTCTCTCTCTCACTACCTCTCTCTGTCTCTCTCTGTCTCTCTCTCTCACTACCTCTCTCTGTCTCTCTCTCTCTCTGTCTCTCTCTGTCTCTCTCTCACTACCTCTCTCTGTCTCTCTCTCTCTCTGTCTCTCTCTGTCTCTCTCTCACTACCTCTCTCTGTCTCTCTCTCTCTCTCTCTCTCTCTCTCTCTCTCTGTCTCTCTCTCACTACCTCTCTCTGTCTCTCTCTCTCTCTCTCTCTGTCTCTCTCTCACTACCTCTCTCTGTCTCTCTCTCTCTCTCTCTCTGTCTCTCTCTCACTACCTCTCTCTGTCTCTCTCTCTCTCTGTCTCTCTCTCTCTCTCTCTGTCTCTCTCTCACTACCTCTCTCTGTCTCTCTCTCTCTCTCTGCCCCTCTCTCACTACCTCTCTCTGTCTCTCTCTCTCTTCCCTGCCTCTCTCTCACTACCTTTCTTTGTCTCTGTCTCAGTGTTGCTCTCTCTTTGTCCCCCCCCTCCCCATCCACCACTCTGCACCCCAACCCCCCCGCCCCCACCCCCAACCCCCCACCTCCCACCCCTCTCATCATCATCAGCTGTGTTATTCTCACTCACTAGGCTGCAGACGAGGCGGCGGCAGAATTAAAAACAGCGAATAATTTTTAACGAGATGAATCATGTCATTGTCATGATAATGTTCAACACGAAATTCACGCACGCAAGGACGCGGGCGCCCCCCCCCCCCCCCCACCTCCTGCCCCCCCCCCTCCCTCCCAGTGATAGAGAGAAAGAGAGACGGGAGGGGGCGGGGGGGGGGAGAGACAGACAGACTCAGAGACACAGAGAGGGAGAAATGAAAGGGGATATACAGAGAGAGAGAGTGAGAGAGACAGAGACAGAGACAGATAGAGAGACAGAGAGAGACAGAGACACAGTCAGCGAGAGACAGAGACAGAGACAGAGACACAGAGAGAGACAGAGGCAGATAGAGAGACAGAGACAGAGAGAGAGACAGAGACAGATAGAGAGACAAAGACAGACAGAGACACACAGAGAGAGACAGACAGAGAGACAGAGAGAGTCAAAGACAGAGATACATAGACACAGAGACAGAGATACAGACACAGACAGACAGAGAGAGAGAGAGAGACAGAGACAGAGATACAGAGACAGAGAGACAGACAGACAGACAGACAGAGAGAGACAGAGACACACAGAGACAGAGACAGATGGAGAGACTCATGACTCATCAGGGTGATTCAATTGTCAGGCCATTCACCCATCCAGTGGAGTAAGTACGACAAATATATTAACTCTCTCCATACGAACGGCGAAAGAGACGACGTTAACAGCGTTTCACCCCAATTACCACCATCAAAATATTACAAGCGGAAGGCTCTTATACTGAAGAGGTGAATGTTGACAAAGAATACCACAATTCTGACGACGGAAGCTAAAGGTTGGGTCATTCATTCAGACACCCACTGGACATCCGAGGGGTCTGTGTAGAGGAGAAGAGAGGACTGGGCGTACTGAGTGAGTTAAGAAATTAATGAAATCACACACATTACTTCTAATATTATGATATATATATATATATATATATATATATATATAGAGAGAGAGAGAGAGAGAGAGAGAGAGAGAGAGAGAGAGGTGAGAGAGAGAGAGAGAGAGAGAGAGAGAGAGAGACAGAGACAGAGACAGAGACAAAGCAGAAGTACGGTGGGGGTGGGGGGGGGGGGGAACAAGTGGCGGAGGAAGGGAGGGGGGGGGGGGGGGGGCGTGGGTCTACGTTAAAAAATTATTGCTATGTCTAAAACAACAACAACAACAACACCAACAACAACCCGAACTCAAATCAAACCAAACTGGTTAGTACACAACCAAACCTCAACTACATAGTTATGAAACCAAGACCAAAAACCCAACTAAGCTAAGCCAAACTGAGGGCAAAACAATATCAACTTGAAATTCACCAAATCAAAATTTGATAATGATTCAAACCACTGACACAAAACTACTGCATGACCGAACAGCCCAGGTTCACCCCCCCCCCCCCCCCACCCCCCCCCCCGCGCCCCCCACCACCACCACCCCCCCCCCCCAAAAAAAAAAAAATCAAAGAAAAAAAATCACACCCAAAAACAAAATACGCCAAAAGAAAGATATATTTGTATTCGTATTTCTTTTTATCGCAACAGATTTCTCTGTGTGAAATTCGGGCTGCTCTCCCCAGTGAGGGAGAGCGTGTCGCTATACTACAGCGCCACCCAATATGAACTGAAACCATTATACATGTTGTTAACCTCAGTGGCATATCTTTCTTGCATGTGGATTATGGTTACAATACCTATTAGCAAGTAATTAGATTGCTTTCTTTGTCTTGTACATAAGAAAATTCATTTCTTTTTTTTTCTTTTTTTTTTCCCCTTTTTTTCTTTCTTCTTTGTATGAGTGAGTAAATGAGTCACTCGAAATGT
>NC_134900.1:14367765-14370265 GCF_041734735.1 Babylonia areolata | reverse complement strand
GTGTGTGTGTGTGTGTGTGTGTGTGTGTGTGTGTGTGTGTGCTCGCTAGTTATTCGAATAAACAGAACAAAATCTAGGGATGCCCGATTTCAAAATAGGGATCAGTGAGTTTCAGTTTCAGTAGCTCAAGGAGGCGTCACTGCGTTCGGACAAATCCATATACGCTACACCACATCTGCCAAGCAGATGCCTGACCAGCAGCGTAACCCAACGCGCTTAGTCAGGCCTTCAGGATCAGGAGACTGAGGGAAACCACATAACTTGCTCTCGCCTTCTCTCTCTCTTTCTCCACTGAGAGAGTTCCGGCGCGCCGCATGCATGTATGCACACACACACACACACACACACACAATTCAGTGGGATAGTTCTACCTTCTTCTTCTTCTTCTTCGTTCGTGGGCTGCAACTCCCACGTTCACTCGTATGCACACACACGAGTGGGCTTTTACGTGTATGACCGTTTTTACCCCGCCATGTAGGCAGCCATACTCCGCTTTCGGGGGTGTGCATGCTGGGTATGTTCTCAGTTGTTTCCATAACCCACCGAACGCTGACATGGATTACAGGATCTTTAACGTGCGTATTTGATCTTCTGCTTGCATATACACACGAAGGGGGTTCAGGCACTAAGCAGGTCTGCACATGTGTTGACCTGGGAGATCGTAAAAATCTCCACCCTTTACCCACCAGGCGCCGTCACCGTGATTCGAACCCGGGACTCTCAGATTGAAAGTCCAACGCTTTAACCACTCGGCTATTGCGCCCGTCGATAGTTCTACCGAAACGCACTGATTCAAACATACCCTGTAGACAACTGCACTGAGAGGCCAAATGAACTATGGGGAGCAAAAGAGACATTCAGTCGTGAAGAGTCTAGGTTGTGCCAAGGAGTCTGATCCGTCCGTCTGGTCTTTGTGTATTGAATGCAGTGTCTGACGGGCGCCATAGCCGAATGGTTAAAGCGTTGGACTTTCGATCTGAGGGTCCCGGGTTCGAATCACGGTGACAGTGGCGCCTGGTGGGTAAAGGGTGGAGATTTTTACGATCTCCCAGGTCAACATATGCGCAGACCTGCCAGTGCCTGAACCCCCTTCGTGTGTATACGCAAGCAGAAGATCAAATACGCACGTTAAAGTTCCTGTAATCCATGTCAGCGTTCGGTGGGTTATGGAAACAAGAACATACCCAGCATGCACACCCCCGAAGGCGGAGTATGGTTGCCTACATGGCGGGGTAAAAACGGTTATACACGTAAAAAGCCCACTCGCGTACATACGAGTGAACGTGGGAGTTGAAGCCCACGAACGCAGAAGAAGAAGAAGAAGAAAGCAGTGTGGCGGAGAAGGCACAGGTTAGTAATTATTCACTTTTACAAAATGATCAAAGTGATTGTGCCCCAATTATTTACGCCGTTTAGTTCCACCCCTAGTATGCACACGAAATCTGTATTCAAACTTGACGACGACGGAGATCTATCGACGCGGATTCGAGATCTATCGCGACGACGCAGAGATCTATATATCTGTCCGTGTGGGGATATCAGAATCGAAGCGGAGATCTATCGATGTGGAGATCTATCACTGTGGAGATCTATCAAGATGTAGCACCCCCCGCCACCTCCTCCCCCACTCCAAAAAAAGCGTTTTGCTGGTATCTTGTCAGTACTGAACATTGATGTGGACATGCGCGGCTTTCCGGGTTTTTTTGGGTTTTTTTTAAGTCTAAAATAAACAAACAAGTCCAAGAATGGACATGCAAATCAATAAATATAGACTGGCGAACACCCAGACAGACAGACAGACAGACAGACAAACAGGTCCAAAGACAAATCGGTAGATATATGAAGTGACTGTACGACTGGCGAACTGACAAACTGACTAACCAATCAATTTATCAATATCAGCTTCAGTGAAATGACGGAAAATTTTGCCAAAACAAAATCACTCAATTACATGCTTTTTTGTTCTTCGTGTCAGCAGTGATTAACCTGCATACTGCGAACAGAACAATCAAAACTCAATGCCACCGTTCCCACCAAAACGGCAGCAAGAGTTCCAGTTCACTTGAAGTTGACTTGCTGAACTAAGGCCTGAACCAGCTGTGACGACTTACATTTTGATCTGCGAAATCAATGCCAGTCACCAACCAAACAGTGACGAAGAACTTTGACGTGTGTGTGTGTGTGTGTGTGTGTTTACCTTTTACATTCATCAGTTGCCTCTCTTTTACGAAATCCCTAAAAGAAATATTGTTTCATTGATCATACTTCTAATCCAGCTGTCCGTTCAAATATTTCGTCTTTAACTTTCACCCTCCTGGCGGGGCAGTTTAAATCCGCATCAACTCACCATTTTAACTCTGTCCTCCTCCTTATTTCAAAGCCAGTGATAACATTCAATTCGAAACTCTAATGGACGGGTGCAATAGCCGAGTGGTTAAAGCGTTGGACTTTCAATCTGAGGGTCCCGGGTTCGAATCACGGTGACGGCGCCTGGTGGGTA
>NC_134900.1:14360265-14362765 GCF_041734735.1 Babylonia areolata | reverse complement strand
ATGGAATAAAGTTACCAAGTTGCCCAATATCAAATGACTCACAAAACAAGTTTCTATCAGATCAGGAAAAGGCAGAAATCTTTGTTGAAATGTTTGCGAAAAATAGCAAATACGAAGGCTTATCACCTGAGTGTAAAACACACAGAGACAGGGAAGAAAATAGTGCTTTATACAGTGATCCCATTCCGCAAAATGACTTGTGGTTTAATTCTCCTATTACGTATGAGGAGTTACAAACCGCTATAGCTTCCCTTGGCAATAAAAAAAGTTCAGTTGGAATCGATGCACTATCGAATGTGATGCTAAAACACATCCCAAAAAATTGTATCGTTTTCCTACACAAAATATATCAGAAATGTTGGACATCTGGAACTGTACCACAGATATGGAAAACATCAATAGTTGTACCGGTTTTAAAAGCAGGAAAACCTAAACGTAATAAAAATAGTTACAGGCCTATTGCTTTGACCTCGCATGTCTGTAAATTGATGGAAAAAATAGTCCTGTTTAGAATTATAACTTACTGCGAAAAATACAATATCATTCCAGTGAACCAGGCTGGATTTAGAAAAGGAAGATCAACGGTCGAACACCTAGTAAAGATTACAACTCAAATAAAACATCAGTTTGCCCGCAGAAAAAGTGTCCTCGCAACGTTTTTTGACGTAAAAAAAGCCTACGATCAGGTTTGGCACAAACGTCTTTTATTCAAACTGAAATCAGTTGGAATATCTGGTAATCTCTATGAGTATATTAAAAGTTTTTTATCTAATAGAATTATTCAAGCAAGGGTGGGAACACATTATTCTTTGCCACATAAACTTGACATGGGAATTCCACAGGGCTCAGTTATAGCCCCTATTCTCTTTAATATTCTTATTCAGGATCTACCAAAGGCATTGTCAAATCGTGTAGTTTTAGTACAGTATGCTGATGATATATGTATGTGGATGGGTGTCAATCTAAAAAAGTCAACCCCACAAAGAGCACAGAATTATATACGTCGTTTGTATCAGTCTGATCTCGATAACATTGGTAACTATATGTTTGAAAATGGTCTAGCTTTGTCGACTGAAAAAACATGTATGATGTTGTTTAATTCAGGTGGTAACCCATCTAGCACACCCATTTTTAAATTACTTGGTGACGTCATTGATTATAAACAGGTAGTGAAGTTTTTAGGCGTTTATCTTACTTCAAAGCTGACATGGAACATTCACTTTGATTACATCTTAACAAAGGCAAGGAAAAGTATCAATTTTATGAAAATTATAAGCCGCTTACCCTGGGGAATGGATACAAAAACATTGATTCATCTTGCCATGGCCCTTGTAAGATCTAAGATAACCTATGCACAAGAAATATTTTTCAGTGCACCTAAATATCTATTACAAAAGATTCAAAGTGTAGACTGTAAGGCTATCAAAATTGCCCTCGGAGTGCCCTCTCATGCATCCAATCAGGAAACATACAAAACAGCCGGAATTCTTCCCTTAAATGAACATCGTGAGTTAGCAACAGCAAAATTCGCTGTGAGGTACACTTCAATGACAAAAAATTTCATTGCTGATGAACTGACAGTAAGATCAGACATTGATTTTCCTAAAAGAGCTAAAGCCATCTCATCACAAGAAACAGTTGCAGCTTACATTTCAAATCTGTTAAAAGAATCTGAAGTTAACATGAAAGAGTTAGCTGCAAAACCACATCATTCTCCTGTTCCTTTTTGGGAAATGTTGAAAGCGGATTTTGATATCACTTATTCTGAAACAAAAAAGGAAGAAAACATCAATATCACGACAAGTAATGCCAGAATTCATATAACAGAAAAATATCAGAATCATCTCCATGTATTTACAGATGGATCTGTTCTTGATGACAAAAACACTGGTGCGGCTTTCTATATTCCTGCCTTTAAAGTTGAAAAATCTTACTTTATTGGAAAACACCTTTCCATATTCACAGCTGAGCTAATTGCTATTATACAAGCTCTGAACTACTTAGTGAGCCATCAAATAGTTTTCTCGAAAATAGCATTCTTTGTTGATTCTAAATCAGTACTTTATGCTCTAGAACTATTCAGCCTTGAAACAAGACCTGACTTAGTTATTGAGGCAAATCATTTGGTACATTGTTTAAGGATTAAAGGGACTGAGGTCAGTTTTTGTTGGGTGCCTTCTCATGTGGGCATTCTTGGCAATGAAATTGTTGATAAAGCAGCTAAAAGAGGAGCGCAAGATTCAGAAAAATCGACAAAAATACATGTCCGTCTCTCCGTAAAAGAGGCATACACTTTGTTAGAAAAATCAGCATGGGGTCGATTTCATAACCGATGGAAGTTAAAGTTTTTAAACCATAAAGGAACATTATTCCCCGAGAATATTATTAAAGAAAAGATACCGAATCCATCAGCTTACTATACAAGATTAATAACCTCTACTTTCTTCCGTATAAAACTTGATGCGCTGAAGATAAAGTATAGTAAAAATGTTACATGCAT
>NC_134900.1:14345265-14355265 GCF_041734735.1 Babylonia areolata | reverse complement strand
AGAGAGAGAGGCACACAGAGAGAGATTGATAGATAGAGAGAGAGAGAGAGACAGAGAGAAACAGAGAGAGAGAGAGAGAAAGAGAGAAAGAGAGACTAACACTGACACTGGCACTGTTCAATGTCATTGGCTGAAAGGCGTCACTGACACAATAATTATTTCTTGCATTCACATTGCGAAGGTGCAGTGAATAGATACTGACGCACAACATGATAGTATTCGCATATTTCTTTGCACATTAAGAGGAGAGAAAAGGAGAGAGAGACAGAGAGAGAGAGAGAGAGAGAGAGAGAGAGAGGAGAGATAGAGAGAGACAGACAGACAGATGAACGCACACTCGCGTACACACACACACACACACGGACGACTCACAAATATCACAAATAAGCATGAATGCACATGCACACACACAAAAAAAAAAAAAAAAAAAAAAAAAAAGAAAAAAAAAAAAAAAAAAAAAGAACGAGGAGGATTATAAAACAATGAAAAGATAGGAAATTCAGTACAGAAAACAAGAGCTTAAAGAAAAAAACGAAGGAAATTAAAAAAAAAACAAACATATATGAATATATACATCCATCTCTCTCTCTCTCTCTCTCTCTCTCTCTCTCTCTCTCTCTCCCTCTCTCTCTGTCTGTTCCTCCCTCCTTCCCCCCCCCCCTCTCTCTCTGTCTGTCTGTATGTCAGTCTGTCAACGAAGTGTGTGTGTGTGTGTGTGTGTGTGTGTTAGTGTGTGTGTGCGTGTGTGTGTGTGTGTGTGTGTATGTGTGTGTGTGTGTGTGTGTGTGTGTGTGTGTATGTATGTGTGTGTTTGTGTGTATGTGTGTGCGTATGTGTTTGTCTGTGTGTGTGTGTGTGTGCGTGCGTGTATGTGTGTGTGTGTGTGTGTGTGTGTTTGTCTCTGTGTGTGCGTGTGTGTGCGTGTGTGTGAAACAAAGGGGAGGTTACGCGCAGGGGAGAGAGAAAGGGTTAAAACAAACTCCCCACTTACAAAACGTGTGAGGTGTTGTTTGCAGAGACTGATAAGCAAAGTCCTGTGTAAAAGCACGCGCCGTCATGACGCTCTGTGTGTGTGTGTGTGTGTGTTTGAGTGTGTGTGTGTTGGGGGGGGGGGGGGGGGGGGGGGAAAGAGGGAGGTCAAAGGGCATATGCAAATGACACACCGAACAGCCACCAGTCAGATAACAGCTTCGTTCAAAATGGTTCTTTCTGTCAAACATTGTGGATATATATATATATATATATATATATATATATATATACAGTACATGGGTACAAGCGACAACGAAAACCAATTTCCTTTCCGTCTTTCTTTGCTTTCTTTCTTTGTTTCTCCGTTTGGTTTTATTTTCTTTCTGTCTTTCTCTCTGTAGTGTAATGTAATGTAATGTAATGTATTGTATTCAGTCGTGTCGTGTCGTGTCGTGTCGTGTCGTGTCGTATCGTGTCGTGTCGTATCGTGTGTCGTGTCGTGTCGTGTCGTGTCGTGTCGTATCGTGTCGTATCGTGTCGTGTGTCGTGTCGTGTCGTGTCGTGTCGTGTCGTGTCGTGTCGTGTCGTGTCGTGTCGTATCGTGTCGTGTCGTGTCGTGTCGTGTCGTGTCGTATCGCACTGTACTGTACTGTACTGTATTGTATTGTATTGTATTGTATTGTATCTATCGTATCGCCGTATTGTATCGTAATCGTATCATATCGTATCGTATCGTATCTGTTGTATCATATCGTATCGTATCGTATTGTATCTGTCGTATCATATCGTATCGTATCGTATTGTATCGTGATCGTAATAGTATCGTATCGTATCTCTTTCTGTGTAAAATTCGCGCTGAATTTTTCCCTGAGGAAAGCGCGTCGACAAGGTGCAGTGTCATATTTCTTTTCTTTTTCTTTATCTTTTTTTTTTTTCATATGCAAGTGTATTGCTTTCAACATCAAAGTGAGTTGTTTTGTTTTCTACCAGAATTTGCCAGGAACAACACTGTGGGAGAGATAGGGGGTAGGGGGGTGGGGAGGGGGGTTGGGGTGGATGGCAACCAGCTTCATTTCAATGACCAGGTATTCTCTCATTTTCTTCACTGTATTTTCGATCTCTCTCTCTCTCTCTCTCTCTCTCTCTCTCTCTCTATATATATATATATATATATATATGTGTGTGTGTGTGTGTGTGTGTGTGTGTGTGTGTGTTTTCTTCTTCTTTTTTTTGTTTTGTGGGGCCTCCATCCTATTCCACCCCCTCCCCTTTTTTTGTCATGATAATAACAATAATCATGATAAAAAAAAATAATGATAATGATATGCCTTTCCATATAAAACATGCTTAGCTGCGATGCTGTACAATGTCAATACCGACGTTAAAAAAACCAAAAAAATTAAACGCCTAAATGAAAAACTCTCAGTCTCTGCTTCTGTCTCTTTCTCTGTCTCTGTCTCTCTCTTTCGCGCGCACACACACACACACACACACACACACACACACACACACACACATCACAGACTGATGATGGAGTCTCCCGTCGAACCGACCGATGAGTAGGCAGGCAGGCTTATCTGTCGGTGTGTGTCCTCATATGGGAGAAGAGGTCGATTCTGGATGCACAGCACTTCCGACAGGTGTTGCAAGGGAAAACGTCTCCAGAAGCTGAGCCCTGCTTCCTTCGCTCACGCTTCTCCTTAATGACCAACGTTCTCTTGTTTTCAAACGTCTTTATGCCACTAGAGCACAGCATCCTCCAGCGACAGCGGTCAAGGGCATCAGTTTCCCAGGAAGCGACCTGACCAGCACAGGTGATTTTTTTTTTTTTTTTTTTTAATAGTGAAGAGGAGTTGTGCAGTCCCTTCCCCACTCTCTCGCCCACCAACGCTCACAGTCCCACAGGTGCAGATACTGCCACGTGTAGAACGACCTCGGCAGGTGCAGGTTTTTTTTTTCTTCAGAGTTCCATCTCCTAGGACTTCCAGCCAAGGATACTGAAGAGCTCCCCCTACCCTTTGGTCATCGTCTTCCGCCTTCACAGCCGTTGGGAAAAGTTTCCTCCTTCGCGTGGTCCATCGTTGGGAGACCTCACATGCGGCAGGTAGTACTGGGTTACATGGTACCAGTTGCTAGCAAGGGCTATGCCCCTGGCCTGACTGACATCACAGACTACTAGTACACGCTCATCATACATATCACATTAAAAAGCCTAAACAATGCAATATCATGTCAGAATACGGAATTAAGGCGATTTCTTTGCCCGTGTTTTGTCTAACTTCAGGGGGATGATGAGCTGGTTTGGGCGTGGTTTGTGTGTGTGTGTGTGTGTGTGTGTGTGTGTGTGTGTGTGTGTGTGTCTGTCTGTCTGTCTGTCTGTCTGTGTCTGTCTGTCTCTGTGTGTGTGTGTCTGTGTCTGTCTGTGTGTATGTGTGTGTGTGTGTGTGTGTCTGTATGTGTGTGTGTGTGTGTGTGTGTGTGTGTGTGTGTGTGTTGTAAGGAGGGAGTTGGGTGTGGGGTGGGGTTGTTGAGATTTTGTTGGGTACATGTGATTGTTTGGGGGGGGGGGGGGTTGTGTGGTGGAGTAATTCCAACCTATGATAAGCCTTGACCTTTACTGGGGGATTTAAAGTGATGGATGTGTGTGTGTGTGTATGTGTGTGTGTGTGTGTGCGCGCGCGCGCGTGTGTGTGAGAGAGAGAGAGAAAGTACAACATTATTGTAAATTTGACAATAAATGACTACTGTACTGTGTTCGTGCGTGTGTGAGTGTTGATTAATTTTTTTCTTTCCATCCATTCATTCATTCATTCATTCATTCTACGCTCCCTAATCCCCCCCTTCTTCTTCCATTCCTTCTACCCACGTCCCGTGGTAACGAACCACGAAATAATGAGCTGTCCAAAATGGGGGGAAAACCCAGAGAAAAGGAGAGAGAGAGAGAGAGAGTGACAGACAGGCAGATAGAGAGAGAGAGCGGAGGGGGGGAGACAGAGACAGAGAGAGACAAAGAGAGAGAGAGAACAGAGAGAGACAGAGACAGATTGACAGACAGATAGACACAGAGAGAGGGGGAGGAGAGAGAGAGAGAGAGAGAGAGAGAGAAGACAGACAGAGACAGAGACAAAGAGATTAGACAGAGATTTTACAGGAAGAAAGGCAGAGCGACAAAGAGATAGACAGAGAAAGTGACAGAGATTTTTCACGGAGAGACAGACAGACAGAGAGACAGACAGAGAGACAGATGGAGAGAGAAAGACAAGCAGAGACAGAAAGAGAAATATACAGACAGACAGACAGATAGAAAGAGGCAAAGAGAGAGAGACAGAGACAGAGAAAGAGACAGAGACAGAGGGAAAATGAAAGAGAGAGTCCCTTATCTTCCCCTTCTCTCTCTCTTGTACACACACACACACACACACACACACACACACACACACACACACAGAGGGAGAGAGAGAGACCCCCAATTGTTCCCTTTCCACTACAGTGCATCCAATAAAGTGGGGAAAACCCCTTCATAATCCACCCCTTTCACCCCACCAAAATCCACACACACACACACACACACACACACAAAACACGGTCCCCCTTTCCCCCCAAAAAAAAAACTTAAGTCTTGACCAGACGGTAACCCTTCCCCCCCCACCCCCTCAGCCCCACCCCCCAACCCCCACACCCCACCCTCCCTCCCCGAATCTCCTCTAGTGTCCCTCAGTTATTAAACAGTATTAACCTTCCAGTAATCATCTGCCCTCCCACCTCCCTCCCTCCTCCCTTTCTCCCCCCCGCCCCCCCCCTTTCCCCCCCCCCCCACTTCCTCCACCCACCCACCACCCACCACACCCACCACCTCCAACAAATCAGCAAAACTGTTAATAATCGAAATCCCGCTTACCCGTGTAGTGACGTCAAACGTCAACCATTTTATCAAAGGTATCATCGGGTGGCGGGTAGATTCCATCGCGGTTGCTTAGCAGCGGGTTGGCGATACAAAAAGCGGAGAAGGTAAATTGGGGTTCTCTCTACTTAAAGTCTAGGGGGTTGAAAGCCCCGGAGGACAAATAGGAGGGGGGGGGGGGGGGGGGAGAAAAAAAAAAGAAAGGAAGAAAGAAAGGAAGAAAAAAAAAAGCGAAAAGGTTACCGCCCCTTCCTTTGGGGTTTTTCGTCTCTTTTTTTTTTTTTTTTCCCCCTGCCAGGAGATTAACTGAGATTGGTCAGATGTTTCCGGTGCTGATAAAGTAATGGCGTCTGCAATTCTCTCTCTCTCTCTCTGTCTCTCTGTTTCTCTCTCTCTGTGTGTCTCTGTCTGTCTGTGTGTGTGTGTGTGTGTCTGTCTGTCTGTCTCTCTCATTTTTTTCGTTGTAAGTGTGTGTGTGTGTGTGTGTGTGTGTGTGTGTGTGTGTGTGTGTGTGTGTGTGTGTGTTACTTTAGCATTCTGCTGTACATCCCAATAATTAGAAGTGGCCGTGACCAGTATGAAAAACCCCCCCATTCCCCTCTTTTTTGTGGGGTGTGTTTTGGTGTGTGTGGTGTGTGTGTGTGTGTTGTGTGTGTGTCCTTTGTTTTGTGTCGGAGTCCCCTCCACTATTTTTTTACAAACCCCTGTTGTCTTTTTGTTTTTTTTTCTTCTTTTTTTTAAAAATTGGTAATGGTAAAATTACTGAATACGAAGTTGATTTGGTTTGAATGTTGTTTCTCCTAAGTTTTAACTGGAGAAATCAAACTGAGGTTAGGGTTTTGGATGAGAGGATATTTTACCAGGTTCCGTTTTGTTGGGGCCTTGGGCTTTTCCCGAAAACCCATGGAAAGAGGTGTTGCCCTGCAAATTTCCCCTTAAAATAAAATTCCACTATTTTTTTGGTACAAAAAATTTTGTAATTGCATGCGCATTTAATGGCCTTTTTTAACTAAGGGGTTGTTGGTTATGCTTTTGGTAGGATTTCTGCCCCCAAAAAGATGTGGTTATTGTTTAAATTTTTAGTGTATTTGTGGAACGTAAGTGGAGCCTTTTTCCTTGAAAGTGCTAAACTTTTTTGCAAAACGTGGGAAACTGTAACCCAAATCTTTTCTTAATGGGGTTTTTAACCTGTCTTTTGTCTGTTTGTCAGTCTCATTATCAGCTACGTGCAATTAACTCACTCGATCATACGGCCAGTCCCCCTCTTCTCCTCTACACAGACCCTCGGATGTCCAGTGGGGTGTCTGAATGAATGACCCCAAACTTTAGCTTCCCTCGTCAGAATTGTGGTTTCTTTGTCAACTTACCTCTTCAGTATAAGAGCCTTCCCCTTGCAATATTTTGAGGAGGGAAATTTGGGGGTTGAAACGCGTTACTCGCCCTTTCCCCGGGTTCGTAAAAAAAGGGTTTAAATTAAAAGCAAGGGACTTTGCGAGAAAGAAACGGGGATTACACGTTCGCAAAAACGGAGTCCTTTCCCTTTTGGGAATAGGTTTTTTTTGGATCAAAACGGTCCTTTTACAGGCTTTGCCCTAGACTTTTGGAAAAGAAAAAACCCCACCCCAACAACAAATTTAAACTTACAAACGGGGCAAAATTATTTTAAAACGTGTTTTTTCTATGCATCCCCGGGGACTTTTCATTTTTTTTGTTTTAATTAAAACCACACCAAAAACTTTTCGGGCCGACTTCAAAGGTTTGTAAATCCGAGCTATGAAAACAAAAAAAAAGACACTAAACCTTTAAAATTTAAAACTTTACTTTTTAAACTTTTGCCGTTTATGGGAAACCCAGTGATCAATCAAAACAAAGCAAAAAAAAAGTGCCCTTTAAAAGAAAATTACATCGATCACTTTCACAACCTTTCAAAAAGGACATCACATTAAAATTTAAATCAATACATCAAAATTTTTTTAAAATCCCCCTCAATGAATTTTTAATCCATCAAACCCAATCAAATCACATCCTTTACTTTACATTACATCACATTACATTAAATTACACCCCGGCAAAATTTCTGGCCCTGGAAATCTTACCGACAAAAAAACAAAACAAAATTAAAAAAAAAAAAAAAAGAAAAACCCTTTTACATTACTTTACATCACCCCAATTTTCACATCCTTTTCATTACAAACAACACCAACTTTCACATCACATCACTTAAATTAATTACTTAACATCAACCCCCTTAACTCACATCAAATTACATTAAAAATTACATTGAAAGTACAATCAAAATTTTCATTCCACTAACCCCGGGTAAACTTGAAGTTCTGCCACTTCGGAACAGTCAACCCGACAATGAAAAAAAATAAAAAACAAAAGCAAACCATTACTTTTCATTTAATTTTACATCAACCCATACTCCCCCCAAACCCCACCCATCACATCACCCCACATTACATTCATCACATCACCCCAATCACATCAAAACATTAAATTACATTACATTACTTTCACATCAAAACACACCACATCACATCACATTTTTTTAAAAAATTAATTGCTTTAAAAATCATTACTTACCGGGACATACCCCCCTAAAAAACTTGAAGTTTCCCGACTTTCGGATCACCCATATCCATCAATGAAACAAAAAAAAAAAAAAGGGCTAAACCCATTACTTAAAACATTTACAACGATAAAACACCCACACCCACATCCATTACATTTCTTTAAAACCCCCCTTCTAAAAGTTCGGGCCACCTTTGGAAAAAGGGTTATCCGATCAATAAAAAAAAAAAAATAAAAAAAAAGTAAAACCTTTTAATCACTTTAACATTACTTACACCCCAAAAAAAAGTTCTCCCGAAATTGGAAAGGTCATACCCGATCAATGCAAAACAAAAAAAACCTTTTAACCTTTTCTTTGGGCATTAAATTACTTTGTTTTTTCTTTTACTTTGCATTACATTGCATTACTTTACATTGCATTACATTACTTTGCTTTGCTTGAGGCATTACTTTTGCATTTTTTTACAAAACCATTGCATTGCATTAATTACATTTTTTTACACCCCTGGAAAAAGTTCTGCGAACCTCGGAAAAAGGGAAATTTTCCGATAAATGCAACAAAACAAAAAAAACCCCAAACCCATTACAACACGACACGAAAACAACACACACGACACGACACACCCCAAACCACATGACAGACATACACGCACAATGAAAAACCCCCGGGACACGACACGACATGACCCGAACACCCCGACAACACCCCCGGACACGAAAACGAAGAAAAGAAAAATTTTTTGGAAAGAACAGGGAAAAGGGAAGAAGAAAAAAAAAAGGGGAAAAGGGGCCTAAAAGGAGGAGGAGGGGGAAGGGCTAGAGGGGGGGAAGGGGGAAGGGCAAAGGGAGGGGAGAGGGGGAAAGGGGAAGAAAAGAAGGAGGGGGGAGGAAGGGTTTGAGGGGGAGGAAGGGGCTAGAGGGGGAGGGGGAAGGGAAAAAGAAAAGGAGGGGGGGGGAAGGGGCAAAGGGGGAGGGGGGAGGGGGAAGGGGAAGAAAAAAGGGGGAAGGAGGGGGGGAGGGGGGAAGAAGAAAAAAAAAAAGGGGGAAAGGGCTAAGGAGGAGGAGGAAGAAGAAGGGATGAAGAAGAAGAAGAAGAAGGAGGAGGAGGAGGAAGGGCTAGAGGAGGAGGAGGAGGAGGAAGGAAAGGAGAAGAAGAAGAAGAAGAAGAAGAAGAAGAAGACAGTCCTTCGAAACAAACAGGCACGTCGGCAGCAGCCAAAACTATTCGTATTCGTATTTCTCTTTATCACAACAGATTTCTCTGTGTGAAATTCGGGCTGCTCTCCCCAGGGAGAGCGTGTCGCGATACTACAGCGCCACCCTTTTTTTTTTTTGTATTTTTTCCTGCGTGCAGTTTTTTTTGTTTTGTTTTTTTTCTTAACGCAGTGGATTTTTCCACAGAATTTTGCCAGGAACAACCCTTTTGTTGCCGTGTGTTCTTTTACGTGCGCTAAGTGCATGCTAGCACACGGGACCTCGGTTTATCGTCTCATCCGAATGACTAGCGTCCAGACCACCACTCAAGGTCTAGTGGAGGGGGAGGGGGTGGGGGCGGGGGGGGGGGGGGGGAGAGAAAATATCGGCGGCTGAACGGTGATTCGAACCAGCGCGCTCAGATTCTCTCGCTTCCTAGGCGGACGCGTTACCTCTAGGCCATCACTCCACTGTGATTAAATTAATGAAACAAAGTAAACAAAGCATACACACCCCTCAGTCCTTGTGTGAGACAAAGGACCCCCTATAATAATCATAATTCGCTCGATTCATCAGCTAACTAACACAGAACAGAAGAACAAATGGAGCACAAAGACTCGGAACTCATGAGGCTTTTTTTTACCTGCAAAGATTTTAGTACTCTGTACCCCCTTATTTTCACGTCTCTCCTTCCCCCCACCCCCCCTGCCCCCTTCCTACCCCCCCCCCCCCCCCCCCACCCCCCCCCCCCCACACACACACACATCTCTCTCCACCCCCCCTACCCCACCCCTGACCTCTCGTTCTCACGCACTTAAACAGGATTAGCCAAGCGACAGTGATATTAGTCAGCAATAATTGCGCGCTAATTTGGTTCACTTCATGCGTGTTGTCAACTTTGTCTCCAGGGCAACAATCATACACGTTTGGTCGTAGTGGTGGTGGTGATGGTGGTGGTGGTGGTTGGTGTGTGGTGTGTGTGTGTGTGTGTGTGTGTGTGTGTGTGTGCGTACGTCAGAGACAGACAAACAGACATAGAGACAGACAGAGAGAGAGAGAGAAAGACACACACACACACACACACACACATACACACACACACACACAGACGCGCGCACACACATACACTCATACCTGAGAGAAAAACATACACAGACGACAGAGAAGTGGAGAGACAGACAGACAGACAGACAGACAGAGACGAAGACAGAGAGACATAAATGGACACACACACACACACACACACACACACACACACACACACACACACACACACACACACACACAGACACAGAGACAGACACAGGGAGAAAACGTCGCAGATAGACAAGAGAAGAGACAGAACCTCAGAACCAGAAA
>NC_134900.1:14325265-14332765 GCF_041734735.1 Babylonia areolata | reverse complement strand
TGTGTGTGTGTGCACGTGTGTGTGTGTGTGAGCATGCGCGCGCGCGCCCGTGTGTGTATGAGAGACAGAGAGACAGACAGACAGACAGACAAACGTACAGATAAAAAAAAAAAGATAGATATAGACAGAGATTGAACTAAAAAGATAGACATGTTCAGAAAGACTAGAGTGATAGCCTAGAGGTAACGCGTCCGCCCAGGAAACGAGAACAATCTGAGCGCGCTGGTTCAGTCGAACCCCATAGTTGCCAGTATTTTCTCCCCCCCCCCCCCCCTCCACTACTAGACCTAGAGTGGTGTCAGGTCTGGACAGCTAGTCATTCGGATGAGACGATGAAACCAGGTCCCATATGCTAGCATGCACTTAGCGCACGTAAAAGAACCCGAGGCAAGAAAAAAAAAAAGGTTGTCCTTGGCAAAATTTTGTAGAAAAATCCACCTCCATAGAGAATAAGATCAATTTGCAGGCAGGAAAGAAAGAAAAAAAAATAATAATGTGTGGCATCTGCTCAGTGTAGCGACACGCTCTCCCTAGCCCGGGGGAGAGCAGCCCGAATTTCACACAGAGAAATCTGTTGTGACGAAAAGAGTAATACAATACAATACAATACAATACAATGCAACGCAACGAAACACAACACAACGCAACGCAACACAATACAACACAACACAATACAACACAATACAACATAATACAATACAACATAATACAATACAACACAATACAATGCAACACAATACAACACAATACAATACAACACACAATACAACACAATACAATGCAACACAATACAACACAATACAATACAATACAACACAATACAATACAACACAATACAACACAATACAATACAACACAATACAACACACAATACAACACAATACAATACAACACAATACAATACAACACAATACAATACAACACAATACAACACAACATAATACAAACACAATACAACACAACACAATACAACACAATAAAACACAACACAATACAACACAATACAATACAACACAATACAACATAATACAATACAATACAATACAACACAATACAACACAATACAATGCAACACAATACAACACAATACAATACAAAACAATACAACACAATACAATACAACATAATACAATACAATACAACACAATACAATACAAAACAATACAACACAACATAATACAATACAACACAACACAATACAACACAATATAATACAATACAATACACTACAATACACTACAATACAATAGTAATGGACACCCTGTCTCATTTCATTCATCTTTCTCCTTCTGTCTCTCCGTCTCCCTCCTTCACTCACACACACTGACCTACATATCTGCCATAGACACACACACACACGGCACTGTGATACACACACGCGCACACACACACACATATATACCTACATACACAGAGACATAGACACACACACACACACACACACACACACACACACACACACACGCACGCACACACACACACTCACACACACACGCACGCACAAACACACACACACACACACACAACCAACACTACACACACACACAACCAACACTACACACACACACAACCAACACTACACACACACACACACTCACACACACACACACGCACGCACACACACACACTCACACACACACGCACGCACAAACACACACACACACACACACAACCAACACTACACACACACACAACCAACACTACACACACACACAACCAACACTACACACACACACACACACAACCAACACTACACACACACACACACACAACCAACACTACACACACACATACACGCACACAACCAACACTACACACACACATACACACACACACACACACACACACACACACACACACACACACAACCACAACACTACACCGATACAAACACGCACACAGACACAGATACACACACACACACACACGCGCGCGCGCACAAACACACACACACGCAACTACACTACACACACACACACACACGCGCACGCACAAACACTACACACACACACACACACACACACACACACACACACACACACGCACGCACAAACACTACACACACACACACACACACAACCACGGTGCACAGCATACTTTAACGCAGAGAAATAGAAACAACTTTCAGAGAGACAAAATATAACTGATTTTAAAGACAGACAGAGAAACAGACCGACCGTCAAAAGAACAAAAAAGCAGCAATATGTATATAATTTTTATAATAATTTCGCACTCACAGACAGAGAACAAGTGTGTACTCGCTATTACCCCTTGGCAAGTGCCCGAAAACATTATTTTTTTTTTCTCTCTCTCTCTCTCTTTGTCTCAAGACGGAGCAATAAGCTCGCACCCCCTTAACCCCCCCCCCCACCCCCGTCCCCCGCCACCCCCTCCCCCACCACACCACCCTGATTAACCTTTTTTTTTCCTCGCCTAACAACATTCCATTCCATTCAAAGAGACCTACTATGATAATCAGGGCCATTAGTTTTA
Organism: Babylonia areolata; assembly: GCF_041734735.1. NCBI lineage: Eukaryota > Metazoa > Mollusca > Gastropoda > Neogastropoda > Buccinidae > Babylonia > Babylonia areolata. The sequence continues at coordinate 14,330,272 of NC_134900.1, read as the reverse complement.
CTGACGTCGTGACAACGCTCAGTCTGTGACGTTGCGGCAATTCTGCCACCCCCACCCCACCCCCTTGCACCCTCCTTCCACCACCACCACCACCACCACCATCCACCCAACCTCTGCCACCACCTAAACCACCTCCCAAGCCCCCCAACCCCAACAACGCGCATGTCATCATAGCAACGAAACTGTTTATTGACACAGTTTGCTGTTCTTTTATATATATATATATATATATATATATATATATATATATATAATTAAAATTGTCATTATTATGGCATCAGTTTAACTCTCTCCATACGAACGGCGAAAGAGACGACGTTAACAGCGTTTCACCCCAATTACCATCATAAAAAATATTGCAAGCGGAAGGCTCTTATACTGAAGAGGTGAATGTTGACAGAGAATACCACAATTCTGACGACGGAAGCTAAAGGTTGGGTCATTCAGACACCCACTGGACATCCGAGGGGTCTGTGCAGAGGAGAAAAGAGGACTGGCCGTACTGAGTGAGTTAAATGTTCGCGGTTGTATAATGCAGTTAGTTGATGGTTATTAGTTGTGCATTATCCAGTCTGTAGCTTATCATTTGGAGTTGTTGATGGATTTTTTTTTTTTCAATTTCGGAATGTACCATGTAGTTAATCATTATCAGTTGAGCATCATTCAATTTTCAGTTTATCAGTTAATTTCGGAGTCAGTATTATCTTGCTAATTATAATTGGTTGTGCATTTTCCAATCTGAAGTTTATCATATGCAGTTTATCATTCGCAGTTTATCTTCTTCTTTTTTAATTTTATTATTCAAATTTCGCATTATATGATGTAGGCCTAGTTAATTATCATGAAGTTCGTGTGTTATGCAATTTGTAGTTTATCAATTTGAAAGTTATCGTTTAATTTTACGGTGTATTATGTAGTTACTTATTAGTTGTGCGTTATCCAACTTTATAACTTAATAATTATATGTAGTTTATCATTTGCAGTTTATCATTTACTGTTTTCATTTCCAAGATTTTGTTTTGAAATTTTTTTTTTTTTTGTAATCACTGTTGCCCCTTCATGAGGGGCCGTGGCCTTTATTGAATAAACTATCCGTATCCGTGTCCATATCCCTGACCCCCCCCCCCCCCCCCTCTCTCTCTCTCATTCTCTTTCTCTCACATAACATTTCACAGAAACACACACACACACACACACACACAAATTAACACAAACACACACACACACACACACTCTCTCTCTCTCTCTCTCTCACACACACACACATACCATTCAACACAGACATAGACATAAAAAAAAATATATACACACATATATTCATACACATACAGACACACAAACACACAAACTCTCACTATCTCTCTCTCTCTCTCTCTCTCTTTCTCACTCACATACCATTTAACACACACACACACGTCCAACACCCCGGCACATGCCAATCCATACTACATTCTTGGCAACGGTATGGAAATAAAAAACTGATTTTTTTTTTTTTTTAAGAAAGAAAAAAAAGAAAAACCCACTCCGCACAACTGGTTTGCACGACCTGTGAACTTTGACTGGCTGACCCCCGTGACCCCCCCAACCCCCCCCCCCCCCAACCCCGCTCTCCCTGTTCGGACAAACCCTTACGCGCTTGCCACACCCACAAACCCCGGCGTACCCGCAACTACAAGTACCTGCAACCCCCCCCCCCTCCTCCAAAAGACTTACAAACAAGCACTAGCACACCACCACTACTATTACTACTACTACTACTACCCCCCCTCCCTCCCTCCTCCCTCCACCACTACCACCGCTACCTCCTCCTCCCTCTGTCTTTATTACCACTGTTCCTTCCTAACCCCCTACCCCCCACACACACACCCTCGTTTCGTTGCACATACGTTTCCCACGCTCACGCCCCCCTCCTCCCCTCGCCCCACCCTTCCAGCCCCCTCAACACCTCCCCCCACCCCCCAAAAAAAAGAAAAAAAAGAAGTCACACAGAAAGAAAGAAAGAGAGAAAGAAAAAGAAAAAAAACGCCACAGAACTAATTTCTGCGCGGATCAGCTGCGAAAACAACCACTTCAAACCCCCCACCCCCCCCCCCCCCCCACACACACACACACACACACACCCAACCCCACCTCACCCTACCCCACCCTCCCACTGACCTCCCTCTCCCATTAACCCCCCCACACACACCCACACCACACCCCATACCCTCTACCCCCACCACCAACCCACCCATATCGTCAACGAAGCGAGGGCGATGGGACGCGGGAACGTGTGTGTTCAATATGAGTTTTAACTCACTCAGTACGGCCAGTCCTCTCTTCTCCTTTACACAGACCCTTCGGATGTCCAGTGGGTGTCTGAATGACCCAACCTTTAGCTTCCGTCGTCAGAATTGTGGTATTCTTTGTCAACATTCACCTCTTCAGTATAAGAGCCTTCCGCTTGCAATATTTTGATGATGGTAACTGGGGTGAAACGCTGTTAACGTCGTCTCTTTCGCCGTTCGTATGGAGTGAGTTAACGGGCCGCTAAAAATCCACCACCTTCCTCTCTCTTCCTCTCCCCCCCCCCCCCTCCCTCGCACCCTTCCTTCACCCCCTCACCGGGGCTACTCCCGAAAGGCCGCAAACAGCGGCGGCGGCTAATCCTAATCTTTGATAATAATATAATCCAGCAAAAGGCCAATATTACCTACCTACCTGTACCTGTACCTACCTATACCTATACCTACCTTCCCCGAGGTACCATAGCCCACCTACCTACCCACACCTAAAACCTACCTATACCCGTATCCCCCGCACCCTGCTCGCTCGCGCGCCGGGTACTTACCCCTATAAGGGTTACAATGCCGAGTATGCAGAGGTGGGTTTTTTTTTGTTTTTGTTTTTTTTAAATTCTTTTTTTAATTCATTTTTTATTTCGTTTTTTCCCCTTTTAAAAAAAATTCTTTTATTATTCTTTTTTTTCCAGGTTTTTTTTGTTTTTGTTTTTTTTTCCAGACTGTCTGGAATGGAATGGTCGGCACGACAAAGCTGTCCTCGGGGACAGATTGACTGAGGGGGTGGGTGGTAGGAAGTGTATGTGGGGGGCAGTAATTTTGCGTTCGGACGGTGCACCCGGCGACGCATTCACACGCACTTGGCTACACCAGAGAAGCTGAGAGGTGGGGGGGGAGGAGGAGGTGGAAGTGGAAGGGGGGGTGAGGTGTGAAGGAGGTGGCGGGCAACACGTGAACGTACGCATGTTCCCCCCCCACACACACACATACACACACCGCATACACAACTCGCTCAGACTCGCACTGACGAACACGTAAGAGAGGCACACAGAAAGTAGGGGGAGAACTCAGAACTCAGAACTCAAAACGTTTTTTATTCAAGGATTAAGATTTTAGGCATTGCCTATTCTTCCAATCTGTCCTTGCTAATCTACATCTATTACAAATAGCACACACATAAATGAAAGGAAAATGTTTTCATGCAGAATTGTATACATAATGAAGAAAACACCCCTCCCCCCGCCCCCCCCCACACACACCCACATCCGTGCACACACATGCATACACACACTGACGCTCGCGTGCGAGCGCACACACATACATACACACACACGCACACACACACACTGACAGCACCCCCTCACCCCCCCCCCCCCCCACACACACACACACACACACTAAGATTGACAGATGGATAGGACAGTGATTCACAGAGAGAGAGAGAGAGAGAGAGAGAGAGAGAGAGAGAGAGAGAGATGTCATCAATATAGAAGTTCCAGAAACATCCGGGTGTTTAAAAGGTACAGTATTGTTAGAGAGAGAGAGAGAGAGAGAGAGAGAGATAAAGTGACAGACAAAGAAAGACAGAGACATAAAGAGAGACAGTGAGACAGAGACAGACAGAAGGACACCCCCACACCCACCCACCCACCCACACACAAAAGTGAAAATACGTTAAACTGAACTAAACACACACACACACACACAACACAACACACGCACAACACACACACACACACAACACACACACACGTTCACATAACTACACATATGCACACGCATACACAATACAAAACAATGATTACCACCACCATTCATGCATTCCCCCCCACCCCCCACCCCACACACACACAAAATAGATACAAGCAGGCACACATGCATGCACATTTGCACGCACTCACGCACAGACAGAAAGAGAGAGGGAGATAGACAGAGAGACAGACAGACTAAAAGAGAAAGCGAGAGAGAGAGAGAGAAAGAGAAAGAAGGAAAGAAAGAAAGAGACAGAGAGACAGAGACTAAAACAGAAAGCGAGAGAGAGAGAGAGAGAGCTACAGAGACAGAGACAAACAGACAGAGACAGAGAGACGAAGAGAATGAGTGAATAACATGAATTAAAAAAAACAAAAAAAACACCAACAATACAAAGCCCTGATGTTTCGTTTGCCATGATAGAGAAGGGGGTGAGGGGGGGATGGGATGGGGGGTGGGGTGTGTGTGTGTGGTGTGGGGGGGGGGGGGGGGGCAAAGGGGGGGGGTGGGGTGGGGAAGCTTCAAAAACCCAGTGTATACATAGACACATCAAAATAAACGCGAGTGCCAGTGATGCATATTGAAATATTACAATGAAAATTATCATGAGTGCCAATGATACTGACTCATCTGCCGCTTCAGTTCACCAGCCCACGCATATTCTCTCTCTCTCTCTCTGCTTATGAAAAATGGTTTCAGACTGAGCCCTCGTTACTCTCCCCTTGTCCAATGTGCGGTCATTTAAGGGAGGATGAATTACATTTTTTGTTTAGTTGTAAAGCTTATGACGATATTCGAGAAAAATGTGTTGTATTTAAAACAAATTTAGCAAAGAATGAAGATATTTTTGGAGTGCTTAATCTAAATCAGGAAACTTCACTACAGTCACTTGCAAAATACGAGTATATTGCCGAAGCGAATAACATGCGACGAAAAAAACACACACAAAAAAAACAATAATAAAATAGTATCAGGT
>NC_134900.1:14300265-14302765 GCF_041734735.1 Babylonia areolata | reverse complement strand
TCGCGGGGGCCTTCCTGTCCGAGAAAGCCCACCTCTGTCGTCTTCAGCCAGTCTTCCTCGGTCACGAGTCAAAGACCCCCCCCACGCGGATGTCTCCTCCGGCGGTTGCCGCGTCTCCACCCCGCAAAGCTGCTGCTCCTGCCGCTAAAGCCCAGCAACACCCACAACACCACCATACCCCGAAAGAAACTGTGGGTACCAAACAGTATGACGGGTACCTAGAGATCAAAGCGCCCAACTCCGGCAGCGTCAAGTACGTGTTTAAGAAGCCGGAGGGTGAGGGCAAGAAGGGTTCACACCTGGAGGACAGGAAGAGGGGAGGTGGTGGTGGTGGTGGTGGTGGTGGTGTGGGGGAGGTGAAGGAGTGTTACAGGTGTCGCAGAACGCCCTCTGTGGCCTTCAGGGCTCCCTTCGGGCACGGCTGGCTGTGTGAGGACTGCATGGACGATCTGATGTGAGGATAGGGTGTGTGTGTGTGTGTGTGTGTGTGTGTGTGTGTGTGTGTGTGTGTGTGTGTGTGTGTGTGTGTGTGTGCACGCGCGCGAGCGCGTCATACAAGTGCACGTGTGTGTGTGACAGTGAGGACAGAAAGTTTGCATGTGTGTGTGTGTGTGTGCGCGCGCGCATGTGTGTGACAGTGAAGACAGAATGTGTATGCATGTGTGTGTGTGTGTGTGTGTGTGTGTGTGTGTGAGAGAGAGAGAGAGAGAGAGAGAGAGAGAGGAGTTTCCTTACCGAACCAAAGTGAAACGATCTGGTCACAATACTCAACGGACATTATGACTGAAGCACTCCTCATTGTGCACAAAACACTGATAAACATTTTTTTTTCTCCAAGAAACAAGGACTTCAACGAACATGGGGTGTTACATCCGCAATAATAATGCTAACAATGATTATCGGCATATGCCATTTGACCGACGCAAACCTAATTTATTAATTAACCAAGATTGTGTGTGTGTGTGTGTGTGTGTGTGTGTGTGTGTGTGTGTGTGTGTGTGTATGCTGTTCTCTTCCTATTTATTATTATTTATTTCATTCGACACGCCGGAAAAAAATATCCAGACTTTGGTGGCTGATTGTGTGAACGAAACTTTGTGATATCTACAGAAAAAGAGGTGAACAATGCAATATTGGATATTGTTGTTGAACTATGGCAACACTTTCGCCAATTTCCTTGTTATTGACAATGGAGAGAGAAAAAAAAGAAGAAAAAAAAGCACAAGACGTTGCTTCGAATTTGTCTACGACGGTTCTGATTCCAAATCAGACATACAACGAATTAATTCTGTGGTTTCTTATACTAATATTATAGAATAGAATTGTGTCACTGTTTGACCAAAATGCCGACCATTTTCAATTTTGGTGACTTGATAAATTATTTGTACAAACCTATGAAATATTTGTGCCCTGGGCAGAACAGAATTTGAATGAGTTATGTTCATGGCAATGTCTTTTGTTGTTGTTGTTGATGCTTCTGAAAACAATGTACAGTTGTTGTTTTTACATCCTGACAAGGAAGCATGTGTTTATAAAGCTGATATATATATATATATATATTGGAAGAGCTTGGTTGTGTTGTTCAACTTTGGTGACCCAAAAAAAAGTGTGATGTTCAAACGATGATTGAAACTCGTGTCAACAAAACTAAACAGTGTGAACAGATTTCAAATAACATACGCTTTGTCTCTCTCTCTCTCTCTCTGTCTCTGTCTCTCTCTCTCTTTCTCTCCTTCTCGTTTCGTCTCTCTCTTTCTCTCCTTCCCTCCCTCCCTCCCTCTCTCTCTGTCTGTCCATACTGATAACTGACTCTTTCCCTTGAACTATATTTGATCCAACGACAACGCAGTCACTTGCATGACTGTGAACTGATTTGAGGTGGGTTTTTAAAATAATTTTAACATCAGTAATCCGGTAGATTAGTATTTTCCTAACAACGTTTTTATTTCTTTTTCTCTTTTTTTTCTTAAATCATATACATACGACTTCATGTCCTTCCATTATTATTTATTTGGTTTGTGTATCCTTTTTTTTTTTCTTTTTTTTTTTTTTTTTTGGTGCACAATACCAGCCTAATGAGTTCTGTAAACCATTAGGTCCTATCGCTGATTAAGATGGACGTGATTTTGATCCGGGGAAATTGGAACAAGAGGACTCTCTCAAACACTTGCGCAACTGCTCCCAGTTCTGTTGTATTCTTTCTTTCTTTCTTTTTTTTTTTTTTTTTTGTCTGTATTATTATTATTATTGTTGTTGTTGTTGATTCCGACTTGCTTTGTCTTTGATCAGAACGAGTCCTTTTACAACTCGTTTTTTTTGTTTAAAAAAAAAATAAATTTCTAATTTTGTTTTTATATCGAAAACGAAGCAAGTGAGTTAAAGCAACAAAACAACCAACACAGACATGGAGCATTGATAAAAGCCATCAGCAGTTTGTAAAAAGTCCCTCTAGTTTAGTTCTCTGTACCTGGTTTCTTTCTTTTTTTGTTTTTGTTTTTTT
>NC_134900.1:14267765-14285265 GCF_041734735.1 Babylonia areolata | reverse complement strand
TGAGCACTCATGAAATGATGGATTGATTTGTGTGTGGAGGGGAGGAGGTGGGGAAGGGGGGGGGTGGCGGGGGGTAGGTTATTTGGCGGTGGGGGAGTTAGGGGGGCGGGGGGGGGGTTAAGGGAGGGGAGTGTGTTTGGTGTCGGGGTGTGTGTGGGTGTATGTGTATGTGTATGTGTATGTGCGTGCATGTGTGTTACATGTGTGTGCGCGGCGCGCGTGTTCTTTTTTACGTGTTTGTGTGTGTGTGCGCGCGCGCGTGTATTTGTGTCTGCATGTTTGTGCGCGCGCCGTGCGTGCGTGCGTACTACATGTGGCTGTGTACACATGTGCCGTGTTTGTATGTGTGTGTGTGTGTGTGTGTGTGTGTGTGTGTGTGTGTGTGTGTGTGTGTGTGTGCGAGTCAGGAGAAGGTTTTGCTGGATGCGTGTCGTGTTTATTCGTATCTCCCCTTCGCATCTTAACTTACACACGAACCTCACGCACCTGCCCCCTCCCGCCCCCCTGCCCACCCGCCCCGCCCCATCAACCCCCTATTCCCCAAATCACCATTATTGACCTCAACAGTTATCCGGGTGCTAGTCCTTCAGCTGACAAAAAACAAAACACACACACACACACACACACACAACCAACAAACACGCCGGTCCCAGAGTAAGCATGCATACTATATATATATACATCAAGTGGAACCGCTGAGCAGTGCAAAGAACTTACACTGACGCAAACAAAAGATGCGTCCACACCAAGAAATAAAACAAGACAGGCAAGGCCTTCAAGACTCACTTGTGATAAATTAAGTCCCATAGCATTAATTACAGAGTAATTTCCCTTCTTTACTATGTGCACCAAAACGTTTGCAAATAAACAGAAATTCCATGCGTAGCAAAAGAAGTTCCTGTTTGAACAAAAAATGATAATAATGACTGCTCTTGTTGTTGTGTCAGAATAAGAGGTCAAAGTGCCAAGTTTAGAGAATGCAAAAATATACATATAACAGTAAATGCAGTTTGCATATAATTTGGCTTCTTTTTTTTATTTTTTTTGTGCCCATCCCAGAGGAGCAATATTGTTTTAAACAAAATGATTGGAAAGAACTGAATTTTTTTCCTATTTTTATGCCAAATTTGGTATCAAATGACAAAGTATTTGCAGAGAAAATGTCAATGTTAAAGTTTACCACGGACACACATACACACGACACACACACACACACACACACACACACACACACAGACAACCGAACACCGGGTTAAAACATAGACTCACTTTGTTTACACAAGTGAGTCAACAAGAGAGGCCAGGCCTTCAAGACTCACTTGTGATACACTTAAAAAAAAAAAAAAATCTAATCGTTAAAATGTGTTCTGTATTTGTTATTATAAAGCTTCGGGTTATTAAAAAAAAAAAAAAAAAAAAATCCTAACCAAATTCGAATCCCACGTGTTCGGGTGAGAAGAAACTGTCTTACCCATTACACTATCATTGCTCCTTAACTGACGTTCTAAAATTTAATATTTGAACATACCTTTTTTAAAGAGCGATAAATCAATTGCGGTATTCGCAGTGAGAACGCTGTTTAAATCATATTATTTTGGTGTATCTTGGGCATTCAAAAAATCTTTAAGGGCAATAAAAAATTCTTTTTAAGTCCGCGGTAAAGGAGACGTGGCTATCGCCGCAATCACACTGCAACATTTAGCCGTTTTCTCTAGATCTAGATAGATGTACAAGTTTAGTTACACCCACCGGGAATGTAGTACGACACGGTCGATTCAATTTCTCTTTTATGTTCATTCTAGTTTTATAGTTTTAAAGTTGATATGAAAATTGAATATTTTGTTAAACTAATAACATGTAGAGCCAAGTACAAGTACTTCTAAACGTCGTATGAAGTGAAAAGGACTTCATTTTGAGAAAAGTCAAGACTGGAATTTTTTTCGTTTCATTGTGATCAATTCAAGGGTATTAACTCGCATGGTTTACAATTTTTAACTGTGAATTCCGACTGATTTTGTGGATATTTTTATGGCAGTTTGGGGCATAATCCAGTAAGTGATGAGGCGTTCACAAATCTTTCTTTGAATAAATATTTAACGGTCTCCTTCTCCAACTTTCCATCACATGTTATCGTGTATTGTCCATTGAATGTAGGATTGAACGGGCAGCTCAACAACTTGAAACAAAATGGCGTCGTTCGCGTTCGCGAAGAATATGAGCACGCGGTTTGAAGGTGCATAAATATGTGTACGCAATTGATTTTTGCCCATGACCTTCAGGGCTCAGTCAATAGATCTGTAAAGTCCACTCGTCGTATTGATTTTAGTATTTTCACCACTTGGGCGAATGAACATAGTGAAAGCCCTGTACACTGAGAGTAAAACACACAAGCTTTTTATGTATTGAGTATAATTTCAAAATGTAATGTTTAAGATGAGAAAGATCAGTTTAAAGCAAATTAAGTCCCCTAGCATTAATTACAGATTAATTTCCCTTTTTTACTACCTGCACCAAAACGTTTGCAAAATAAATAAAACTTCCATGCTTAGCAAAAGAAGTTCCTGTTTGAACAAAAAATGATAATAATGACTGCTCTTGTTGTTGGGTCAGAATATCAGATCAAAGTGCCAAGTTTAGAGAATACAAAAAATATAAATATAACAGTAAATGCAGTTTGCATATAATTGGGCTTCATTTTTTTTTTTTTTTTTTTTTGTGCCCATCCCAGAGGTGCAATATTGTTTTAAACAAGATGACCGGAAAGAACTGAATTTTTCCTATTTTTATGCCTAATTTGGTGTCAACTGACAAAGTATTTGCAGAGAAAATGTCAATGTTAAAGTTTACCAAGGACACACACACACACACACACACACACACACACACACACACACACAGAGAGAAAGAGAGAGAGAGAGAGAGAGAGAGAGAGAGAGAACCGAACACCGGGTTAAAACATAGACTCACTTTGTTTACACAAGTAAGTGAATAAAATAAAATAAGGAAAGTAAAAAAAAAAAATAATAATAATGAAAAAATAAATAATAAAATGTAGTGACGTTCATACTCCGCCAACACTCCCCTCCCCATCCTACCGCTCACACACACACACACACAAAACCCAACGAAAATCCCCATCCCATCCCAATCCCATCCCCATCCCTTCCACACATACCACACATAGCTGATGATCCCCCGACGCCACATTCCAGGCATAGCTCCCGTCAGTCCTTGGATACTGACTGACGTTGGAGTTAAACGCCACGCCAACTCAGTCCCACTGACTTCCGCGATGTCGCGGGCCACGATGGTGGCCATCCTTAGAATTTGGGGGGGCGGGGGGGGGGGCCGGAGGGGTGGAGTGGGGGAGTTGCGGGGGGGTCGGTGGGGGAGGGGGGAATGAGGAGAGAAAGTAAGCACATAAATAACTACAGAAGAAATAAAGAATAAAAGAAGAAGAAGAGGAGGGGGTGGGGGTGGGGGTGGGTGCCGGGGGAAGGTGGAAGGATGGAGGACCCACAAAAAAAACCCCCCAAAAAAACCACATAAATAAATACTCTAATTTTTTTTTTTCAAAAGGGGACACACACACACACACACACACACACACACACACACACACACACTCGTACGCCCATCAGATATTAACCTTTTACCTCTAAGTGTGCACACCTAAAATGACATCCGGTCTGGACCTTCTCTCTCTCTCTCTCTCTCTCTCTCTCTCTCTCTCTCGGGGGTTCACACAAGATGGCGGATTGACAGGATGTTTCAGTGGAGGTGTCCGCAAACGATACGTGATTCCTGTATTGTTTGGAAAAATATTTTCTATTAGGTGGATGCAGGCAATTTATAAACACTCAGTGACTGTGAAAGTGACGAAAATGATACAAATTGAATGCTGGAGGGCCAGAATTGGCCATTTCTACAACGCCGCCTTTTCTAGGTCAACGGGTCGACGAGTGCGTTCAGGAAGAAAACAGGTCAGCGAAGAGATAGACAGAGGTGCTTGCATGACAGTTGTTGACTTATTGTGCAGTGTGTTCTCATTCGGCATGTTGGTGTCGCTCGTGTGTGCATTTGGAAAAAATGTGAACATTGTTGCTGCATTCGAGAGAACATACACAAATGAGCTCGAAATGTTGCAAGGAACTAGGTCGAATGACGTAGATGTGTCAGGTGCCAACAATTCGTGTTGTTCGGCAGTGCACACCACAGAGATGGTTACCGTGTTGTGTGTGCTCAGCGCGTTTCACTCAGCGCGTAAACTGCTCCTCAGTGGTGATGTGGAGATGAACCCTGGCCCCAACCACCACGAGCAAGACAATCAAGTGAAGAAGAACACAGAAGCAGCGACATCGGCTCAATGTGAAGAGAAACCCAGCGTGCAGTCAGACGTGACCAGAGAAATTCTCCAGGCCATCAAGCAGCAAACAGATCAACAAACGGCTCTAATCAGAGGGGACCTGGGAGACATCAAATCTGAACTGGACAAGGTGAAGCAACAATGTGTAAACATAAACACGCGCTGTGATAAGATAGAACAGGAATATCACCACCTGACAGCAGCTGTGAGTGATGTGGCATCGGACATACAGTATTTACACAGTGAGGTAGCAGAGGGGCGGGAGGTAACAACCAGACTGACCACCACTGTGGACACCATGGAGCAGAAAATCAGCAAGATAGAATCAGAAATCGACAAACTTGAAGAATACTCGAGGAGGGAAAACCTGCGCTTCTTTGGGATTCCCCCACTTGGACAGAATGAGAACAATGACACGTGTGTCAGTGCTGTGGTGGATACATTGAACAGTGTTGAGAGAGGGGTGAAAAAGTGGACACCTGATGACATTGTGCGTGCTCACCGTATTGGACAGACCAGGGAAGGAAATCCTCGACCAATGATAGTAAGATTTGCCAGATGGAGAGACAAAATGACAATTATCACAGATAGAGACTTAAGAAACAAACTGACTGAGAAAGGTGTAAAAGTCGCCAACGATTTGACGCGAGCACAATCCAGCGTTGTTGCTCAGGCCAGACGAGAAGGCAAGAAGGCATACTTCAGGAAAGGAAAGTTGGTGATCGCTCCGTTGCCTCCTGATCCCAGAACGTATGCAGAAGCAGCATCAGTGGGCGTAGCAGACTGCAGTCCTGTTGCACACAGTACGGCAGCGGGTACACGGGGGTGCACGAACTCGGAAAGTCAAGGACGACGGGACTCGACCAATCACAGCGAAGGCTCCCTTCCTGGTGACGTCACAGATGTGACAGCGGGTGACCGGTATCGACACGGATTGGCTGACAGGACGACCCCCCGGCGTGATGACGGTGGTGTCCCCCCAGCGTCAAGGCCAAGGTCAACAGCAGAGAGGCACAAAAAGGACACCCCGTGACGTCACACAACACAGCGGCAGCGCACGTGCAGCGACCACTGGCCCTGCGGCAAGCAGACAAGGCGGGCTACACGGTTATTTTAAGAACCAGCCCAGCAAGTCCCCAGCTGGTGTCAGTGACAGTGGCAGGACACTGCGTGACAGAAAGAAATAGGACAGGCTTGGCCATCCAAAGGAATGGACTTTTCTAAATTATAATGTTGAAAATTTGTATGGCAAACTGAATAATATACCGTTTGTTAACTACATCAGTTCCTTTGATTTCATTTGTCTTACTGAAACTTTTGTTGATTCAACATTCGATTATAGTGGCATTTTCACAGATCATTTAAAATTTGATGCTCCTGCTATTAAATTGTCTCATCATGGAAGAAACTCTGGGGGGGTTGTACTGATGGTTAACAAAAGGATTGAACAACATGTAAAAGAGATAAAAATGGACTGCAATAATACAATAGCAATTGAGATTGATAAAAGTGTGTTTGGTGTGGACAAAAATGTGATATTAATTGCATGTTATGTTGCCCCTGAGGGATCACCATTCTATAATCATACTGAGTTAAAAAATGGCATTCTTATATTAGAAGAAAATATGATACAGTGTATACATAAAGATGATAAGTATATAATGTTGTGTGGTGATTTGAATTCCAGAACAGGGTGTGAACAGGCAAGAGTGGAGAGCATGATGAACTATGTGCCAAGTTGTGATTCTGATGTGTCTGGTGAAGAGAGAACTGAACGGATCTCAAAGGACTCTGTCATTAATAACTTTGGGAAATCTTTGTTGGATCTTGCTTTGATGTTTGATTTGTTGATTATAAATGGATCTTGTAATAATGACACCAGTGGGGATTTTACTTTTGTGTCACCACATGGAAATAGTGTCATCGACTACTTTCTTGTTTCAGAAAATTTATGTAAGCGTTGTGATTTGCAGATTGATGATTGTTTGTTTTCCTGGCACTTGCCTGTTGTACTGAAATATGAGAATGATCAGTGTGTTGTAGAAGACCAGGAACCAAAGACAGAATGTGCTGGTGAAAACAAAATTGTGTGGAATGAAGAAAAGGTTCAGCTGTTTAAAGATGAGCTGGACAGTAATGAATTTAGAGAAAGTATATGTGAAGCTCACCGCATGTTATGTTTGAATGTGGACAGGGGAGTTAATTTGTTTACTAATGCTTTGTGCGGAGCTGCTGCGTGCATGGTGAGAGTGTGTGGAAAAGGAAAGAAAGAGTTTAATGATTGGTTTGATATAGAATGTAAACAGAAGAAAAAACAGGTTAAGAGATTACTTAAGAGATTTCAAAGATGTAAGACGGAAAGTGATAGGAAGCAGAAGAAAGAAGACTATACGAAAGAAAGAAAAGTGTATGTTGATCTAAAGAGAGACAAAAAACGAGCGTTTGAACAAGAAAGATTAAAAAGACTAAAAAATAATGTTCATGACCCAAAGATGTTTTGGTCAATTATAAGATCGGTTAATAAGAAAGCAGTGATCTATAATGATATCAGCACTCAGCAGTGGTATAATCACTTTTTTAATGTTTTTAACGCAGCTGGGGATAGTTTTGAACAAGAAGAAATTTTGTTTGAAGACGAAGAGAACAGGGGAGAGCAACCTTTATTCGATGACCCAATAACTAAGCAGGAAGTTATTAATAGTATAAAGAATTTAAAAGCTGGTAAAAGTTCTGGTCCAGATTTCATTGTAAGTGAAATGTTAAAAAATGCAAATAACTCTGTCATAGAATTCTTAGTTTCTTTATTCAATAAATTGTTTGAAGATGGGACATTTCCTTATGATTGGTCGAAATCCATTATTATCCCCATACATAAAAAAGGCAACACGAATGATCCGGATAACTACAGGGGAGTAGCATTGACAAGTGTAATCAGCAAAGTTTATACTCATATTTTGAATAAAAGACTTACGAAGTGGGCAGAAACAGAAGAGAAAAACATTGAGCAGCAGGCGGGTTTTAGAGCTGGTTATAGCACGATAGATCACATATTCACACTGTATTCTTTGGTACAAAATTATCTCTTACGAAATTCTAAATTATATGTAGCATTTGTGGATTTCAGAAAAGCGTTCGACTCTGTAAATCGTAATATTTTGTGGGATATTTTGAGAAAAACTGGTGTACATGGCAAGCTTTATACGGCCGTTAAGAGTATATATGATTCTGTCCTTGTGTGTGTACGTGATAAATGTAATTATTCTGATTTTTACGAATGTCCATATGGTGTTAAACAGGGTTGTCTGCTAAGTCCCTTGTTGTTTTCGTTTTTCATTAATGAACTTGCTGTTGAAATATCAAAAAAGGGTAGACATGGAATTCAGATGATTCCAGGAGCAGTAGAATTGTTTTTGATGTTATTTGCAGATGATATTGTGCTTTTGTCTGATACGGCCATTGGATTGCAGAATCAACTAACTGTTTTAAAGCAAGAGGCAGACAGATTGCGGCTAACTGTAAATCTTGAAAAAACTAATGTTATAGTTTTTCGAAATGGGGGCCACCTTTCAGCACATGAAAAATGGTTTTATGGTGATAAAGAGTTAATAGTGACGAATTCCTATAAGTATCTGGGGATGTTATTTACCACGAAATTGAGTCTGTCGTCTGCTTGGGCTGAAACAAGCAAAAAAGGGAAAAAAGGGGTAATAGAAATTATTAAATCTTTTCGGAAGCTACATTCCATTGATATGAGCCTTTTCTGGAAATTGTTTGACACACAGGTTGAACCGGTTTTGACGTATGCAGCAGAAATTTGGGGACTTTTGATTAATAGTCAACTCGAAAGGGTGCACACATTTGCTATTAAACGTTTTCTCGGCGTTCCACTACACTCATCAAACACAGCACTATATGGGGAAACCGGCAGATACCCACTGTATGTTAAGACTTTCGTAAAATGTGTAAAGTATTGGATTAAGTTGACAAGGCTACCGGCTTCCAGATTGTGTAAGCAAGCGTATGAGATGATGTTACTGCAAGAAGAGAGAGGCAAACAAAACTGGGTTTATCAAATCAAAAAAACTCTAACTGAACATGGATTTGGACTTGTTTGGATGTGTCAAGGAGTGGGTTACGAAAATGTGTTTATCTCAGAATTTAAAGATAGATTGATAGCATGCTATAAACAAAATTGGCATGGAGAAATGGAAAGTAATGATAAATATAGCTGGTTCTTTTCCTTCAAGACAGCATTTCAGACAGAAAGATATATTTCAGTCATAACAAACAGGTGGCACAGAGTCAATCTTGCTAGATTTAGATTGAGAACAGTCGGGCTGAATGCTAATAAAAGATGGTTTGAGACAGGTGGATTAACATCTCCTTGTCCATTGTGTGGCGAGAATAAAGAAGATGAGATACATTTCATGTTCAGTTGCAAAGGATACGAGGAGGTTCGGGAAAACTGTACACTCTTTAAAACAGCTGCAGCAAAGAGGAAAGACCTGGTCAGTGTCTTAACATCAAATGACGAAAATATTATCCTCTCACTTGCAAAATACGTCTCAGAGGCAGTAGATACACGGAAAAAGAAAATAAATGATCAAAATGCCCGTTAATTCATAATATATACAAACATTAATGGTTTCCAAAATGATTTCTTTGAGGGTTAAAATTAGAAGCAGATAGAATTAGTATTTGGATGGTCAATCTAATGATGATGATGTTGTTATTTTTTTTTTGTGTGTGCAATTTTGTTGGCTGTTGTTTATTGATATAACCTTTGTAACATTAGGTGCGCTAGTTTTTGTTTTTGTTCTGTTTTGTTTTACTTTTTCAAATGATTGGATAAAACGACACTGTAACTTCCCCTGCACCCCCCTGTCACATGGGCTGTTAAGCTAATGACAGTAAAGAGTCAAAGTGTCAAAGTGTCTCTCTCTCTCTCCCTCCCCCTCTCTCTCTCTTTGTTTCTCTCTCTCTCTCTCTCTCTCTCTCTCTCCCTTTCTCTGTCTCTCTCTGTTTCTCTGTCTCTCTCCCTCCCTCTCTCTCTGTCTCTCTCCCTCCCCATCTCTCTCTCTGTTTCTCTCTCTGTCTCTCTCCCTCCCTCTCTCTCTCTCCCTCCCTCTCTATCTCTCTCTGTCTCTCTCCCTCCCCCTCTCTCTGTCTCCCTCCCTCCCCCTCTCTCTGTCTCTCTCCCTACCCCCTCTCTCTCTCTGTCTCTCTCCCCCCCTCTCTCTCTGTCGCTCTCCCTCCCCCCTCTCTGTCTCTCTCCCTCCCTCTCTCTCTCCCTCCCCCCTCTCTCTCTCTCTCTGTGTTTCTCTCTGTCTCTCTCCCTCACCCTCTCTCTCTCTCTTTGTTTCTCTCTCTGTCTCTCTCCCTCCCTCTCTCTCTCCCTCCCCCTCTCTCTCTCTTTGTTTCTCTCTCTCTCTCTCTCTCTCTCTCTCTCCCTTTCTCTGTCTCTCTCTGTTTCTCTGTCTCTCTCCCTCCCTCTCTCTCTGTCTCTCTCCCTCCCCATCTCTCTCTCTGTTTCTCTCTCTGTCTCTCTCCCTCCCTCTCTCTCTCTCCCTCCCTCTCTATCTCTCTCTGTCTCTCTCCCTCCCCCTCTCTCTGTCTCTCTCCCCCCCTCTCTCCCTCCCCATCTCTCTCTCTGTTTCTCTCTCTGTCTCTCTCCCTCCCTCCCTCTCTCTCTCTCCCTCCCTCTCTATCTCTCTCTGTCTCTCTCCCTACCCCCTCTCTCTCTCTGTCTCTCTCTCCCCCCCTCTCTCTCTGTCGCTCTCCCTCCCCCCTCTCTCTCTGTCTCTCTCCCTCCCTCTCTCTCTGTCTCTCCCTCCCCATCTCTCTCTCTCTCTCTGTTTCTCTCTGTCTCTCTCCCTCACCCTTTCTCTCTCTCTGTTTCTCTCTCTGTCTCTCTCCCTCCCTCTCTCTCTCCCTCCCCCTCTCTCTCTCTCTCTCTCTCTCTCTCTCTCCCTCCCCCCTCTCTTTTTCTGTTTCTCTCTCTGTCTCTCTCCCTCTCTCGGTTTCTCTCTCTCTGTTTCTCTCCCTGTCTCTCTCCCTCCCTCTGTTTCTTTGTGTTTCTCTCTCTCTGTTTCTCTCTCTCTGTGTGTGTGTGTGTGTGTGTGTGTGTGTGTGTGTGTGTGTGTCTCCCTCCCTCTCTCCCACCCCTCTCCTATTTATTTTGTTGGTTGTAGTTCTCTGCTTAGTGTTGCCTTTTCTTTCTTTTTTCTTTTTCCTTTTTTTTTCATCGCTTTGAAGAACATGCAGTTTGGACCCTTTAAAATGCGTTTCTTGCAGCATTCACAGGCAGACCGGTTTGCCCTTTGTTTTAAATATTTTTTTTTCTTTCTTATCCCTTAGAAGAATGTGCATGTTGGAACCCTTTTAAAACTCTCTCCGTACGAACGGCGAAAGAGACGATGTTAACAGCGTTTCACCCCAATTACCACCATCAAAATATTGCAAGTGGAAGGCTCTTATAACTGAAGAGGTGAACGTTGACAAAGAATACCACAATTCTGACGACGGAAGCTAAAGGTTGGGTCATTCAGACACCCACTGGACATCCGAGGGGTCTGTGTAAAGGAGAAGAGAGGACTGGCCGTACTGAGTGAGTTAATGTGATTCGTGTGTATTAACGGGCAGACAGGTAGGTAAAAGCGGAGGATTTTTTTTTTCTTTTTTTTTTTCAGGCAGAGGGGGCGGGGACGTGCTAGGGCCGGGAGAAGGTAGGGGGTCACTAGTGTCGTGTCCAACACGAAACTGACAACCACCACCAAAAATCGTCAGCCGCAAGGGCAGCTAGAAATGGACTAAATGTTTGGTTTGGGGGGCGGGAGGAGGGGGCAGGGGGCGCTGGGGGGGGAGGGGGGGGGGATGGTGGTGGTGAGGTGAGGTCCGTGAATTCGAGATCACGACCTTCTGAACGCCGCGCTCAAAAAATCGACGGACTGAACTGAACAATAGAGATGAGACGCTGGGCTACTGTTGTTGCTGCTGCTGCTGCTACTTCTACTACGACTATACAGTTACTACTGTCATACTGTCGCTAAAACTATCACTATCAAAGTTGTAGCGACAGTTGAACTTCCATTACTGTACCACAATTACTACCACAGTCATAGCGACAACTTCCATTACTGTACCACAGTTACTACCACACTGTAGCGACAACTTCCATTACTGTACCACAATTACTACCACACTGTAGCGACAACTTCCATTACTGTACCGCAATTACTACCACACTGTAGCGACAACTTCCATTACTGTACCACAATTACTACCACACTGTAGCGACAACTTCCATTACTGTACCACAATTACTACCACACTGTAGCGACAACTTCCATTACTGTACCACAATTACTACCACATTCATAGCGACAACTTCCATTACTGTACCACAATTACTACCACATTCATAGCGACAACTTCCATTACTGTACCACAATTACTACCACATTCATAGCGACAACTTCCATTACTGTACCACAATTACTACCACATTCATAGCGACAACTTCCATTACTGTACCACAATTACTACCACATTCATAGCGACAACTTCCATTACTGTACGACAGTTACTACCACACTGTAGCGACAATTTCCATTACTGTACCACAGTTACTACCACATTCATAGCGACAAATTCCATTACTGTACCACAATTACTACCACACTGTAGCGACAATTTCCATTACTGTACCACAGTTACTATCACATTCATAGCGACAACTTCCATTACTGTACCACAATTATTACCACATTCATAGCGACAACTTCCATTACTGTACCACAGTTACTACCATATTCATAGCGACAACTTCCATTACTGTACCACAATTACTACCACATTCATAGCGACAACTTCCATTACTGTACCACAATTACTACCACATTCATAGCGACAACTTCCATTACTGTACCACAATTACTACCACATTCATAGCGACAACTTCCATTACTGTACCACATTTACTACCACACTGTAGCGACAACTTCCATTACTGTACCACAGTTACTACCACATTCATAGCGACAACTTCCATTACTGTACCACATTTACTACCACACTGTAGCGACAACTTCCATTACTGTACCACAATTACTACCACACTGTAGCGACAACTTCCATTACTGTACCGCAATTACTACCACATTCATAGCGACAACTTCCATTACTGTACCACAATTACTACCACACTGTAGCGACAACTTCCATTACTGTACCACAATTACTACCACACTGTAGCGACAACTTCCATTACTGTACCACATTTACTACCACACTGTAGCGACAACTTCCATTACTGTACCACAATTACTACCACACTGTGGCGACAACTTCCATTACTGTACCACAATTACTACCACACTGTAGCGACAACTTCCATTACTGTACCACAATTACTACTACACTGTAGCGACAACTTCCATTACTGTACCATAATTACTACCACATTCATAGCGACAACTTCCATTACTGTACCACAGTTACTACCACATTCATAGCGACAACTTCCATTACTGTACCATAATTACTTGCAAACCGTAGCCGGCGACAACGTTCATAACTACACCGCAATTACTCAGTAATATGCTGTCGCAACAATTTCAGTAACTATGTCACAATTACTATTTGTTAATCATATCGTCTCCTGGCCTCATTATTTGTTAATTTCCAGTGGATAAACTACCGAGGCAACCATGTATTTGTTCTGTATTGTCCATGTGTTCTGTGTGGCTTATTCAGGATTAAAGAGGCTATGCCAGTCTTGAATAAAAGCTAATTTGTGTTTGCACATTTCTTCTGTCTTTGCTGCTGTGTGCACATGTCAAATGATTGGTATAAGGACAGGCCCGGCGCTTCCTTTTTTGAGGAAGTGTCTGGGTTTGTTCCAATGTACCTTTTATTTACCTGTGTGCTAGCTGAATCGGTAGCGTAAGCATCACTGACTTGAAGTTGTGTACCTTGTGTAATGGAGAGAGTTACCACTCTTTACAATTTGTTAATTATACTACAATTATTACCACACTCTCAATAACTGTACCACATCTACAACCATACTTTGGTACCAACCACAACAATTATACCTCAAATACTATTAAGCTAGTTCGAACAACTACCACACCTATGTGGTTCGTCCGTCGGGATCGACGAGGACCATCTAGTCATCCTGGGGGTGGGTGGGTGGGTTGGGCCCTGTGGGTGCGCAGATGACTGATCAGGCCAATCCGCGCCCGAAAGGTTCTTACGCAGTGTGGACAGGGGATGGTGGCGGCTGTCGGGGACTTGCTGGCACTGCTTTTCCTAGCCTGTCTGCCGGCGTTACTCTGCTGCAACGATTCTGTTGGCCTCACAGGATTTGGCGCCTGTGTGGACAGCTGAACGCCACTTTGGTCTGTCCATTGCATTCAACTCCCATGTGTCGTGGCTGATGTTGAAGGCCTCCAGAGAAGCTTTCAGAGTGTCTTTGAAGCGCTTCTTTTGGCCTCCATGGGAGCGCTTGCCATGTTGGAGTTCGCCGTACAGCAGTTTCTTGGGGAGCCGGTGGTCACGATCACACTCCAGCAACAACTACCGTAACTATGCCATAATTACTTCCGAACGGTCGCAACCACCTTCGTATCAGTATCAGTGTCAGTAGCTCAAGGAGACGTCACTGCGTTCGGTCAAATCCATATGCGCTACACCACATCTGCCAATCAGATGCCTGGCCAGCAGCGTAACCCAACGCTCTTAGTCAGGCCTTGAAAAAAATAAATAAATAAATAAAATAAAATTTAAAAAAATAAAAATAAAAATAACAAAAAAATTTTAAAAGATAATAAAATAAAATAAATTAAGTAAAAATAACAAAAATCTTAAAAAAATAAAAAAAAATTTTAATTAAGAAATAAAAAAATAGATAGATAAATAAATAAATAAATAACAATAAAATAAAATAAAGTAAAAAAAAAATAAAAAAATTTAATAAACAAATAAACAAACAAATAAATAATAATAATAATAATAAATAAACAAATAAATAAATAATAAATAAATAAACCACCTCCATTACTGAACAATGACATCCATACTGTCGCAACAGTTACCGCCACAACCATTCCACAATGACTTACCATGCTGATGCCGCAACCACCACCACCATCACCACCACCACGGCCACCACCACCACCATCGCCACCACCACCATCACCACCACCACCACCACCACCACCATCGCCACCACCACCATCACCACCACCATCACCACCACCACCACCACCATCGCCACCACCACCACCACCATCACCACCACCACCACCACCACCACCATCGCCACCACCACCATCACCACCACCACCACCACCACCACCATCGCCACCACCACCATCACCACCACCACCACCACCACCACCACCATCACCACCACCATCGCCACCACCACCACCATCACCACCACCACCACCATCACCACCACCACCACCACCGCTGCTGCTCAGTGCTCACTGAACTGCTGTAATTATTTTGTATTTTGTATTTGTATTCCTTTTTATCACAACAGGTTTCTCTGTGTGAAATTCGGTCTGCTCTCCCCAGGGAGAGCGCATCGCTACACTACAGCGCCACCCTTTTTTTTTTTTTTTTTTTTTTTTTCCTGCGTACAGTTTTATTTGTTTTTTTCCTGTCGAAGTGGATTTTTCTACAGAATTTTGCCAGGAACAACCCTTTTGTTGTTGTTGTGCGTTCTTTTTACGTGCGCTAAGTGCATGCTGCACACGGGACCTCGGTTTATCGTCTCATCCGAATGACTAGCGTCCTGACCACCACTCAAGGTCTAGTGGAGGGGGAGAAAATATCGGCGGCTGAGCCGTGATTCGAACCAGCGCCCTCAGATTCTCTCTCGCTTCCTAGGCGGACGCGTTACCTCTAGGCCATCACTCCACTCAGTGTGTAGTAACTACTGTTACAGTAGCAACTACTGCTCACTACAACTACTACTAGATTCCGACTACTGACCCGATGCTGCTGCAACTCTTTTCCCGACCTCTTGCTGCTGCTATTCAGTGCTACAACTACTACATTTGCTGCTATGCGGGAGCAACCACTTCTTCTGCTGCTGCTGCCTGTACTAAGGCTGCTGTTACTATTACTACTACTGCTGCTGCTGCTGCTGCTGCAACAGTAGTATGATCATAAGTATGTACATAACTACATGCATGTATATGAATGTGTATTGTGTGCGCGTGCGTTTATGTAAGTTTGTTTGTGCCTGCCTATGTGTGCGTATGTGTTAGGGCAGCTGTTAAATACACATGTATTGTTAAAATGTATGTACGCAGTGTGTGTGTGTGTGTGTGTGTGTGCGTGTGTGTGTGTGTGTGTGTGTGTGTGTGTGTGTGTGTGTAGTCATATTTTGGTGTGTGTGTATGTAACAAAGATGTAATGTTTTATGTTAACAAAGCGTTTTTGTAAAGCACCTAGAGCAGATTTCTGGATAGTGTGCTATATAAGTATCCATTATTATTATTATTATCATAATTATCTGCTACCGCTGCTTTTTGTGCAACTGCTTCTACTACTGGTTGCTACTTGTACATCCGCTGCCTGCTGTTTTTACTAATACTGTTACTACTACCACTACTACTGCTACTACTAGACTACTGCTGCTTCTACAACTACTAAGGGATTTCGCCGTCCTTCCAGTAGCTGAGACAGAGAAGGCGATGGGTTATTACAATGGATATAATTATTATCTTTCTGATTCTTTTTCTTCTTCTTCTTCTTCTTATTGCGCTTTCCCTAGTCGTGAACACTAAATGATGCTTGAACTTAAAAGGCAGACAATTGCCATGATTGTAATTTCCGTCAATTATTGGAAAAAAAAATTTTTTTTTAATTAAAAAGAAGAAGAAAGAAAGAAAGATACAGAACACAGCGGGGGAATGAAATGAAAAACAGCAGACACTCCCTTCCCCCCTGGCCTCTCCACCACCCCTCCTAATCCTTACCCCCCCACCCCCGCCCCCCCCCCAACCCCTCCCTTATTAACTACCTCCACCCTTTCCTCACTCCTCCTCCTCTCCTCCCTTCCCACCCTCCTCCAACCACCACGTCCCCCCCCCTCCCCGCACCCCCCCCCCCGGTCCTACCCCCACCCTCACAACCCCACGCCCACGCCACATGCCCACGGCCCACGGGTCTCTTCACAAAGGACTCCCCCCCCCCCCCCCCCCCCCCCCCCCCCCCCCCCCCCCCCCCCCCCCCCCCCCCCCCCCCCCCCCCCCCCCCCCCCCCCCCCCCCCCCCCCCCCCCCCCCCCCCCCCCCCCCCCCCCCCCCCCCCCCCCCCCCCCGTCACTCGCGAGACATCGCAAGCAGAGAAAAAACCTTGCCAGTGCATCATCAACACAATTCAACACAAACCCACAACACTCCCAACGCTTTAAAAAAAAGAAAACCAAGTAAAAACAAGAGTGAGGATTGGGGGAGCATTGGGAAAGGGCGGTGGGGGGGTGGGGGGACGGAGGGGGGCACGGAGGGTGGTGGTGGTGGGGGGTGGGGGGGGGGGTCGAAGTGTGGGAGAGGAGGATTTGAGAGAGGAGGGGTTGGGCGGGAGGTGAGAGAGAGAGAGGGAGAAATTCAGATTCAGATGGTTTAATGTGTTTCGGCCATAGGCATACATAGACATCGGGGAAGGGGGCGAGGGACGGGGGAAGGGGTGGGGAGGGGGGGGGGAAGATGGAAGAGGGATGGGGGAAGAGGGAAGGGAGGGAAGGGGAGGTGGGGGAAGGGGGATGGGGGAAGGGGAGGTGGGGGAAGGGGGAAAAGGGATGGGGGAAGGGGAGGTGGGGGAAGGGGAGGTGGGGAAAGGGGAGGTGGGGGAAGGGGGATGGGGGAAGGGGAGGT
This sequence comes from Babylonia areolata, assembly GCF_041734735.1. Lineage (NCBI taxonomy): Eukaryota > Metazoa > Mollusca > Gastropoda > Neogastropoda > Buccinidae > Babylonia > Babylonia areolata. Next base: position 14,268,007 of record NC_134900.1, on the reverse strand, counting down.
GGGGGAGGGGGATGGGGAAGGGGAGGTGGGGAAGAGGGATGGGGGAAGAGGGATGGGGGAAGAGGGAAGGGGAGGTGGGGGGAAGGGGGATGGGGGAAGGGGAGGTGGGGGAAGGGGAGGTGGGGGAAGAGGGATGGGGGAAGGGGAGGTGGGGGAAGAGTGATGGTGGAAGGGGGATGGGGGAAGGGGAGGTGGGGAAGAGGGATGGGGGAAGGGGAGGTGGGGGAAGAGGGATGGGGGAA
>NC_134900.1:14175265-14260265 GCF_041734735.1 Babylonia areolata | reverse complement strand
CCGTTGGTCAAGTCTTGAGAGTGGGGATTCCGTTGGTCAAGTCTAGAGAGTGGGGATTCAGTTGGTCAAGTCTAGAAAGTGGGGATTCAGTTGGTCAAGTCTTGAGAGTGGGGATTCAGCTGGTCAAGTCTAGAGAGTGGGGATTCAGCTGGTCAAGTCTAGAGAGTGGGGATTCAGTTGGTCAAGTCTAGAGAGTGGGGATTCAGCTGGTCAATAGAGAGTGGGGATTCAGCTGGTCAAGTCTAGAGAGTGGGGATCCAACTGGTCGAGTCTAGAGAGTGGGGATTCAGCTGGTCAATAGAGAGTGGGGATTCAGCTGGTCAATAGAGAGTGGGGATTCAGCTGGTTAAGTCAAGAGAGTGGGGATCCAACTGGTCAGTCTAGAGAGTGGGGATTCAGTTGGTCAAGTCTTGAGAGTGGGGATTCAGTTGGTCAAGTCTTGAGAGTGGGGATTCAGCTGGTTAAGTCAAGAGAGTGGGGATTCAGCTGGTCAAGTCTAGATTCAGCTGGTCAAGTCTAGAGAGTGGGGATTCAGTTGGTCAAGTCTAGAGAGTGGGGATTCAGCTGGTCAAGTCTAGAGAGTGGGGATTCAGCTGGTCAATAGAGAGTGGGGATTCAGCTGGTCAAGTCTAGAGAGTGGGGATTCAGCTGGTCAAGTCTAGAGAGTGGGGATTCAGCTGGTCAATAGGGAGTGGGGATTCAGCTGGTCAAGTCTAGACTCAGCTGGTCAAGTCTAGAAAGTGGGGATTCAGCTGGTCAAGTCTAGAGAGTGGGGATTCAGTTGGTCATTTCTAGAGAGTGGGGATTCAGCTGGTCAATAGAGAGTGGGGATTCAGCTGGTCAAGTCTAGAGAGTGGGGATTCAGCTGGTCAAGTCTACTCCGCTATAATCAAATTCTTCTCCAGATAGTTGGGTCAGCAGTCGCCTCCTCTTTCTTTTCTGATATAATCTGACACAACGGACTATTACACAAATACAAAAGATTATAGGTTGAAACCACTGTCTGGCTCACTGCACCAGCTATACGTAGACACAAGCACAAACACACTGATTCAACATTACACGCAAGCACACACACACACACACACAGATTCATCACTACATGTATCATCACTACACAAACTGAGATTCACGGCTACTTTTACTACTACTATTACTACAACAACTACTACTACTACTACTACTACTACACACACACACACACACACAATGATTCATCACTGCACACACACACACACACACACACACACACACACACACACACACGGATTCGCCACTGCACACACACACACACACACACACACACACACACACTGATTCACCATTGCACACACACACACACACACACACACTGATTCATCACTACACACACACACACACACACACACCAATTCACCACAACACCCAAAACGTACCATGGCCAACAAAACAGAGATTTTACTACCAAGGGCTAAACACCCCAAACCAGCACAGAACCCCACCAAACGCTGAACACTCAATCCTGGGCAACATATCAGCTTCATTTTACACACAGAAAATATCCTTCTTTTTTTCTTTTTCTTTTTTTTTTTTTATCTGCGAACTAATCAGCATGTTGCATACATTTCCACATTTCAGTAAACTTTTATCAAGCATCAAACTTTTCTTTTTCTTTGAAACCTTGTCTGGGTGTATAAAACAAAAAGAAGGAGGTGGGGGTGAGGGTGGGGAGTGGGGGGGTCATGCATTATGGGTGAAAATAAATTGAGAAAAATAGAGAGTGAGTAATTTCTACAATTTTGTGTGTGTGTGTGTGTGTGTGTGTGTGTGTGTGTGTGTGTGTGTGTGTGTTAAGTTGTAGAATTTGATGAATTCACAAGAATGTACTGATATGCTATTATCGGGACTGTTGATGCTGGAAACCTATCTTTCAATGTGGTTTTTTGTTTTGTTTGTTTGTTTGTTTGTTGTTGGGTTGTGTGTTGTTGTTTTTTTCTGAGGATGTTAAGAGTTTCATGACATAACAAGTACATGTTGATAAACCATATTCTAGACTGTTGCAATGTGACGACATCATGTGTAATATAAGCACCAACATAACTGTTTTCTGACATCTCATGCGTCAACTGTTTTCCACACTGCTGTCAGATGTAGAGATGTTTTTGAATCTTGAGTTTACATCAATCTTTACACAGAGAGAGAGAGAGAGAGAGAGAGAGAGAGAGAGAGAGAGAGAGAGAAAGGCTGAGTTAAATGAAGCTGACAAGCAGGTAAGAAACACATGTGATATGATTTTTTTTTTTTTTTTTTTTTCACTTCTTCAAATTAATGACACATTCCTTGCGACAGAGATGGAAAAGGATTAACTGAAGTACACCATAGACAACACCGGTTTTTTCATATCTTTGTTGTTGAAATGTTCACATTGATCAGAATTTCAATGAAATACAATATCTGAAAACAACATGATTATAAGCTTTATCAGACACATATGCTTGTGCATAGGCATGCACATGCAAGCACACACACACACACACACACGAACATATACACACATACAGGTGTGTGTGTTCAATCACACACACACACACACACACACACACACAAAAGGGTACACATACACTCATGTCATAGGAATCACAGTGAACTAAAGTTAAATCAAAGAAGTACTGAATACATTCACATTCAGTCAGTGCTTCCAATGAGACCAGAACTCAAACCAGGATTTTACAAAGCGATACGAAGGCATTTCATGAACTCTAAATATCTAGAACTGTAAAACTGAAAACATCCTAAAAACATGTCACCCATGTTTCTTTTCCATTAGAAGTTCCTCCATGTCCATGGTGGCTTTGAAATTTGCAGTGCTACCTTAAAAACCAAACACCCATGACCAACGCAGTGTACTGATTATGCTTTCAATGGGTATTCTTCTTCTTCTTCTTCTTCTGCGTTCACTGCCATGTAGGCAGCCATACTCCGTTTTCGGGGGTGTGCATGCTGGGTATGTTCTTGTTTCCATAACCCACCGAACGCTGACATGGATTACAGGATCTTTAACGTGCGTATTTGATCTTCTGCTTGCATATACACACGAAGGGGGTTCAGGCACTGGCAGGTCTGCACATATGTTGACCTGGGAGATCGTAAAAATCTCCACCCTTTACCCACCAGGCGCCGTCACCGTGATTCGAACCCGGGACCCTCATATTGACAGTCCAACGCTTTAACCACTCGGCTATTGCACCCGTCTTTCAATGGGTATAAATGTAATCAAAAGTACCAGCAATGTTCATAGAACGTAAAATAATTTTTTTCTTCTTTTTTTTTTCCTTAACTGAATATAAAAATCATTGTTTACTATGATTTACCTATGTGTTTCTGACTACAACAAGGTGATTGCAACAAAGTATCAACAACCATCCCATCCACATGTAATATGCGGCTTGTGTTCAAACGTGTGTGTGTGTGTGAGATAGAGAGAGAGAGAGTGTGCGTGTGTGTGTGTGCGTGCGTGCATGTGTTTGTGTACAGTGCGCACATGTGTGAGTATGCACAAGTTCTTATATTGATATACACTTGTATGTATCCTAATTTCTACTGTATCTGTGCTTGTGTATGATTTTCGATTTATGTTCGTACCTTGTTATGTACTATCCCCCCCAATATTCCTTGTGACCCCGGTACACTTGGTAATAAAGACATATTCTATTCTATAAGATTAACCCACAGAGTGCCCCATGACAGAAATTTCCATCCACTTCCGCTGTCTTAAAAAAAAAAAAAAATTAAAAAAAAGTGTCCAAAGACAGAAATTTCTGTCTCCGACAATGTAGCAATTTTCCTATCACAAAATCATTACTTTAATGAAATTGTCATAATGAGATAGTATATCCATTTTCCTTTCAGAAAAAAAATGCAAAGTTCCTGTATACTTCAATTTAGTAGTTTGCATACTAGATTTAAAAAAAAAAAAAAAAATTGTGTCTGTTTTTATCATCCTCAGTGACTCAAACATCCCTTGGCAAATAACTGTCACTAAACGTTAAACAGGCTTAGCACTGAAAGGGTTAAAACACAGCACACATCAGAATCAAACTGGATCGAACACAAAAAAAAATGAAGTATTTTTACCAAGAAAAACCTGCTCTGGCGCAGAGAATCATTTTGATCATCAAACTGGTAATATATCTTTTATCATTATTCAGTACTGTGTATAATGATACAAGAAACATACAATAATCACAAATGTCCTTGACAATTGGTATTTAAAAAAAAATCTTATTCAGCACTGTATACAAAAATATATGCACACAAAATAATCATAATGTACTTGATTCTTCTCACTTGTCTTGATATGGCAGATGGCCATGTCCACACACAGAGCAATCTACATTAACAATTTATCACCGAAAATGAACAAACACAAGCTTGTGACAACCTGCGATTATGTCAGAAATGGCACACCTTAAGTTACCACACAAATCATGGAATATCATTTACTGGGAAAGTACATCAAACAGATTACGGTAGGAACATTTTGAGACATATGCTGGATAAATCAATGTTGCCAGATGGCTTTTCCTCAGATACTAGTAGTCAGAGATAACAATGAAAAAAAAATGAGAGGGAGAGGGAGAGAGAGAAGGGAGACCAGGGGGCGGGGGCAGGGAGGAGAGCGGTGGGGGTGGGGGGGTTGGGGGGGGGAGGAGACTGCTAACTTTACTGTACTTATGATTAGCATCACCTGATATTACAATCTGGCGTACAGAATAAGTGAATTCTAGCCCCCTACTCTTTCATTTTTTTTTTCTCTCTCCACCCAACCACCCCACTCTCTTCTGTACAAATTGTATCAATTTTTTTTCCATCTTATGTATACGCAGTTATGTTCTTCACTTAAAAGTTTATTCATTTTAATAAGTGTATGTATGTGTCTGTTTAAGTATCTATTGCCTGAAACTAAAGCTAAAAAAAGTCTTCAAGTATTTCACAATGTTAATAGATCTCTCAGTTTCTCTCTCTTCTCACAACACACACACACACCAGAATACAGACACACACACACACACACACACACACCAACACACACACCAGAATACACACACACACACACACACACACACACACACCAACACACACACCAGAATACACACACACACACACCAACACACACACACACCAGAACACACACACACAGACACACACACACCAACACACACACACACACACAAACACACACACACACAGGGAAGGCAGCAAAGTGTGAGTAAGAAAAGACGGCGGTACTAGGTGTGTAGAATGGGGAGGAGAGGGAGGTAAGCTATTCCATGACCACAATATTGGAGCACAGACAAAATCATCTCTTTTTTTTTTTTTTAAATTCAATGACATCCAACGGATGAAGCTCAACCCCAAAGTCCACAACGTAAGGAAGCTGGGTTCAGGTGCAATGACCTGACTGATTAACGGAAAAACATTGGCCATTTTATTTTCAAGTAAAACAAAGAAAAGAAAAAAAAGAAAAAAAAAGAGAAAAAAAAGCTGGGTGGCATTTTTCTAAGCTCTCACGAAAACAATCACCATTCATCACAAACTTGTATACACATATTCAGATCAAGACTCTTTATTGGCTTCCAATATTGGAAGAATTTGGTGTGAGCACAGGGCAAAAACAACAACAAAAAACAAAACAAAAAACGCAGAGTGGCACATATCTAAGCTCTTTGGAAAACAATTACCATCCATCACAAACTTTTAAACACATATTCATGACTCTTTATTGGTTTCCAATAGATGATTTTGAAGTGTGCATGGGGTAAAAAAATTTTCATATATCTAAGCTCTCAAGAAAACAATCACCATTCACCACAAACTAGTATACACAAATTCAGATCAAGACTCTTTTATTGGCTTCCAATATTGGACGAATTTGGTGTGAGCACAGGGTAAAAAACAACAACAACAACAAAAAAACAAAACAAAACAGAAAGCACAGAGTAGCACATATCTAAGCTCTCTGGAAAACAATTACCATTCATCGCAAACTTTTAAACACATATTTATGACTCTTTTGGAGTGTGCAAGGGAGTTTAAAACAAAAACAAAAACAAAAAGCGGGCTGGCATATATCTAAGCTCTCAAGAAAACAATCACCATTCACCACAAACTAGTATACACAAATTCAGATCAAGACTCTTTTATTGGCTTCCAATATTGGACGAATCTGGTATGCGCATGGGGTTTATTATTAAAAAAAAAAAAAAGCAGGGTGGCATACATCTAAGCTCTCAAGAAAACAATTACCATTCGTGTGACAAACAATGTATACACATATTCATGACTGTTTATTGGCTTCCAATGGGACAATCTGGTACAGCATAACCCAAACTCATGTCTGCTCCCCTGTTCTCTCTCTCTCCCTAGGCTTGACCACTGCAGCGTTTTCAGTTTCAGTTTCAGCAGCTCAAGGAGGCATCACTGCCTTCGGACAAATCCATATACGCTACACCACATCTGCCAAGCAGATGCCTGACCAGCAGCGTAACCCCAACGCACTTAGTCAGGCCTTGAGAAAAAAAAAAATAAAAAAAAAAAAAAAAAATTAAAATAAAAATAAAATAAAATAAAGGTGAATAAATAATAGATAAGCTTACATAAATAAATTAATTTCCACTGCAGCAATGCTGTCTATCCTCTCTGGCACCCAAAACCCTTGCTTCAAAAGCTCCACAAGGTTCAGACCAAGGGATGATTCTCAGACTGCCAAACTGTGACTTTGACACTGATTTAAAAAAAAAAAAACAACAAAAAAGATTAAAAATTGAAAGAAGGAAAGGAAAAAGAATGAAAAAAATTGCATAATGTGCTTGGTGAAGGTGCAAGCAAATAGTGCTTTTTAATCATTTCTTTATTTATTTGCGTTTTACTTAATCATTTATTCATGTGAAGTTGCAAGCAAATAATGCTATTTATTTATTTATTTATTCATTTATGTGAAGTTGCAAGCAAATAATGCTTTTTATTTATCTGTTTTTTTGTTGTTTTTTTTCCTTTTATTCAATTATTTATTTCTGTGAAGTTGCAAACAAATAATGCTTTTTATTTATCTATTTTTTTCTATAAAAAAAAAAAAAAAATCACTGGCCCTGAATACATCTCTAGACATTCTTTGCACCATACACTCCACTTCTTTCACTTTAGTTTCAGTTCCAGATCCTCCGAGGTGTCACATACACGCCACACCACATCTGCCAGGCACATGATGGATGCCTGGCCAGGAGCACTAACCTGGCGGCACTTTGTACATCCCATCTCAAAAGTTCTTTCAATCAACTGAGCTGGTTAACTCACTCAGTACGGCCAGTCCTCTCTTCTCCTCTACACAGACCCCTCGGATGTCCAGTGGGTGTCTGAATGAATGACCCAACCTTTAGCTTCCGTCGTCAGAATTGTGGTATTCTTTGTCAACATTCACGTCTTCAGTATAAGAGCCTTCCGCTTGCAATATTTTGATGGTGGTAATTGGGGTGAAACGCTGTTAATGTTCTCTCTTTCGCCGTTCGTATGGAGAGAGTTAATAAGCGGACATTCTGGCAAAAGACGGTGCAGAGGAGCAGCAGGCCAACAAACTGGTGTCATACGATGAAATCAAGACAATCATCAAGGCACAGCAAGGAATAAAGTGGCACCTCCAGCACCCCAAATATAACCCAGAAGACAGATACCATTTGCTGGAACGACGGGAACAGGTCAAGATCTTCCGCCTGAGGACTGGACACAACCGCCTGCTCCACCACATGCACACAAAATTTGGCACTGGACAGAGTGGAGAATGCCTTTGTGGTGAGTGACCAATAACAACCGACCACATCCTTCAAAACTGTAGGACGCATGCAGCATCCAGGAGGAAGTACTGGCCAACACCGACAGCAGTGGAAGCCAAGCTGTACGGCACCCTGGAGGAGCTGCGACAGACGGCAGCCTTCATCGAGGACACCGGGCTGCTCATCTAACGGGAGATGAACGAGGAAGAAGAAGAGGAGCATAACCCACCCAATTCGCTTATTACACCCCATCCGAAAAGGTCTTTAAATAAACTGGTCTGGCTGGTATGACTGTCATGGAGTTGACAGTAGGTGACAATCACCACTTAGGTCAGACTATACAAGAGATTAAATTGACAAAGTCTTTGTTAAAAAAAAAAAAAAAAGACCAACAGGAAAAACAAACAACTTATGCATCTTGCTTTTTATGCCTGTAGTCCATCTTGCTTTTTATGCCTGTAGTCTATCTTGCCGTTTGCCATTCATGACCCTTTTTTTTTTGCACAAGTTCCCCTTTTTTCTTTCTCAAATTCCTCTCTGGCTCCCTGCAATTCCCTTCATCTAATTCCTCAAGCTATTTACATTTCCATTTGTCTAATTTCTTTATATTTCCTGTTGTCTAATTTCTCTGGCTATTTATAATTCCCTTTGTCTAATTTCTCCACCTATTTACATTTCCCTTTGTCTAATTTCTCTAGCTGTTTACGTTTCCCTTCGTCTAATTTCCCTAGCTATTTACATTTCCCGTTGTCTAATTTTTCTAGCTATTTACATTTCCCCCGTTGTCTAATTTCTTGGACTATTTGCGATTCTTTTTGTTCAATTTCCCTGGCTATTTGCAATTCTCTTTGTTCAATTTCCCTGGCTATTTGCGATTCTCTTTGTTGAATTTCCCTGGCTATTTGCAATTCTTTCTAATTCCTCTAGCTTTATCAATTCTATTGTCTGATTTCTTGGCTATTTGCAACTCCCTTTCTCTAATCAAGTAAATTTCTCTGGCTTTTTGCAATTCTCTTTTTCTAATTTCTTGGGTTACTTGCAATCCTTTTTTTGTCCAAATTCTCTTTAGCTTTTCCCTTTCCCCTTAAAAGTTACTGGGGTCAGTCACCTTCACTCTTAGCAACAACAAAAAACAACAACAACAAAAAACAACAAGAAAGGCAAGGCCTTCAAGACTCACTTGTGATAAATTAAGTCCCTTAGCATTAATTACAGAGTAATTTCCCTTTTTTACTATCTGCACCAAAACGTTTGCAAAATAAATAAAACTTCCATGCTTAGCAAAAGAAGTTCCTGTTTGAACAAAAAATGATAATGACTGCTCTTGTTGTTGGATCCAAACATCAGATCAAAGTGCCAAGTTTAGAGAATACAAAAAATATACATATAACAGTAAATGCAGTTTGCATATAATTAGGCTTCATTTTTTATTTTTTTGTGCCCATCCCAGAGGTACAATATTGTTTTAAACAAGATGACTGGAAAGAACTGAATTTTTCCTATTTTTATGCCTAATTTGGTGTCATTTGACATAGTATTTGCAGAGAAAATGTCAATGTTAAAGTTTATCACGGACACACAGACACACAGAGACAACCGAACACCGGGTTAAAACATAGACTCACTTTGTTTACACAAGTGAGTCAAAACTAAAAACCCAACAACACAAAGACGAAAAATTTCATGTTGACAAATCCTATTTTCACTCTGTTCGCCAACAGCCCTATCATTACATAAATTCACTCTGAAAGCAGCACCCAATAAATCTCCAACATAATAAAACATGTCTTGCAAACTCTTTGACATTGGATTCCATCCATGCTGTATTGTGCTCTGGCAAAACCACCCACACACACACTGTTTCTCTCTCTGTCTTTATTCCTCTTTCACTTTTGTTGCAAAGCTGTACACGTTTTCCTTCAATCCGTTTCACTCATAATAAATATGACAAAGACCTACTCACAATTTCTGTCTCTGTTTTTCACTTTTGGCTTGTGGAGTCTGCAATGATCCCAGCTTGGCAAAGAGATATTTCCGGTCTTGGAATCCTATCGCCGTTATACTTCTGTTGTTCATTTCCATTCCCAGCTGAGCCTCATGATCACTTCTTACGGTGAGAAATAAAAAAGCATATCATCTCACACACACTCTAACTTCAGGGACATAATAAACCAAACAATGTACATCAGTGAAAACATTTTCTTTTTCACTCATCCCTCCTCCTAAATTCTGTACGGAACGTCCGTAACGACAGACCAATTTTAATGATCATAAACATATAAATATAGGATTAAAAAAAAAAAAAAAAAAAAAAGTCCAGCCAGCTTCCTTGGCGAAATGGTTAATATCATGAACTGGCAACCGGGAAAATAAAGGATCAAATCCAAGCAGAGGTATGGGGGAAGGAGAGGGGGGTGGGTGGAGGGGGGGGGGGTTGGGGGGTGAGCAGACCAGTGTTAGTGGCACACTGCTGGCTCCTGCCCAGAGCTGAGTGTGGTATGGACTCAGATCAGAAGGCTGGGACCACACAGTGAAAGATCATCCACTTCACGGATGCATCTTTGGGTGTGTTGCTCAAATTTCTGGACCAGTACTGCAGATGTCTGTATCCGTCAGCCCTGGTTGACGCAGGGTCATATCATGAAAGAAGTGTAGGTTACAGCTTTGTCACACTGTTCCGTATCTAAATGGACCTCTACAGCGGCATTATCATCATCATCATCATAATCCTCATCCCTGATCAATACAGAAAAAAAAATACTGCAACCTTCCATGCCCTGCGCTCATGCCTACTTCAATTCAACCCCCCCCCCCCCCCCCCCTCCCCCAACCACTTCCATGCTTGGACACGAGTTCCTGTCAAGATTTCTGGTGTTACCAGATTCATGAGGGACTGTCGTTGGAGGGATGAGGTGGCGTTCTCTACTCAGAAAGGGACTCTGGCTCTGTGACAAAGCGATTATCGTCGTCAGTTGGTGGGGGCTTGGTAGGTGGTATACATAAAAGCCCACTCGTGTACATACAAGTGAACGTGGGAGTTGCAACTCACAAATGAAGAAGACGAAGGAGGAGGCACTAATGAACACCACCAAAGTGACCGGGCAGCAGTGCAGGGTCTCCTCTTGTGTGTGGCCTCCTAGCAGCCCAACACTGACAGACAAACTCAGGTGTAGCTGTGTGTATGAGAGACTCGGAATGAACAGCCTGGGAGTAAGGCAACTGAAAAGGTGCTGATGACTGGGCAGCACAAAAAAAATAATAAAAAATAAATAAAAATAAAATAAAACCACTCAGAAACAAAACAAAACACAAAACAAGACAGCACTATGTGCAAAAAAAACCCTTTGCACTCAACTGTTCCGTTTTATTTCCAAAACAATGCGAAACACTCCTTGTCTTGAGAAACATTTCTCGTTCACCAGTGTCTGTACAAACACAGCACTCTCACCACAGACAGAAAAAAAACACACAAAAAACAACAAAAAACCCAACAACACACAAACAAACAAGCAAAGCAGCAAACAACAAAAAATCAAGTCTCTGAAATTCCACACAACAGAACTGAAATCTGTTTTCACAGCATAACATGGCAGCTCGACAGGATCTGATGCTCAGTGGTCAAGAAAGCGCTGTGCAGCTAGCTTCTGTACAAGGTGAAACACAGTCATTGTTCATAAACAAAAAAATAAAAAAAAAAAAAAGCAAGCTCCATCTCACTGCTTCTCAACATTGCAACTTATCTCTCACTCAGAGCATTTTTTTCTCACTCAAAACTTTTTTTTTTAAGTATCACAGAAACGGTTGACGATGACTTCTCACCCACCCACACACTTGGTCATGACGCGAACGGCGGTGCGAAGCATAAAAATAAAATAAAAAATTTTAACCAAAAAAAAACAACCTCACCACACACAGTAAACCACTGAAACCAAACATTTCTTCCACACCATCGGTGACACACACACAAACACAGCACACACTTCTCCTTCGAATGTAAAATTCGATTGCCTGCCGTGACAACCACGATGACTGCTGTTGCCTCGGTGTGAGAGCACACACACGCGCACATAATATGCATGTGGCATGTGTGTGTGTATGTGTGCATGTGTGTGTGTGTGTGAGAGAGAGAGTGTGTGTGAGTGTGTGTGTGTGTGTGTCCCAGTCCATCTGCCCGCACCCACCCCTCCATCACCACCCCTCCAGAATCAGCATGCCCTCCTCTTCCTCCTCCTCCTCCTCCCCCACGCTCCTTCCTCCTCCGCTCTCTTCCGCCTCCTCCGGGAGGGTGCTGGGGGCCGTCCGGAAGCTGGGCACCAGGGAGGAGCGACACAGGCCCCAGAACTTCTGCGGGGTCAGCTTCCTCTTGGCGGCCGTGAACTTCCACCCCATGTGGCTGGCGCAGCGCCGGCACTGGGCGATGGTCCACGCGTACCTGTCCAGGGGCAGAAGGCAGGTAGAGTCTGTGAGTTGTGGTGGTGTCAGTGTGTGTGTATGTGTGTGTTTATGTGTGTGTTTGTGTGTGTGTGTGTGTGTGTGTGAGGGTGGTGCTTGTGTATGTGTGAAGAGAGTGTGGGTGCATGTGTGTGGGGGTGCATATATGTGTGTGTGTGTGTTTGTGCATGGAAGTGTGTGTGTGTGGGAGGAGGGTGGGTGGGGGTGGAGGGCAAAGCTATATGTGGAGTGGGGTGGGTGTGGGTGTGGGGGTGGGGGAGTGGTTGTGTGTGTTGTGTTGGTTTGCGTCTAAGTGAATGAGTGTGGATGTGTGTGTGTGTGTGTGTGTGTGTGTGTGTGTGTGTGTGCAAGTGCATGTGTGTATGCATGTATGTGTATGTGTATGTGTGTGTGTGTGTGTCTGTGTGTGAGAGAGAGAGAGAGAGAGAGAGAGAGAGAGAGAGAGAGAGAGAGAGAGAGTGCTGTATACTGGTCTATCATCTCATCCAGAGACAAACGCCCAGATGCACGTAATCACAAACTATACCTCTGGTTCTGACTCTTCCATTCAGTTCATCAACAGATATATTTCCCTGAATTTTTCATATCACACATACACACACACACACACACACACATAAACACACATAAACACACAGACACACACATAAACACACACACACACACACATAAACACACACACACACACACACACACACAAAAAGAGCCAAAGACACTGAAAGGCAAAACCTATCATTTGGGCAACCCACTCTTCTCTGGAGCTACAAAAATACAACCCAATAAAAAACAACAACAACAACAACAACTAAACAACAAAGACACCAACAGAAAAGAGAAAAAGCCAGCCAAGAGTATCCAAAAGGCGGAGGAGATACCACCAGCTGTCCAGGACCAAACAGAAGGCAAGACGTTTCTGTTCAGTTTCTCATACCGTCACGTTAACCCTTTCAGCGCCAAGCCTATTCTATGCTCAGCGGCAACCATTTGCCAAGGGATGTTTTGGTCAAGAAAGGCTATAATAATAATAATAAAACAAGAGAGGCAAGGCCTTCAAGACTCACTTGTGATAAATTAAGTCCCCTAGCATTAATTACAGAGTAATTTCCCTTTTTTATTATCTGCACCAAAACGTTTGCAAAATAAATAAAACTTCCATGCTTAGCAAAAGAAGTTCCTGTTTGAACAAAAAATGATAATAATGACTGCTCTTGTTGTTGGGTCAGAATATCAGATCAAAGTGCCAAGTTTAGAGAATACAAAAAATATAAATATAACAGTAAATGCAGTTTGCATATAATTAGGCTTCATTATTTATTTCTTTTTGTGCCCATCCCAGAGGTGCAATATTGTTTTAAAGAAAATAACTGGAAAGAACTGAATTTTTCCTATTTTTATGCCTAATTTGGTGTCAACTGACAAATTATTTGCAGAGAAAATGTCAATGTTAAAGTTTACCACGGACACACAGACACACGGACACACACACACACACACACACACACACACACAACCGAACACCGGGTTAAAACATAGACTCACTTTGTTTACACAAGTGAGTCAAAAAATGGCATGGAAAGTAAAAAAAGAAGGTATAAAAATCTAAACTATATTTTTCTGAGAGAAAAATGAACACACTGTCCAGTTATGATAATTTCATGCGAATCTGATGATTCTACGAGAGGAAAATTCTTAAAATGAGGTGGGTGGAAAATTCCATCCTGAAGCACTTTTTCTTGCACACCTGAAGTGGACGAAAATTTCCACCCTGTGACACTCTAAGGGTTAATAATATCCAGAGCACTTTATTTACCATTGAATCAGTTTCTGCATCCGCCTGTGTAACTGGTACACATGTGTAAAAATCACTGTCAGTGTGTGTGTGTGTGTGTGTGTGTGAACATATTCAAAACAATGACTGCCTGCTTGGTTCGAATCAACACACTCAAACTTGACCACAAGGCCAAAGTCAAAATGTTCCTTCAACAGGACAAAAAAAAGATACAATAAAAAAACAAAAAAAAAAAGAAACAAAACACAACAACAACAAAAACCCAAAACATGAGTGATTACCAATAAAAAAAATTTTAAAAATGTTTGTTAAAATACATCCATTATGTTCGTGTCATAAATTGTCACGAATGGATTTGAACCAGTGAAGGGAAGGAACCCTTCCTTTACTCATTATTTACTAGCAGATTACTTCCCTTACTTCCTCCAGGTTTTGAAAGAATATCATTAAAAAAAAAAAAAAAAAAAAAAAAAAAAAAAGGCAGAAAGGACAGAGACTTTTTGAAATTTTTAAATTATGCTTATAAATACCTGAAAAAGTAAAATCAATAAAATAAACCATGTACCAAATTATTTGTTGGTACACAATATACAGGGGAAAAAAATCCACCTTCTGTGAGTCATGTGAAAATATAGACGGTACAAACCCTAAGAACAAAATTTTCACACAAACTAACCTTGTGCATTGAAATCATGTCAGAATTTTTCTTACTGGTGTGAAAAAAACTTAACAGTTACTGATGTACTTCAACAGCAAGATCTCTCACCAAATTAACAAATAAGTAAACGCGCTCAATGACAGCGGTGTTCAAATCCACCAAACAGACAAAAAAGAAAAAAGACCCCCCAAAATATACATATAATAATAATAATAGTCTTAACAATAATAATGAATAAAATTTTTTTTTTTTTTTTAAAGAAAAGAAACCACGGACACTGGAAACCAGTTGTGTTAAAAAACATTTACACCCCCCCCTTCCCACCTCCCAACCTCCCCCAAACAAACAAAACAAGATATAAACCCCCAAAACAAAAACGGAACAACAAAACACACACACACAAAAAAAAACCCAAAAAACAACACACACACACACATAAAAAAAAAACCCACCATATACCCAGAAATCCAACCATGTTCAAAACCACCACCCAACAACAACAACAAAAAAAAAAAAACAACTCCACCTGAATCCAACAAAAACAAATACAAAAAAAACAAAAAAACACCCAACAAACAAAAACCATACAACCCCCCCCCCCCCCCCACAATACCCCCTCCCCTCCCCCACCCCCACCATACCCCCTAGCCACCACCCCCCACCACCCAAAAAAACAACCCCTAAGAAACCAAACCACCACAACCACTGACCCCGGAAACCAGCTGTGCTCCGTGGAGGGCCGGCCGAGCAGGCTGAGGTTGTTGGCCTTGTAGACGGTGAGAGTCTCGTGCACGTGCCCCTGTGGGTTGACGTAGGCCCCCAGAGGGCCCTCCATCGACATGCTGAACAGGTCCTCCTTCCGCGCGATCTGCTGGCTGCACGCCACGCAGCACAGCACCGCACACTGCAACAAACAACAACAATGATGCCCCCACCATCATGATGATGAATGATGTGGATACTTATACAGTGCCTATCCTCGGTCAGAGAGACCAAACTCTCTAAGTGCTTTACAAATACGGGGTCATTTGCACAACAAGGCTGCCCAACTGGGTAGAGCCGACTAACGGCTGCCACTGGGCGCTCACTGTTCATTTCCTGTGTCATTCAGGTTTAGGCCATGCACACGTACACACTCAGACAGTCACGCAGCAGTTTAAGTGGACGACCGTTTCGTTTATTTACCCTGCCATGTAGGCAACCAAACTCAGGTTTCGGGGGTGTGCATGCTGGGGTCTATGTTCTTGTTCCCATAACCCACCGAACACTGACATGGATTACAGGATCTTTAATGTGTGCATTTCATCTTCTGAATGCGTATACACATGAAGGAGGGACAGGCACTAGCAGGTCTGTGGGTATGTTGACGTGGGAGATAAGAAAAATCTCCACCTTTCACCCACCAATCGCCGTCACTGAGATTCAACCCGGGACCCTCCAATTGAAAGTCCAACGCTTTAGCCACTCAGCTATTGCAGCAGCAGGCAGTGCAGGGTCTTGTCTGGCAATCTGCTAGGTACACACCTCGCAGCACAGCAGTGCACACCTATCCCACCAAGACCATCACCTTTTTCATGATGGCCATCTCACACCTCAATCTATCAACTCAGCCAATGAATGATAATGGAAAAAAAAAATAATGATAACCTACATCAATAACATCTGTCCCACCAAAGCAACAACAACAAAACCTGTCCAACCAAAGCAACAACAACAAAACCTGTCCTACCAAAGCAATAACCACAACACCTGTTCCCACCAAAGCCATAACCACAACAACACCTGTTCCCACCAAAGCAATAACAACACCTGTTCCCACCAAAGCAATAACCACAACAACACCTGTTCCCACCAAAGCAATAACAACACCTGTTCCCACCAAAGCAATAACAACACCTGTTCCCACCAACACCTGTTCCCACCAAAGCAATAACCACAACAACACCTGTTCCCACCAAAGCAATAACCACCACAACACCTGTTCCCACCAAAGCAATAACAACAACACCTTGTTCCCACCAAAGCAATAACCACAACAACACCTTGTTCCCACCAAAGCAATAACCACAACACCTGTTCCCACCAAAGCAATAACCACAACAACACCTGTTCCCACCAAAGCAATAACCACAACAACACCTGTTCCCACCAAACAACACCTGTTCCCACCAAAGCAATAACCACAACACCTGTTCCCACCAAGGCAATAAAACAACACCTGTTCCCACCAAAGCAATAACAACAACACCTGTTCCCACCAAACAACACCTGTTCCCACCAAAGCAATAACCACAACACCTGTTCCCACCAAGGCAATAAAACAACACCTGTTCCCACCAAAGCAATAACAACAACACCTGTTCCCACCAAAGCAATAACCACAACACCTGTTCCCACCAAAGCAATAACCACAACAACACCTGTTCCCACCAAAGCAATAACCACAACAACACCTGTTCCCACCAAAGCAATAACCACAACACCTGTTCCCACCAAGGCAATAAAACAACACCTGTTCCCACCAAAGCAATAACAACAACACCTGTTCCCACCAAAGCAATAACCACAACACCTGTTCCCACCAAAGCAATAACAACAACACCTGTTCCCACCAAAGCAATAACAACAACACCTGTTCCCACCAAAGCAATAACCACACCTGTTCCCACCAAAGCAATAACCACCACAACACCCGTCCCCCACCATAGCAATAACCACAACAACACCTGTTCCCACCAAAGCAATAACCACAACAACACCTGTTACCACCACCCGTCCCCCACCAAAGCACCCCACACCTTCTTCATAATGGTGATCTCTGAGCGGAGGCGATGCACGGGGCAGGTGACCTCCAGGAGGTGCATGCGCAGGGTGTTGTCCAGGGGCAGGTTCTGGGCCACCCAGTACGACAGCTCCGTGGCGTCCTTTGGCAGCGTCGTCGTCTGCAGCGTGTCGTTCCAGCTGTGCAGCTCCTTGATGATCTGCTCCTTCAGCAGCTCCTATGGACATGACAAAGGGGGAGGGGGGGGGTGGGGGCGTGGGGGGGTTGGGGGGGGGGGACACATGTATCACACCTTTAAATGATTCTGTGTCACGCCTATCACAGCTCTATGTCATGCCTTTAACAGCTCTATGTCACATCTTTGTTGTGTAGTTTTTTTTCTGATGATCTGTTCCTTTAACAGCTCATGGTTTGCAAGACAACGGGGACACATGTGTCACACCTTTTAACGGCTCTTGTGTCGCATCTTTCAACGGTCTTTGTGTCACACCTTTAGCAGTTCTGCACACACATACACACACACATGCAAACACTCATGTACACACATACACCCATGTACACACAATAACACATACATACACACACACTAACACCCATGTTGGTCATTAATTTAACGTCTGTTCACTAAAGTGATTTAGACAAAAGCCATGTACATACACACCCATGAACACACACACACACAAACAAACCAACAGGATACTCACAGCGTCATACATCTTGTACACCCATGGGGGCCAATGTGTCAGGTAAGCAGCTGTGAATCTGTCCACCTGTGTACAGGTAAAAAAAAAACCCGTCATAAACACATAAATTCTACATAATAATAACAAAAATGATAATGATAACAACAATGAAAATAATGATAACATTCAGTTCTTACACGGCACAAACTCCCAATATAATGAGCTCCAAGCACCTCATATTAAACAATACATATACAAAAATGTATATTAGCAAACAACTGCACATGAGGACATAGAAAAAAACCCCACAAACAAGTGAGTACACCCAGACAATACTACAAATTGTAAATATGAACAATCACACCAACAAAAAAAAAAGCACAAAATATGCCCTTCACATGCGCATGCACATGTTGTGCATGCACATGTTGCGCACACACAGTAAACACCATTCCACAAGCACACACTTCACATGAAGACTTCAAGAGCAGACAAAAACAAAGGGGGCATGGGGGGGCAATGGGTGCAGTGGGTTACTAGCAGGAGCATGTCTATGAACTGCTATTCAATTGAATGTTCCAAATTCGGATTCAGTGATAAAAAAAACCAGTGTGTGTGTGTGTGTGTGTGTGTGTGTGTGTGTGTGTGGTGTGTGTGCGTGTGTGCACGTGCCCTCATATATGAACTCATTTCAGTGCGTAGTTCTTCTTCTGTGAGTATGCACAATTATGTGCATGCAAGCGCTCAGGCACATGTAAGTGAGTGCGTTGTGAGTGTGAGAGTGTGTGCGTTGTGAGAGTGTGTGCAAGAGAGAGAGAGAGAGAGAGAGAGAGAGAGAGAGAGAGAGAGAGAGTGTGTGTGTGTGTGTGTACACACGCGCAGGTGTGTGTGTCTTCTTCTTCTTCTTCTTCTTCTGCGTTCACTCGTATGCACACGAGTGGGCTTTTACGTGTATGACCGTTTTTACCCCGCCATGTAGGCAGCCATACTCCGTTTTCGGGGGTGTGCATGCTGGGTATGTTCTTGTTTCCATAACCCACCGAACGCTGACATGGATTACAGGATCTTTAACGTGCGTATTTGATCTTCTGCTTGCATATACACACGAAGGGGGTTCAGGCACTAAGCAGGTCTGCACATATGTTGACCTGGGAGATCGTAAAAATCTCCACCCTTTACCCACCAGGCGCCGTCACCGTGATTCAAACCCGGGACCCTCAGATTGACAGTCCAACGCTTTAACCACTCGGCTATTGCGCCCGTCAAGGGTGTGTGTGTGTGCATGTGTGTGTGCGAGTGCATGTGTAAGTATGTGTATGTATGTGTGTGTATGAGTGTGTGTGAGTGCATGCATTGTGTGTATGTGTCTGTGAGTGTGCCTGCAAGAGCAAATGAGTGCACTGGTGTGTGCGTGTGCATGCATGACACGCAGACATAGATGCCTGTACGTGCGAACATCTTCACACGCATCGCAGAGTATTCTTTTTTTTCAAAACCAGCACACTAACAACAGCTATATCATTTTGGCTCTCCTGCAAACAAAAATCAAGCCTTTCTTCTGAACAGTGAACCCAACACCTTCCACAACAACAACAAAAAAAAAAAAGAACTCAGCAACAGCCACCAAATTCACCTAAAAAAAACAACAACAAAAAAAACAAAAAAAACCCACCTGCCTGTTGATGTAAGTATGCACAATTATGTGCATGCAAGCGCTCAGGCACATGTAAGTGAGTGCGTTGTGAGTGTGAGAGTGTGTGCGTTGTGAGAGTGTGTGCATGTGTGAGAGAAAGAGAGAGAGAGAGTGTGTGTGTGTGTGTGTACACACGCGCGGGTGTGTGTGTGTGCATGTGTGTGTGCGAGTGCATGTGTAAGTATGTGTATGTATGTGTGTGTATGAGTGTGTGTGAGTGCATGCGTTGTGTGTGTGTGTCTGTGAGTGTGCCTGCAAGAGCAAATGAGTGCATGTGGTGTGTGCGTGTGCATGCATGCACACGCAGACATAGATGCCTGTACGTGCGAACATCTTCACACGCATCGCAGAGTATTCTTTTTTTCAAAACCAGCACACTAACAACAGCTATATCATTTTGGCTCTCCTGCAAACAAAACTCAAGCCTTTCTTCTGAACAGTGAACCCAACACCTTCCACAACAACAACAACAAAAAAAGAACTCAGCAACAGCCACCAAATTCACCTAAAAAAAAAAAAAAACCCACCTGCCTGTTGACGACCATACTGACGGACCTCAGGACGTTGCCCTGGCGATCCACTGCCGTCTTGACCACATCATCCTGCTCGCAGGGGCTGCAGGTGAACTTGTCCTGGGAGCAAGGCCTGGCCCCGCTCAGGCACGTGGGGATGGTGACTTCCGGCAGGATGCGCACCTTGCCCGCCAGAATCCTGCCCACACACACGCATGGCAGAACTGGTCGTCAGTCTCCTTTGCTTTCCAGAAAACCGTGTCCACATATGAATGAATGAATGAATGAATAAATGAATGATATGGATACTTTTACAGCGCCTGTCCTCAGTCGGAGACTAAGCTCTAAGTGCTTTATAAACTCGGGGTCATCTGCACAACAGGCAGCCAACCTGGTTAGAACCAACTGACAGCTGCCACTGGGTGCTCATAATTCGTTTCCTGTGTCATTCAATCAGATTTCAGGCACACACACATACACACTCAGACAGACATGTAGCATTTTTACGTGTATGACCATTTTGTTTATTTACCCCGCCACACAGGCAGCCATACTGATACTCCATTCTTCAGGGTGTGCATGCTGGGTATGTTCTTATTTCCAAAACCCATCGAACGCTGACATGGATTACAGGATCTTTAACGCGCAAATTTGATCTTCTGCGTGCGTATTCACATGAAGGGCCTTCAGGCACTAGCAGGTTTGCACATATGTTGACCTGGGAGATCAGAAAAATCTCCACCCTTTACCCATCACGCTCTGTTACCAATATTCGAACTTGGGCCCCTCAGATTAAAAGTCTAACGCTTTAACAACTTGGCTGTTGCGCCTGTGGCCAAGTGGTAAAGCACCCAACTAGGAAGCAAGTGTCCACAGGTCTGACTCCTATAAATTGACCAGGATTTTTACGTCCCCACCCCCATCCCCAAAAACTCTCCCATTACCACTCTTCCACAAGACCTTGAATGGTGGTCTGGGTCTTTTCCACGAGACAATAAATTGAGGCCCCATGCACAGCATGCACTCACCACATGTCTTTAGCCCATGGCAACAAAAGAGTTGTCCCGGGCAGAAGTTTCTAGACAAAAATCCACCCAGACAGTAAAAGAAATACACTTGCAGACAAACAAGAACAAAAAAAAAAAAGAAGAAGTGTATGGCACTGTGCTGTGGTTACACACTCTCTGCTGAGGAGAGCAGCCCAAATTTCACACACAGAAATCTATTGTGACAAAAAGTGATTCAAAACAATCCAGTACACGTGTTCTCCAGAGAAGCAAACTGAACCCTGGTGTGGCCACTGTAGAAAATGACAAATGTGGGAGCAAACCACAACTTAAAGTGTTGTTTGTTTGGGGTTTTTTGTTGTTGTTTTTAGGGGTGCCTGTCCTATCTCATGTGTCATCCCTGTAACATTTTCTGACAAACTGATATTAATAATAATAATAATAATGGACATTTGTTGAGCACTTTCCTCCCTTAAAGAGAGCTCAAAGCGCTTTACAATAAACATCAAACACACACACGCGCGCATGCGCGCAAGAACTCACAAAAGAATTTAATCACACACACACACACAAACACACACACCGAAAGACAGAGAGAGTTTGCATGGCTTATAACTGGTAAAGGTATGGAAGGTCTATTCTGATGACTGAAAAGCACAACAAATATGTACACAGAAATGAAACTGCAAACACACACCAACACACACACAAACACATATACAGTGCAGAGCCAACATCACGTATGCATTCCACACTGATTCTCATAAATTAAAAGAAAAGAGAGAGAAAGGAGAAGGGAGACAGACAGAAAGAAAGTTTAGCCTTAAAACAGCTATCAGTTTTACGTCCACACTCATCAAGTAACCCACCCCGTCATTTCCCTACGAGTCTCCATGACTTTGAAACGCTGCCGACCTCGCGCCAACGCTCTTAACGTTGCCAGCCCGGATCCGTCATCCGTTTCATTCTTCATGGAGAACAGTTCTGCTGTACAGCCGATGTCTGACAAGCCTGAAGTATAGTCGTGGTCCGTGCTTAAAAAGAAAAAGAAGAAGAAAAAAAAAAAATTAACACACAACAAATAATATGGATTCAAGAGCTCTAATTCTTTGGCTGTGTCAGTGAAAGGGTGACTGAGCCGTTAGCTTCAGTGCTGTCCAATCACACTGACTTCCCTCCTTCCCTTTTCATTTTAACTCACTCAGTACGGCCAGTCCTCTCTTCTCCTCTACACAGACCCCTCGGATGTCCAGTGGGTGTCTGAATGACCCAACCTTTAGCTTCCGTCGTCAGAATTGTGGTATTCTTTGTCAACATTCACCTCTTCAGTATAAGAGCCTTCAGCTTGCAATATTTTGATGATGGTAACTGGGGTGAAACGCTGTTAACGTCGTCTCTTTCGCCGTTCGTATGGAGAGAGTTAAGGCTACATTCACACTCAGTCCAGCCAGTTGCTGACAGCCACTTGCCATCAGCCTGACAAAGCTACACACACACGCACACAGCCAGCTGCTATCAGCTAGAAACAATACGGTAGTCTCCAGAAGAAACAAATATCACTGGGATTCACACTACTAATATCACTGAAGAGACTAAATACACACAAGCAAGCAATATAACCCAGCAGCTTGGTTTACCACTTACACATACCCCCCACACCCCCACCCCCACCATAACCACCACACACATCAGGAAAAAAGTTATACAGAAAAAGTTATATACTTGCATGTATTTTAAGAAACGCAATTTCATAACTAAAAATGTTTCTATATATTAACATTTATTTTAAGAAACAAAATTTCAGAATTAAAAAAAAAAAGTTTCTATAGAATCCTTACAAACTGTTAAATGGCAGGTTCATTACTATAACCAAAAAAACCAACAACAACAAAAAACACAGAAAAAAACATACATACACAGAAATATACAAATACAAATTTATACATTGTCCAAGACCACAGATCCCCCCACCCCCACCCCAAACCCCCCTACCCTCTCCCGCACACACCCCCACCTTACTCCCCCCCCTGAAAGAACCTACATGTAGGTGACAACGCCGAAGGTCTTGTCAGTGTCGGCCAGGTGTCGGATGGTGGCGATCAGCTGCTGCTGGAACAGGTGCAAGGGGATCACCTGTCCTGGCACCAGCACCACGCCCGGCAACGGCAGCAACGGCAACATCACCACCGCGTTGTCCTCGTGCAACGTGCGACCCCGCACATCCTCAAGGTCGTCACCCAGATACTGGTTCACAGAAAGGGAGAAGAAAAAAAAAGAAGGAAAAAGTGAAACAGACAGAAGGAGAAAGGTACATATTCATATGATACGGATGGACAACATGTGATGTACTAACAGGTGTATGAATAGATACAGTTTTTATTCTCTGCTTCAGACAAAACAGATAATTTTCTTTAGGCTCATTCAAATGCTTTTCAGAAGATAACAGGAAAAAAATAAACAATATGACAAATGAATAACATGAACTTAAAATACTAATGCAGAAAGTACAGATAATTAATACAGAAATATATTTCTTGCCTGAATTACAAACAAATTAGACATGCTCAACTGGGTATTAACCTTTTTAGTCTACTTTGTAGAAACAAAAAAGTTTAGAAGACCACTACTGAATACTCAATAGGCATAGGTAAACTGACAAAAAACAAAAATAAGCAAACAGAACCTCCATAGTACATTGCTTACCTTCTTCACCTCATTCAACAATTCTGACAACTTTTAGTTTTTTCAGCAGGAATCTAAGTCTCTTTATTTTTTTTTCAATTTTTCATTCTTAGCACGTGCTTTACCCACTCCAACACCTTCTCCAGTCAACAAGTTAGCTACTCGCCCAGTGCGATCAAGAGAACATGCGGACCATCATCATGAGAAGGCAGTGGAAATGGGATTCAACACATCATGCAAAGAGAGCAAGGTAGCAACAGCCAGACAGCCCTTCACTGGACACCAGCAGGTAGGTGCAAGAGTGGAAGGCCAAACAACACCTTGCACAGAAGAGTCAAAGGAGAACTACAGACCCTGAAGCACACCTGGGGAACCACTCAAGAGACTGGCCCCCCAAAAAGACGAGAGTGACAGCTTTTCATTGCTGCGTTACATGTTTGTTTGCCAGAGAGCATAACAGGCAGTAAGCGGTATTTGAATAAGTCTTACTCACCGAGTGTGTTCCTGGCAGAGAGGTATCAAACGTGAGACTCTGGGTTCTCCTCCTCTGGTCACCACCATCGTTCATCCTCCCCCCTCGCTGTCGCTGTGCTTCCACCGGCTGGGCCTCCTGACCCCCTGCATTGTCCACAGCAGCTGCACACAACATCAACACAGGTAACATCAGCAAACAGGACAAGTTTTACATGTTTTAAGTTTCAATTCTTTTCTTTTTTTTGACAAATTATAGCAGCTTTCTTTTCTGTCCTTTTTTTTTTCAAACAGAGCATCCACACAACTGTTAGTTTGTGATTTAATAAATGTTTCAGACAATTTCAAAGATACAGATATGGACTGGCCTTTTAATTCTAATATGTTTCAAGTGAGTGCCACATCATAATAATGCCAAATCAAGTCACCGAAACATTATCAAATTTTAAAGGAAAAAAAAAACTATGTGAGAAAAAATATTTTACGTTCTGGTAACTTACTGTGCTTTTGTACAAATTTTTCTAGAACTGCTACAAAAATATTTAGTGACAAAGACAGGTTCCAAATCTATAGTACATGTTTTTTTTTATAAAGCACGGCCTGCCATAGGAAATGCAAACAGTGTCAGGTGCCTGCATAATTATATGTCACTGAATTATCTTCTTTTTTTCCAATCAATTTGCAAGTGCCCAAAGGAAAGCTTTGATATCACAAACAGGTTTCAGGGTTTAGAAGATTAAAAAAAAAAAAAAAAAAAAAAAAAAAAAAAATTAATTTAAAAAAGAAAAAAGAAAAACAAATCTGGATTGTTAAATCACTTAAAGAAAAAAAAAAAAGAACAAGAAGAAGAGAAGAGAAGAAGAAATGCATTTATATATTTTTCTTTTAAAACATTGGACACTGGCATTGTATATGAATCTACTCTTAACTGCTATTGGTAAAGATTAGAACGCATAATTATGATATTAAAAAAAATGATACAATTTGCATAACTTCATTATCATTTTTATATAACTTATTTTTATAACAAAGTTTTCCTCAACTGAAAATAATATAAATATATCAATAAACATTAAAAAAAAAAATTAAAAAAAATAAAATCACCAAAAAACACTACTTTATTCATAATACAAAATATGCATATAAATCATTGACACCGCTCAATCAATCAGTCATACATTTAAAAGATAATATCAAAATGTTTTAAAAAAACATGTTTATTAAAGGAATAACTCAATAAGCTTTCGCAATGCAAACTTGATATAAAATCATGCTTGATTACATTTACAAACATGCAACAACAACAAAAAAGAAGAAAAAAGGGAAGAAACATAAAATACAAATAAGCCAATAAAACAAAATGATGTTTTTTCATGCTGTATGCAAAGATTTATTTACGTGGGAGAGGTGAGGGAGAGAGGGAAGAGTGTGAATGGATGGGCTGAGAGAGAGAGAGAGAGAGAGAGAGGGGGGGGGGGGAGAAAGAGAGAGAGAGGTAGAATGAGTCTACAGTTCTACTATTACAAACATTTTGTATGTGTACATATCTGTTTTTAAAATGTGTTTTAACTTTTAGTTTTATGCCTCTATTAGTCTCTAGTGCTTGGTTTTTTGTTATCTTTAATTGATGTGTATGAATTAACTCCAAATTTCCTTTCTAAGAGACAGTTGTACTGCACTGTATTACAAACTACATATGTATCATAACTAAAAAATGAATTATATTTATAATTTGTAACAAAGAAAACAAAGATTGAAGTTCTGAAGGGAAAAGGTCATACTACAACTACTATTACTACTCTCAAGGCCTGACTAAGCACGTTGGGTTCTTCTTCTTCTTCCGTTATACAACCAACATCATTATATTGATGATTCTGTTGAAGTTTGGGGAGGTTGCTGAGGATTGCACTGTTGTGAGGATTGGAAAAAAAAAATCTTTTTTTTTTTTTTTTTGTGTGTGTGACCTGGCCAGCTGCTGGTCAGGCATCTGCTTGGCAGATGTGGTGTAGCATATATGGATTTGTCCGAACGCAGTGACGCCTCCTTGAGCTACTGAAACTATTACTACTAAGTAATAAAAATAAGAATAATATTAATAATAATAAAACAATTTATATAGGAGTCAGATTATGGCAATGTGTGCAAGCCACCTGCCGTATAGTGAATTAATAAACTGAAATCCAAAGTTTCGAACTGGTGGTTAAGTGGCCACATGATATGCCCTCCCGTCTCTCTCAGCGTCTTTAATATTAATTTGGCTGCATCAGTGCAAGCGAAGTGAGTGACAGTGAGATTATCAAGCTGTTTCAAGTGCATACTTAGCAATGAAAAAGAAGGAAATAAAATGCACAGTACATTAACTTTCACGCTGAACACGAAGTGAAATCACAACTTGCAAAATAAAGAAAATAACCTGCTCTCCTAAGAATCAAACCCATTGGCACAGAATCACTTTGTCAGTTGTTCAAAACTGCTGCAAACATTTATATTTGCAAATGCATTCTTAGAATCACATGGGATGAATTGAAAATACATCATTATGCGTGGGAAAGCTTTAAATTGAAATCCAAATGCACACACAAGAGCTGCTGTCTGAATCAGAATCATTGTTGTCATCTGCTTCGATGTTGTATCCTATCAATGGAAGTAAGTCCTCCGCCATGCTTTCTGTCTGCGTTATGCCCCTTGATTTATCCCACGTGACAAAATTAGCCAATCGCGTAGAAAGTCGTGTACTGAACCAAAACACATAATCTTTGACAAGGGAACTCGCCAGTGAACCCAAACTGCTAAGAGAGACGTGTCACTGCAGATTTCATCAGCAACAGAAGAAGAGCTGTACAAAGACTTTCACGTGATTAAAGGTAACATCTGTGTTTTTGGATGACAGAATTGATGTCTGTTACTAGTCATGTACGCATTTCGCGACCGTTTGGCCCCTTCATTAATCGATTGCGCGAGTAACTGAATTAGTGTTAACTCTTCTCCAGGAAGTAGCCATTGGTTTGTTACAGTGTTTAGTTTACCTTATTTTCACATATCTGTTTAATAAATTTGTGTTTCCATACGATAGCATTATATCGAATTAGCTGAGGAAAATGGCTTTCCTGGTCAACGAAAGTTTTAAAGCTGCCACTGTTCGTGTGGGTGCTGCTGTTGTTCAACTCATAGTGGTTAGTTTCATTTTCAAGTTTAATGATGTGTATGAATTATAATGGTTGATATGTAAAATATATGTCCGTGAAATATGCTTTCTCTTTCAAAAGTTTGTATTACTTGGGGTTTTTTTTTGGTTTTTTTTTAATTTGGTCAGCTCAGTTTGTGAACATATGATTGATTGGACTACATCAGTAGTACATGTCGTACTGAATCACCTTTTCTTGACAGCAGGAGATAGAGATCAGCGAGAGCAAAAAGCCACATCGTGATTGTGCCTGAAAGCTTCAAGACATAAGGATGAATTTCAAGTGCGATCAGCTGCTGCTTTTGTGGGGAGCCTGTGCGCTACTGGCCGCCATCAGTCATGCTGCCGAAGATTACTACAAGATCCTGGGAGTGTCACGAGGAGCTTCTGACAAAGAAATCAAGAAAGCCTTCAGAAAACTGGCTGTCAAGTACCACCCAGATAAGAACAAGGACAAGGGGGCGGAGGACAAATTCGTGAAAATTGCTCAAGGTGAAGACTTTATTGCTTGTGTAATTTAGTAATTGGCAGCTCATAAAAATGTTCAGTCTACTACACTGAGTAACTGGTAACTAAAAATGTTTGGTAGACTAGAAAACTGTCAACTAAAAACATATATTAATAATATTTTATCGGAAGACTAATGGTAACTTGTTGCTCAAAACATTTGATCAGTAACTGGTAAAACTTTGTACTAAAATATAAAAATAATTTTATAGACCAGTAAAAGATGCTGTAGTCTTAATGAAAAATCATCAGTCTTTACAAGTTTGTGTATCAGTGTATTTGTTATGCATCCAAAAGTGACTTGTCCATTTTTGTGTGCATCTAAAAAAAATGTAACAGTGCAAATCAAATGGCATGGTATTAGGGGCTTGTATATATAGACTATATTCATGTGACTCATGCATTTGTCTGCAATGACACAGACAGACACGCGTTCGCTTGTACTGGTGTACACACTAGCTTGTGCCAGAGTTACTTAAATTTCGTAATTTAGTGTATACTTCGTACATGCATTTTGTCTTGTTTCTAGATAAATAATGTTATTTTATTGTTCTTGTGCATGCGACTATTATTCATTACTGACAAAGTGACACTGAAAGCATTTCATTTTGTCTTGGTGGAGAAAATCTTTCAGAGTATAATTGTTTTTCATTCCTTTTCTCTCCAGCTTACGAGGTACTCTCAGACCCAGAGAAGAGAAAGAACTATGATCAGTTTGGAGACGAGAGCAGCCAAGGACAGACGTTCCAGTCCAACTTCAACTTCGATGACTTCTTCAAAGATTTTGACGACCACTTCCGCCAGCACAACCAGCGCCATCAACAGCACCACCACCACCACCACAACACCTTCAAGTTCGGAGGCAGTGGAGGAGGTGGAGGAGGCTTCTTCAATTTTGATGACCTGTTTGCTGACGCAGAGGATGATTTCTTCAGTAGCTTTCACTTTCACAATCCTGGCAGCAGAGGAGGCGGGGTGCACCACAGAGGTAATGCCTTCGATTTTGGTGACTTTTTCGACGATGATCTGTTTGAAGATGCGTTTGACAGCCATTACAAATATAGTCGTGACGCTAACCAGCAGGCCCAACAGCACCACTCTCACGGGCGGCAGCACCATCACAGCGGACACCAGCAGCATAACTTTCACCACAATCTCCACTCCTTTGGACAGTCCCACAACTCTGGTGAGTTGGACAGGGGTGGAGGCCGCTGGTGTTGGTTGTTGCTGGTTTTTCTCTGCATGCATGATTGAAGCATTTATTGTTATTATCATGCTGTAAACTATAAGGTTATCAATGTTGTTGCTAAAATTTCAGCCCGGTGGTAACAGTCTCTCAAGTCAAACTCAAAGGGGAATGTAGAGCTAACATTCTTGCTTTTCCCTTTCATTATTTTTCCTTCATCTTCCTGCTTCAGTCCTTGGACTGTTATGATCTGTGGCTTGCCTGCTTAGAATCAGTCTTTTGTTTGAAAGACTGAAGGGCTGATCAAGGTGGTTTGGCGTTGGCTGGAATTTCAGCCCAGTCTTTCCTTTTATCTTGCTGATTTTGTTTTTTCTTTCATGTGTTTTCAGAGTTTGTATGGCTACTAAGTAGGATAACATCAGTGGGATCACATGGACATGGCTTTCTTGGTTTTTCGTGGCTTTAGTGCATTATTTTCATTCAAAATTTTTCTCACGAAAGAATGTCCTTATGCCTTATATGGGTCTTTTTGCCTCTCCACATTGAAGGCATGATTGTGGTTTTTCATAGTCCTTGCTGAGACAAAAACTAGTGAGAGGAAGTTGCAGTTCATTCCATCCTTCGTGTTCCACCAACATCATCGTTGTCTTTTAATTTTACAATTTATCACTCCCCATCTACTGATATGCGACAGATTTCAGTCGAACTTCAACAAAATACATAATATAAAATATACATATTTGCATATATGTATGCGCTCTGGGAAATAGATGTTTGATTTGGTGGTCAAGTTTTAGCAAAGTTGCAAATGAGAACTATAAGAATTGTTTAAAGACTTCATACAGTAAGAGGTATTTACTAGTCATCATGATGGTCTCTTCTTGCCGTTCAGTCCGTTTTGAATCACTCAGATTTGGAGTGTGCTTGCATTTATGTGGCTTTTTATCATTGTTACTTGTAGTGGTGATGGTTATATTTTTTAGTTAAAAAATATTAGGACACTTGAAAGTCTAAAAGAGAATAGTATCCAAGGTTATGTTCTGTGAGAAAGAACTGACAAAACGATTTCTTATCACTGTGCATGTAATTTTATTGTCTGGAGAATGGTTGGTAGACTCTTGCACTGATCTGTTCTATTAATAACTTTAATCATGGTTGATATAAAAAATCTGAAAAGAACTGCTAGTTGGAAGTTGAAAAAAAAAAAAAAAACACCGCTGATTTTACTCTTTCCACAAGTTGCATCCAGTAAGTTCAACATCAAATGTTTGAAAGCAAGTGTCTCTCAAAAAGAAAAGAAATAAAAATTGAAGAAAGTAAACAGAACATGTCACTTGCTTGTATAAGCAAAGATTAAGCTGTCTTGCAGTACCATCAAGTTCTGTCAGACTCAAGGTGATATGTTTTGTTAGTGCTGTCATTTTATCAGGCAATAAAGTTGGGGGGGGTTTGTGTGTTTTTTTAAGTTTTCTTTCTTTTTGAGAGCATTCTCCATTTGTGAAACCTGCCATTAGTGTTATCATTCTCTTAGTCTTATGTAGTTTACTAATTATTACTTTTTTTCTTTTCTTTTCAGCTCATTTATGTGCCCGAATTCTTTCTACATTCTGAAAAGCGTTTCACTGACAAGCGAATGTCCTTGTCACAGTGATAATATTTTTAGATATAACTCACTTTTCTTATTTTAATGTTGTTTTTTTTGTTTTTTTCTGAAATGATTATTGATGTATACCTCACCATTTCTGCATAATTGATGACTTTTTCTTTTGGTTTGTTTTCAGGTTTCCACCGTAGCCAGTCCTGTCGTACTGTCACTCAGAAAATGGGAAACATGGTTACGACTCACACGATCTGCTCTTAATGGACTCGCAGTTAAACCATGAACTTCAACAGTCACTGAACAGCAATATCTGTTTCAGTATTGTGTGCCAATTCAAAGACACTTTTTTTTTTTCTTTTTGAGGTAAACTGTTGTGTTCATTTCAATAAAACCACAGAATCGTCCACTTTTCCAGATTAATTGCCTTGAAAAAAATCAGCTAAATCCTCGTGACTTTTGTGAACTCCATGCACACTGCGTTTAGAAGTGTGAGAATCAGAAATTATATGAAAATCAGAGAAATATTTTTAAAGGTCCAGTGTTATTGTTTTTTTTGGTTTGTTTTTTTTCTTTTTTCTTTTTCTTCAAGAGTTATTATCAACACATCCATGTGAATGTACTGATTTGTTTCGAACAGTGGAAAGTGATGGAGGGGGAAGAAAGCCACCACAATTTTTTGCCCCCACAGTGTATGTACAGTGACTATTATGGACAACACAAATCGGGTGATAAAATTCAAGATGAAAAAAAGTTGTGGTGACTATGAGAGAGAGAAGTTGTGAGTATGAGAGAGAGAAGAGAAATTACACTGTGTGTGTGTGTGTGTGTGTGTATGCGGGGCAGGGGATGGGGGGGGTGTATGTTTGATAGAGAGGGAAAGAGTTCAGAGATTATTATGATCAGTGTGATTCATATGTTTTTGGTTGTGCCCTGTGGTATGCTGCCATTGTACAACAGTGTCAGTGAGTAACACTACTGTTTAGCAAGCTGCTGGTGTTGTCTCCAACCTGTGGAGAAGATGCGAGGGTGAGAGAAAAAAAAAATTAATGTCAATGAGCAAGAGGATGACATTAGCAGGCTTGTTGGGTGTTTGAGGATGAAAAAGAGAAGCTGTTGAGTGAAAACAATGTTACATCTAATAAGCTGTCGTTGATATCAGTTACTTATATTAGAACTTGTACTCGTGTTGCTTTTTTTAAATATTTGTTTGAAAGAAGGTATTTCATTTTAATTTATATTTCTTATGTTTAGTTTTTTCTCTTGATATGTTTGCTACCTGTGTACATATCATCAGGCTCTATGTGTTCCCCTTACATCTCACACACTTTTCTCATGCACAACAACAAAGAAAACCATGACAACACAACTGACAGTGTGATCATATGTTGGACAATAATTTTTAACCATATTCGTACACTAAAATTTCAATGAAACAAATCTTTTATTCAGGAGACAGACGGTGCTAAACTTAGCTCGCTATCACCCTGTGTTGCTCAGATGACACACTCCCCAAAGAAAATCTGAAACAAATTATTTGACACGAGGTTTTCATGAGGGTTGAGGCAGATCTGAATTCAGCTTCCATATATTTTTATCAACTCATTCCCTCTGCCTCCCACACCCCGCCCCCCACTCTTGAGAGCATCTCTTGGCATACACAAATGCCTGCCCATGTCTTTCAGCGTATCTTCCTTGTGACAGATTTTGTGCGACACAGTATCATGTGTGATTGCTGTGAGTGACTTGCAGTTGATGACCGTGCACTGATTCTGATGAATTGTCAACTGCTGCACCGATTGCAAGTCGGTTGTCACGGTCTTGCATGCATAGCCTAGTCCGTGATTCCTGATTTGATTTTGGTGTCTGATTTTTTTTTTTGATTTTTTTTTTTTAGACCAATACTTTCATTAGTGTTTTTGTTTTCTTCACATATTTAAAAAAAAAAAAAAAGAAAAAGAAAAGAAAGAAAAAAGAAAGCAGATGAATAGTTTTTTTTCCTTGAAATATACGATTCAGATTCCTAATTATAATCCCGTAATGTTTTGTAGATGAGCATTGTATTTCTTCTTTTTGAATTATTTTTATAATGGTAATATATAATTCCTGTTGATATATACAGTAAAGCAAGCTAAGCAAAACTGCTTCTCTGTACTTGAAGTGTGTGTGTGCACGCACGTGTGTGTGTGTGTGTTTGTGCGTCTTTTGTTCTGATTGCTGCATATATATACTCAGATTTTCTTGTTTGAAAGATTGGCAAGTCTTGTAAACCTCTCCTGACAGCCGAATCTTGAGAACCAACTGTTTGAAGTATTATGTTGTTTTTCAGCAACAAACATACAGTAGAGTCTGGAAACATTTTCAATGTTTTTCCTCCTTCCAGAATGTAGTCTGCTGAGTGGCGCATTTAGATGAAATGTGAATATGTAGTCTGATGGATGATCCATATATTTACAGTCCGCCAGTGTCTGTTTGGGTTTGGTTGTTTTAGTTCTGTGCTGAGATCCCATGGAATTTCATTTCTGCTGCATTAGACTTCCCTTTAGCCCCATGTATTGTGAGTGTATCTGTGCACACTCGCACTTGTGACTGAATGATTCGCTTTGCTTTTCTTGTTTTGGTTTTGGTGATTAGATTCATTTGTGTAGCTCTACGTGTATGCATGGATGAAAATGTGTTTGGTTTTTTTTTGTTTTTTTTAGTCTGCACTAGTTGGGTCACGGTAAGTATGTTATTTAAACGTAATTTTAGATAGAAAATTTCCTTTTCATACTATTGCCTTGCATTATTTCTAACTGAATTTGAACAAACAGCTTGTCTTCAACACACTTATACTGAATTTGAACAAACACAGCAGATGTGTGGTCCACTTCATTAAAAGAAACATTTTGTTTGAATTACCCCCCTTTTTTTCTTTTTTCTTTTTTTTCTTTTTCTTTTTTTTCTTTTTCTTTTTCTTTTTTTTTTTTTTTTTATGATAAACTTAAAGGATTGACTTCAGCTTTAATACCTGGCTCTTCTGCAAACTGGAAGTTTAAAGGAAAAAACCCAACAAAAACAAGTTTTCTAAAGCACAATAATTTTAGAAACTTGGATAACTAAAAATGAGACATTTTATTGTAAAAAAGAAAGAAAGGTTGAAACTTGAAGAATTTATTTTATTTTTAACTGGAATTTCAAATTTCATTTTTATCTAAAATTATGAGTACTTTATTGAATCCCCTCTTTCATGTTCATTTCTCAGTTTACTGATACGTACCTACCTGTTGTCACCCCTCTGGAGCAAACCATAGGAAGAAAATATAGTGAAAGATTGCTCCTTCCACTCAGGGTCCTGTTGACTCCAGACTGTGGTGTGTTCC
Source organism: Babylonia areolata (assembly GCF_041734735.1). NCBI lineage: Eukaryota > Metazoa > Mollusca > Gastropoda > Neogastropoda > Buccinidae > Babylonia > Babylonia areolata. The sequence goes on along the minus strand of NC_134900.1, from coordinate 14,225,895 downwards.
ACTCATTTTGATGGTTCACATGTTTTGGTCACAGTTTTCCAGTTTCAGAAAAAAAACATTGTCAGTGCAGTGAAGTCTTAGACTTGGTGGCAATGGAGTTCTTGGAGACACAAAAATTAAAAGTACCAAATTGCGTTAGGTTTGAAACTGAAGAGAATTTTCTGAACTTCTTCCCCTTTATCCCTTTGCCCCTTTCCCCCCCATTCATCCTGTGTCAGGTTTACCAAATAACTTTGCCAAATTAAGAGTGCGCCTGGAGAAAAACAAAAAAGATGGACTGGTCTGTTAACAGAGCTTGTATTCCATAATTATTATGATTTTGATGGACAGATTTTATTGTTAAAAAAAAAAAGAAAGAAAAAAAAAGCAAAAACAAAAGAAAACTAAAGTTCTAAACTTGAGAGGGATTCATTTTGATGTTTTCTCTTCAAGATTTATGATGTTCACTTTTTCATTGTATGCAAAGAACATAATAGACATATTTGATATTGTGATGTATTTTCCTTTCCCTGACATGTGCCCCCATTTTGTCAGCTCATTGTCATGTGTGTGTGTATTTGCACATGCACTGGTATGGTGATATTTACAGCCAAATTGCAAGTAAAATGCCAATTACAATTTGTTATGTTTTGTTTTTGCTGCCAAGCAGTCTGAACTTATCCAAAACTGTTATGAAAAAAAATTGTGATAAATAATAGCTGAAATGTTTGAAGTTTTTTCTTGTTAAATTGTGAGATGTCATGTCAGCATCCATTCTTGGCACATTTTGGCATTGAAAGAATGTTGTGGGGAGTGAGGGAGATGAGGGGGTGGAGTTACATGGATATAGGAGGAAATGTTACCTATCATGACAGACAGTCATAGGGAACAGGTTGAGCTCTGAATGCCAAGGAAGGCATCTGTTCTACTGGCATTGTAGATCATTGTAGATTTACTGACTGGTCACAAAAACTGCACAAATCCCTCTGAGTTATATATATATATATATATATATGCATTGCCTGCTGCTTGGGTGTTCTGCTCTCTCGTTTACCTCAGTCGCTCTTGGTGGGGGGGGGGGGGGGGGGGGGGGGGGGAGCTGAAGCAGTTGATTCCCAAATATGTTGGCATCATGTCATATTGAACCACAGGCACTGTTTTGATCTAAGTATTAGGATTGAATTCTTTATCAGGAATGATTTAGGGCTTTCTCTCTTTTTTTTTTTTCTTTTTCCTTTTTCTTTCTGTTGGGAGGGGCTAGAGGGTTGCACTTACGCATGTAGTTCATGGAGCACCTGTTTTTTCTGTCCTCATTTCTGCTTCACATGCCTTTTTCGTTTGAAGAAAAAAATGACCACTTTTTTTTTCTTTTGCCTTTTCTTGTGTTGCTCTCTTGTTTTCCCTTTTTTCCAATCTCTTTTTTCCCTCTACATTACCTCTTTTCCATTTCTTCAAAATTAATGGACATAATCTAAAGGAGGTTTCAGCTTGAGGAAATATTTGTTTTGAAAATACTTTTTGAGAAATATTTGAGAAAAGCAAGTATCAGTTGTAGAGCTGAACGTTATCAAAATGTGTCAACACTTTTCTGATTCATATTGACATAAATCAAAAGTTCAGTGCCTGTGAAGATGCAATCTTGTATAGGCTGCAGTGAGAAAAAATACCATCCAAAAATCAAACATCAGTAGAAACAGCTGCTGTCGACAGTTTCTTGCTGGTAATGGGGAGAGGCTGAGTACATCAGTGGAGACTTGGCTTGGTGAAAATATGCTTTCAAAGTGGTTCACCGTTATTTTTTGTTTAGTTATACTTTTTATGCTTATTTTTGTTCTCTTATGGTTTGGTGACGGATTTTGTTTCTAATTTTGTTGTTGTAGTTGTAACAAGTCTTTCAGTTGCAAGATGGGAAAAAAGTTAGGAGTATTGTTTTTAAGGCTTATTTAGATTTGGGTTTTGCTTAGAACTGTCTCAGCTGGCTGGTTTTGGACGAAACATTTATGTTGTCTTGAGAACTGCCTTCGTATTTTACTGATACATGTATGAAGGTGAGGTTTGAAAAATGAAAACTTAAATGGCGTGCTCAATTCATTGGTATGAAGGTGAGATTTGAAAAAAAGAATAATTAATAAATGGCTTGCTTAAACCATCAGGTTGGCCTTTGTGCTCCCAGACCTGTACTGACTCCATGACTCCTTTCAGTTGGCTGTCAAATTAAAAAAATATTGGGAGAGTGTGGTGATAGAGACTGTCTGTCTGAGAGGCTGTGTGTTCAAGTGTGTGTGTAATACGGTGGGAGTGTTGGCCTCGAAATTGCAGTAGAGAATAATAAGGTATTATTGTTGGACAATAATAAGTTATTAACGAACTTCCAAATCCATGTAAAAAAAGAAAAAAGAAAATGACAATAATAAATAAAAAAATTTTTAAATCACACGCATAATAACACAAGGCTCCCGCCATAGTACTCAGTAATGGACACACGCGCACAAATATACACACATGTGCACGAGCACACATGCACACACACACACACACACACACATTCACAAACAAAATCCAGAAAATTTACGATTACACACACAAACCCACCTTTCTCCCTCTCTCTCTCTCTCTGTATATCTCTCACTCTCTCAATGATTATATTTGTATGTTTGTGTCAGTGTGTGTGTGTGCGCGTGCGCGCACCGGATTATGAGCTGAAGGACGTGTGTGACGAGTCTTTGGGTACACCTTTTTGCAATTTCCATCTGTATCGTCGGAGCAGTCGGCTGGAGGTAGACGCGACGACCTTCCATCATTATCGTAAGTGCAGGCGGCTGGTGGTCAGCGTGGCAACCATATCCTAACACATTAACTGTTTAGTTTGTAAGCAAAAGCTAATGACCTTTTGTATTCAAATGAAAATGTGATTTATGGCGAAAACAAGTAAGAAAAATATGAAATGTGAAATTTCTTTCATGCAATGGAATTGCAGATACATTGCTTCTAATCTAGATTATTTACATGAATATCTTGGTCAAAACAACCACCAAGTTTTACTTTTACAGTCCTTAAATGTGACTGAAGGTAAATTACCTTCTTTAAAAAGATACTATTTTCCTCCTTTGTATCACACATACCGTTCTGAAAGGGTTACCACGGCATTGTATGTCCAGTGTGGTCTTAATTATGAGTTCATTGCCTCCCCTGTCCCCGCAGATATTATTGATGTTTCAGCTACAGGTGCCAAGATTAAGATAAATGATTCAGTCATAAATTTCCTTTCTGTTTATTTTAAAAAAATGGTCCTACTGATTCAAACTCAAACTGGCTTCTGAATTTAGAAAAAGAAAATGAACAATGGGTTCTCTGTGGAGACTTTAACGCCCATGCTCCATTTTGGGGAAAAAATGTCAGTTGATCACTGATTCTCGTCTCGTTGAAAACCTAGTAGAGTCCTCTCTATATCTTTTTAAATGATGGCAGTATAACAAGAATTCCTGATGTATCAAGCCACAAGGCTACGTCAACTGATTTGACACTTGTTACATCAGATTTAGCAACAGTTAGTAACTGGGTTGTAGAAGCTGATGCACTAGGCAGTGATCATTTATCAATTATTCTTAAACTTCATTAAAAAAATCTAAATCTAACTATGTAAGTAATGATGCAATTCCAAAGTTCTACTACGAACAGGCTGATTGGGGAAATTATCAATCCTTTCTTTCAAGCCAAAACTTCGATAAGACTGAGGATTTAGACGTTGATATATTTTATGAAAAATTTACTAAAGCAATCATTGAAGCAGCTGAATTATCAATTCCAAAAAGAACACCCGCCAGAAAAGGAAAGCATAGTGGTAATATTTGGTGGAATCAAGCGTGTGCACAGGCTGTTGAACTTAAAAAGAGGACTTTTAAACAATGGTTAAAGGATAGTAAGGAATTAAAAAATGATAAGAACACGGAGATTGACAAGCAAAGACTAAAGGACAGGGTGGAGCAATCCCATGAAGAAATGAGGAAAGCCAAAAATCATTGCAACAGAGTTGTTGCTCAAGTCAAAAGACAATATTGGTCTAATTATTGTCTTCAAGAAGTTTCAGATTACAAAGATACAAAGAAGGTATGGAAGAAAATTAAGGATATGAAAAATGGGATATCTTTTCAAGAATATCCTATAAAAGGTCATGGGAAATGTTTCCCTACCTCTTTAGAAAAAGCAGAAACTTTTGCAGATATGTTTGCCAAAACATGCAATGATGACAGATTAACACCCGAACAGCTGGCTATCAGAATTAATAGTGAATCAAATGAACAATATAAGGAACCAGCTCCTAATAATGACATATTTATAAATGCTCCACTCACTTCTAAAGAAGTTGAAGATGCAATTGCGTCATTTGGAAATAAAAAAGTAACTGTAGGTTATGATGGTATTTCGTACACCATGATCAGTCATCTTCCTAAAGAATGGTGCAAGCTTCTTCATACACTTTATGAGGAATGTTGGGAAACAGGTAAAACACCTTGTATATGGAAAAAAGCTATCATTACTCCCATACTTAAATCAGCTAACCCACGATCAGACACATCGAGTTATAGACCCATATCTCTAACATCGCACGTCGGAAAAATCTTGGAGAAAATTATTTTGATGAGGCTAACATATTGTTGTGATAAAAATAGAATTATTCCGATTGCACAGGCCGGATCCAGAAAGGGCAGATCTACTTTAGATCACCTAGTAAAACTAACAACAAACATAAAACAACAGTTTTCAAAGAGAAAGTGTTTTGGCCACGTTCTTTGATGTACAAAAAGCTTATGACCGCATTTGGCATGCCAGACTACTGTTTAAGCTACAGAAAATTGGGTTAAGTGGCAATGTATACAAGTATATAAAATCTCTTTTGACAGAAAGAAGCATCCTCACTAAAGTTGGGCAATCATTGTCGCCTTCAAGACTAATTAACATGGGTATTCCGCAAGGTTCTATAATTTCCCCATTTCTGTTCAACATAATGTTATATGATTTGCCAAAATGCTTGTCAAAATCTATAAATCTCGCCCAATACGCTGATGATATAGCAGTTTGGATGAACGTAACTTTGCGAAAGAAAACGGGCCTGCGTTATATCAATCACATTAACAATTTATTTCAAACAGAACTTGATAAATTAAACATTTACATGAAAGAAAATGGATTACAGTTTTCAACTGAAAAAACACACGTGATACTTTTTAATAATGGTGCTGGCCCCAAAAAATTACCAACTTTTCATCTTGATGGAAGAGAACTCTTCTACAAATCTGAGGTTAAATTCCTTGGTGTTTATTTTACTCCAAAGCTAAATTGGAAGAAACATCTAGAAAACATGAGATCAAAAGCAATGAAAAGCTTAAATTTTCTTAAAATCGTCAGTAAACAGCATTGGGGGTCAAGATTCAAAAACGCTTATTCATCTCGCTACTGCACTGGTAAGATCTAGATTGACGTATGGACAGGAGTTATTTTTCTCTGCTCGGAATGCTTTCCTCAAAAAAAAAAAGAAAAAAGAAAAAGCAAAGCCTAGATAGTAAAGCCATAAAGTTGGCCCTAGGTGTTCCGTTTCATGCGAACACATTACAGTCGTATAGAGCTGCAGGCATACTACCTCTTAATGAATTAAGAAAGCTAGCATCGGCAAAATATGTAATTAGAGCAAATGCTACAGAAAATTCTGTCAAAACTGAGATTAATATACGGTCTGGCAAACTTTTTTCGAAACGAGCGATACAGAACAAAAATCTAGAAACTATTTCTACATACGTGTCAGATACTATTAATCAATCAAATGTTGATCCACAAAATGTTGCTCCGATTATGAGCACTTCACCTGTTCCATTGTGAGAATTAACGGGAGCAGCTTTTGACATTCAATATTGTGACGTTAACCCAATATAGCCTACTAGCTTCTCGAGTCAAATCACACTTGTCTGAAACATACCCCCACCACTTAAAAATATATACAGACGGTTCTGTTCTAGAAAATCAGTTTGCTGGTTCTGGATATGTAATTCCTGCTTTGAAAATTGAAAAGTCATATCATATTGGAAAGGGCTTCTCAATTTTTACAGCTGAATTAATTGCCGTCCTTATGGCATTAACATATCTAATTGATCTGCCCCTAAACTTGATTAATGTTTTATTTTGTGTCGATTCAAAATCAGTTCTGCAGTCTATCAAATCAGGTTGTACGAACATTAATTATAACATCATTTTTTAAATAAGATTTTTGATTCACTGTATTCAAATGAGAGGAACTAATATTGAAATGTGCTGGATTCCCTCACACTGTGGGCTTTTCTCTAATGAACGTGCAGATCATCTTGCAAAGCTTTGAGCTAAAAACGTTTTAAATGCAATTGAACTTCCTCATCGTTTATCATCATCTGAAATGTGTAATAGCAGAGCTGTCAAACAGAACAATGTTACCTCATATGGTGGATGTGCACACCAGCTGTTTTCTTCACATGTGTGTGTGGTGTGGGAAAGAGGGGGTTGTTGGGTGTATGTATGTCCGTGTGTGTAAGTGTTAGCTCTGAAGTCCCAGCATTACAATGACCGTAATAATAACTTTGAATACACATATACAGGACATTGAAAGCCATAGTGTGTCAAATCTGTAAGCCATTTGGTGATCATATTACACCATTTATATGACTTAAACTCTCAGTATAATGATCTCTAAGTGGCACCCGTGAAAAATATACTCATACAAAGTACAAAATGACATTCAGCAACATAATGAGATTCGAGAACAAAAATGAAGAATTATATATCCCAAGACAAATACAGCCTGCAAATATGAATCACGTCTCATATATATATATATATATATATATATATATATATATATATATAAAGCAACAACAACAACATTAAAAAAAAAAAAAAAAAAAGTAAAACTGAGAAACTTTTCGAAGAGAACATGATTTTGGAATTTCTAATATAGCGCAAAGTCTTGGTGATAGGGGCTTTTCTTCCCTTCCAAATAACCTACCCCCCGTCCCCCACTCCACCACCCTGAAGCCATATTCATGGGAACGTTGACGCAACGTGTGCCCATGCGTAGTGCGTGTGTCGACATATCATGTAGGTCCACACACGTGTAGATGTGTTTCTATGAGAAAATGTATGAGCGTTCTATTTTTGTTTTCCTTACAGGTGTGCGCACGGGCTCGCGAGTAATCACTGATAATAGTCTGGTGACTGAACACTAATTGTTCCGATTAATTAGCAGACAAATTCATAAAAGCAGCCAGCAACACCTGGCACCTTGTCTGGCAATAACTACAATGTGGGCTGTGCAGACACGAGACTAAAATTATTCCATCCCTGACTGAGATACATCTTGCACATGGCAGCTAGAATGAACGTGTGTGGGTGTGTGTGTGTGTGGGAGGGGGGGGGGGTGGGGGGGGGGGGGCGGGGGGAGGGGGAGAGTGCAGGGGGGTATCTTGACTTTGGTATAAAAGCCAGTACCACCGCCGGAGTCATGTCAGGCTGGATCGACAACCAAAGAGCAGAACGCAAGCGACGACACCAGAAACGATGGTAATCTCTCTGTCTGTCTGTCTTTCTCTATGAAGATTGGTTGTGGAATCATTATTCCTGAACATCGTAAAAACGAATCAAGCTTTAAATGATATAATGTGAACTCTCATGATTTACTTGTGAACTTTTTGTATCTGACACAAATGTATTTTAATATGTGTAAATGTTGTATTGATGATGATTCAGTATTAGTCGAGCTCTTCCTTCCTCCCTGCTTCTGCGTTTTTTCAGGACATTCCAGATGAATAGGCTACATCTGTTTCCTCTTCTTGAATATGAAATAAGAATATCTTGTGTATATCATTTTTTTTCTCAGTTTTTGTCTCATTCTATTTTATCTTATCTTAATCATTTATTCATTCATTTATTCATTTATTAGTTGATTTCATTTACATAGTTAATTTGTTTTACCCAGGGAGCTGGATGTAGAAATAAAAGAAAAAGAAAAAAAAGTAATAGTACTAATGCCCATTCCTCATGAAAGGTAGTTCGTTTCGTATTCATTTCTCTTTCAGCTTTAAGATCGGAAAATTTCAAATTTAGCTCATCTCATTTTCAGTGCAACATAAGTGTACCGGCCGAAGCCTCTTTTTCGCTCTGTGTAACAAATAGTCAATGGGATAAATCCTAATAAAGGATGTCTTCGAGAAAAGATTGTATCCTGAGCGAGCCTTGTCGTTTCAATTTGTCATACATCTCTTCAAACCATTTACGTCATGATATAGAAAATAAATAAATAAATAAAAACCTATAAATTTTTTATTTTTTTAAAATCAAGAACGCCCTTATAGTTCTTTTCTCTTTTCTTTTTCCTGTCATAGTTGGACTCATGACGTCAGATCGAAGACGTGCAACGTTGTGTGATGTGAAAATTTTCACTGGTTCTGTTGTTGAATTTGATTTGAAAAAAAAAGTGATCCAAGTCCATGCTTTCCATTTTTTCCTTTAAAAAACAAACAAACATGCATTTGTACAAACTATTAAAAACAAGAGAGGCAAGGCCTTCAAGACTCACTTGTGATACACTTTAAAAAAAAAATCTATTTGTTAAAATGTGTTCTGTCTTTGTTATTATAAAGCTTCAGGTTAAAAAAAAGAAAAAAAAAAGTCCTGACAGCAGATTCTGTCTTACCCATTAAACTATCGTGGCTCCTTACCTGATGTTCTAAAATTTAATATTTAAACATGCTTTTTTAAGGGCGATAAATCGATTGAGGTATTCGCAGTGAGAACGCCGTTTAAATCATATTATTGTGGTGTATCTTGGGCATTCAAAAAATCTTTAAGGGCAATTAAAAATTCTTTTCAAGTCCGTGGTAAAGGAGACGTGGCTATCGCTGCAATCACACTGCAACATTTAGCCGTTTTCTCTGGATCTAGATAGATGTACAAGTTAAGTTACACCCACCGGGAATGTAGTACCACACGGTCGCTTCAATTTCTCTTTTATGTTCATTCTAGTTTTATAGTTTTAAAGTTCATGTGAAAATTGAGTATTTTGTTAAACTAATAACATGTGGACCCAAGTAAAAGTGCTTCTAAACGTCATATGAAGTGAAAAGGACTTCATTTTGAGAAAAGCCAAGACTGGAAATGTTTACGTTTCATCAAGGGTATGAACTCTCATTGTTTATTATTTTAAACTGTGAATTCCAACTGATTTTGTTGATATTTTTATGGCAGTTTGGGATATAATCAAGTAAGTGATGAGGCGTTCACAAATCTTTCTCAGGATAAATATTTAACGGTCTCCTTCTCCAACTTTCCATCGCATTTTATCATGTATTATTGATTGAATATATTATTGAACGGGCAGGTCAACAACTTGAAACAAAATGGCGTCCTTCGTTCGCGAGGAATATGAGCCCGCGCTTTGAATATGTATTAATATGTTTACGCAATTGATATTTGCCCATGACCTTCAGGGCTCGGCCAATAGATCTATAGAGTCCACTCGTAGTATTGATTTTAGTATTTTCCGAAAAAGACCACTTGGGCGAATGAACAAAGTGAAAGCCCTGTACACAGCTTTTTATGTATTGAGTATAATTTCAAAATGTAATGTTTAAGATGAGAAAGATCAGTTTAAAGCAAATTAACCCCATAGCATTAATTACACATTAATTTCCCTTTTTTACTATCTGCACCAAAGACGTGCACCAGAAATATAGCTTCCATGCTTAGCAAAAGAAGTTCCTGTTTGAACAAAAAATGATAAAAATGACTGCTCTTGTTGTTGTGTCAGAATATCAGATCAAAGTGCCAAGTTTAGAGAATTGTACTGCATAATCGTATCGATTCATCAAAGCTTTAGGTTTTGCAGTGTAGGCCTACATACTAATGTAGGCTACTTCCTCGCAGTTCCAGACGAAAGCCTATGTTTTGGTTATTGAATATTTTAAACAATATATTGGGCAGGTAATAGACCTTCTCTTTCTTCCTGGAAGCATTTTGCTATACTATACTATAGTATTGTAAATTTCGGATAACTGGTGGTCTGTGTAATCCGTATGAACCCTGACCTCCACCCACTTCCGCTCCCCCACACCTGTTTATCATTGTTTAATTATTTTTAAATCATAAAGCCCCCCCCCCCATCCCCTCCCCGAACCCCCCCTCCCTCTCCCTCCCCCAGAAGGGGGTACTGTTGATACTGAATTACATAGTTATAAAAATAGTGAACGTGTTTTTTCTCTGTGTGTTGTCTTCCAGGAATACCTAAGCCTGTTTACCTTGCTCTTACTGGCGGGTATCGCTCAAGGGGCCACAGGTGAGTGCAGTGCGCGTGTATGGAGTTGTGTTCCCCTTCCTCTAACCCTTAACCGTCCCAACCACACCCCTAACCCCACATGTCGATGCTAGCATTGTCTTTCAGTTAGAAAGAAAATCCCTGGCTTTTTGCGATAGAAGTTTCCTCTTTTGCATCCCTATGATCTCTCTCTCTCTCTCTCTCTCTCTCTCTCTCTCTCTCTCTCTCTCTCTCTCTCTCTCTCTTTCTCTCTCTCTCTCTCTTTCTCTCTCTCGTTTTTTTTTCTTTCTTACTATAACATTGCTGCACTGACTTCAGTGTTGAGACGGACCAAACATTTTGAGCCACCCCGAACTGTTTGAAGAGCACACTGGAAAAAGGCGGAGGTGTAGAAAGGAAATCCCCAAACCCTCCCCTACACTAAATATTCATCTGTAATGATGGACCAGGAAAACTCCACTAACATGGAGTTGCAGTTCACGGACTAGCGATTTTCACAGCTCTGGCAAGCAACGAACCAACGCAGCCAACATCTGCAGGCGAGTGGACGATAAAGTCAAGGTACTGCGGCAGACATTACGCCATTTCACTGAGGAGATTGGCACTTTGAAAGATCAGGTACAACAAGACAGGGACGACATACTGGACTTACGAGATGAAACAGAAACCATTCTTCAGCGTCTTGAAAAGCTTGAGCAGAAACAGGAGACCACAGAAATGGACGCCGAACGCTGCGACCTTAAGTTCTTCGGCGTTCCTGAACCACGGCGTGGTATGATTTATCCATGTGTTGCGCAGACCATTGATATACTTAACTATTACTCCCACCGCCGGACATGGAAACTGTATGGTGTTAAGCATGCTTTTCGTGTTGGTGACTTCCGTCAGCACAGTGATGACCCCCGACCTGTTCTCTTTGTGGACAGACAAAATGTCTGTTCTCACTGGCAAAGAAACGAGGGAAAAGCTGCAACAGGATGGAATCAAAGTCACCTCAGATCTGACCTGTCAATGAGAGAGATGGTGGAGTTCTACAGAAAGCAAGGTCAGGCGGTTTATTGCTGGAATGGACGTCTGCATTTTGTGCACAGGTCTCAACAAACCTGCACAAGAAATCCGCATTTTCATCACCAGGGGCGTAATTCTGAACTCTCTGGAAACGCCCTCAATGATGTTAAAAATGTTCGACACAATGAAGTACTGGCCTTACCCCTCACGCTCCGGAAGTGGACCCGACACGAAACAGGCCACGTGTCTGGCAAGGACAGAGCCGGTCTGGTGAGGGATGGAGAGCAGACAGGACCACTGACCACAGACACCAGCACACCAGTGACAGGAACAGGAGAGGACGTCACCAACAGCAACACGAACACCAAAGGGACAACGAGGGAGACAGGAGAACCAGGAGAACAGAGATAGAACCCAGGACTGCAGACAGTGTCCACGCTTTTCTCAGCTCAAATTTCTTTGATCAAAAAATATTTTTGACAAGAAACAAAAAGTATGGGATGTGGAAAAAATAGTATAAAAAAGAAAACACCCCTCAAAAAAACAATAACAACAAACAAACAAACAAACAAAAACACACAAAAAACAAAGACAAAACAAAACAAAATAACAACAACAACAACAACAAAAAACCGCAAAAATACACTCAACAACTTAGCAACAATATAACGATTCATGAATGGTATAAACAATTTATGAATGTTCTTGGAAATAGTACTGATGACTACAGTCAATGATTACTGGTATCTACTGCTTTGGAGTAGCTCTTTCTCAGATCAGACTTGGTGTACTTCCTCTCAGTAATAACATCCATCGTTATGACAGTTCGAACAAGAAAAGATGCTGCCCCTTTTGTATATCAAAAACCGGAAATGAATTGCATTTTTTTGTTTGAATGCACGGTGAATGTAGATCTAAGCATAAAATGTCTAAAAGATTCAACGAAAGTTCCCATTTACATATTACTCCAAGCAGACTATGATCCACACAAACGTAATATGTCTCAAAATATATATTTCATGGTATCAAAAAAAGATCTGGAATGATCAATGGTGATTACTGAACTGATACTTTCAACGACATTTCGTTTATATGCCCACTATATGTTTGATTTGCTGATATTGGTGAATATGTAAGATTATAGTGACACTGCAAACATGATGTTGAAATAGTAATGAAATGTCAAACTTACATCACAAACCCTTTGCGTTCGTTTCATGATGTTTGTCAACCCTTGAAATTTTGCTGGCTGAACTAAATCGTTGATGATATCCAAAACATCCCATACGACTTTTTTTTTTATCACCTTGTCTGATTCTGTTGAGATTTGCAAGCACGCAAATTCATATTGTAACAACGTTCTTGCTATTGATATGTTTATCCAGATTGTATCCCCCTCCGAACCCCTTAGATCTGGACGAAAGCTCCGGTGATTTTTGCTTGATGGCGTTAGTATCTGGTGTTGTTCACAAAAAAATGTCTTGCATGCATGAAGCATAGAGATTTACTGTTATTTTCGTCAAACACTCCCTGTGCTGCTATTAGATGATGAGAAAGATGAGAAGATAAAACAGGAACCAGCGGTACATAAAGAAGGAGGAGAAATGATTCGTATGTTTGAATGCGTAGCCTCCCTGCTTGTCCCAAGTGCTTCTCAGTCGGAGGACCCCATTAACAATTTGCAGTTCTTGACATTTTGTTTCGTTTTAGATAGATAGATACATAGATAGATTTATACATAGATGTATTTTATCCTCATCTGTCGTTGTTGATGTCTATTTTTCTACTGGATGATTGTTACAAACCAGTTATTTCTTTCTATATATCATGCAGTTAGATTCAAATGATCCTTCACAGTTATTTTCCAAACCTACCCCTCCCTCTCTTTTGCCATTGTTGTTTTCTTCTCCTTTCTTTAGTTCCAGCTGCATAATTTCCTAAAAATCCAAACATTTCAAATAAAAGTTTTTGAAAAAAAAAGTGGTAGTGGTGGTGGTAGCAGCAACAGTAGTAACAGCAGCAGCAGCAATAGTAGTAGGAATAGTAGAAGTAGTAGTAGTTCTTATCACAAAGCTGTTCTGCTCAGTGTGGTGAGTGCAGGGCTCGCTGCACTTTACATCGGTATAGATGTAACAATTAAGCCATAAGAACATATTCGTACTCAACTACAATGTAGCACACAGAACCATTCGCCCCTTCAGAGAGAGAGAGAGAGAGAGAGAGAGAGAGAGAGTATCTCTGTATCAGTGACCTTCCATACACATAATCTTTTGCCTATCTTCCTTTCCACAGAACCACCAGCTGCAACCACAGAACCACCAGCAGCAACCACAGCACCACCAGCTGCAACAACAGCACCACCAGCTGCAACAACAGCACCAGCAGCAACCACAGCACCACCACCAGCAACCACAGCACCACCACCAGCAACAACAGCACCACCAGCAACTACAGCACCACCACCAGCAACAACAGCACCACCAGCAACAGCACCACCACCAGCAACCACAGCACCAGCAGCAACAACAGCACCACCAGCTACAGCACCACCAGCAACCACAGCACCACCAGCAGCAACCACAGCACCAGCAGCAACAACAGCACCACCAGCAACCACAGCATCAGCGGCAGAGACAGCTACGTCAGCAGCGGCAGAGGCAAATACGACAGCAGGGGCGGAGACAACACCACCGTTAGCAACAAAACAGCCACAACCAACACAAGAACCGCCGGCAACAGCTCCAACCCAGGCAGTTGCAACAACATCGCCAATGACATCCCCAACCACGACTGCAGCCCCAACACCAACAACAACCGCAGCAGCGCAAAGTCAGAGCGACGAGGATGACAGTGACGAAGACGACGACGATGATGATGATGATTAGAGTGAACGATATGTTCACCATATGAGGGGATATGTCCATAACCATATGAGGGATATGTCGATCGATGACCAATGTAGCGATGACAAAATGGAATGACAAGAGAATGAAAGCGAACGGAATCAGGGGGAAACTCTTTTTTCTTTTTCTTTCATTTTTTTTTTCTGAAGAGTAATAGGGAGAGCCTTACTGATAAGAATCACAAGAGAGGTGGTGGTGGTGATGTCATGAATCAGTGAAGAAAAAGGAACAAAGAACTGAAGCATTGACAGAGACAGTAAGAGACAGTTCATATTATGTTCTTTCTTCGAGATGTGTATCCTAGACTGAGATGAAAATGAATAAATGAAAAAAAAAAAAAATTGTCAATGTACGCGTGACGTGTGTGTGTGTGTGTGTGTGTGTGTGTGTGTGCGCGCGCGCGCGCGCGCGTGCGTGCGTGCGTGTTGCGTGCGCAAATATGTGCATTAGCATTTTACGCTGTTGTTTTACAGCCAGTCCCAAGACGTTCCACCTCGAACGAAGAAACCTTCACCAAACCAAGTCGTAAGCACCGAACAATGTGCCCTAAAAGACCCTGGCCAATAGATCGTTAAACTCAATAACTGTCAACAGTCAGTCAAGCCACACGCACACACACACACACACACACACACACACAACAAGACGACACTACAAGATTACCTTGTGGACAGTTCATGAAGTACCTGTCACTGTCGTCAGGTGTGTCACAGGTAACGTGACATCGCGCCAGGCACAGCAGCCCCGGCTAAGAAGGAAACTCACTGACAATACAAACTGCTGATAGAATGTTCCGTGTAGGGAGTATGTATGTATGATAGTCAGTCGTACCTTACTATGACCATCAGAGCAGCAGAGGAGACAACTGCTGTCCCAACTATCTGGGCTTGAATTTAAGTGGAAGAGTGTCTTGCCCAAGTTACATCCCCAATCTCTCGGCCAAGATCATTTTAGAGCAGTTGGCGTCGGGATGGTTCCCTGTAGGGAGTACCTCGCTAGCATCAGAAAGACGTGGGCTTGGTTGCCTGGGAGAACTTGGCAGTGCTAAGTTTGCTTAACGTTAAGTAATTCCACAGGCTTAGGACGACTCTTAACTGACACAAAGCAAACTTAATGGTGCAAAGATCGCTCATGAACCCTGGTCCTGGATATTTTCTGGTGTTGAGCATGATATGCATACCTGCAATGGTTTGTGGCTTTTTTTTCCCAGTTTGATGTTGTAATTTTGTTACACAATAATGATATCGTTAGTCCGTCACGGTTGCGACGCTAACCCAAACTGGCCTCTTCGTTTCGATTTTCAAGGAGGCTTGAAAGCGTATATATGAACTGATCTATATGCAACACCACATGTGCATAAAAAATAATAAAAGGAAGCAGATGCTGGCCTTAGCATACATACATACATACATACATATATTGGATAAGTCATGAGAGCGAAGCAAATTCTTAAAAAAAAAAAAGAAGAAGAAGAAAAAGGGAGAGAAAGGGAGTGCGTGCGTGCGTGTGTGTGTGTGTGTGCATGTGTTTGTGTGTGTTAGTATGTGTGTTAGTGTGTGTGTGTGTGCATGTGTGTACATAAGCGTGCGCGCGTGTGTGTTGTGTGTGTGTGTGTGTTTGTGCGTGCGTGCTAGCGCGCGAGAACAGTGAACAAAATTAGATAAAATATTAATAATTACAAAAAAAGTAAGCAAATAGGAAATCAAATATTAGAAGATAAAGAAACATACATGGAAAGCAAGTGATTCAAATAAAATAAGATCGAAAATGGGGCACGCTCAGCGAGCTTCACACACGCATACACATCCTACGATCAACTGATTCCTGATTCAAATACAGATGGAAATTACAAAAAGGTGTACCCAAAGACTCGTCACCGACACACGTCTTTCAGCCCATAAATCGATGCACACACACACACACACACACACACACTGACACAAACAGACAAATATAATCATAGAGAGAGAGAGTGAGAGATATACAGAGAGAGAGAGAGAGAGAGAGAGGGAGGGAGAAAGGTGGGTTTGTGTGTGTAATCGTAAATTTTCTGGATTTGTGTGTGTGTGTGTGCGTGCGTGCGTGCGTGCGTGCGTGTATGTGTGTATATTTGTGCACGTGTGTGCATTACTGAGAGCACTATGGCGGGAGCCTTGTGTTGTTATGCGTGTGATTTTTAAATTTTTCTTCTTCTTCTTCTTCTGCGTTCGTGGGCTGCAACTCCCACGTTCACTCGTATGTACACGAGTGGGCTTTTACGTGTATGACCGTTTTTACCCCGCCACGTAGGCAGCCATACTCCGTTTTCGGGGGTGTGCATGCTGGGTATGTTCTTGTTTCCATAACCCACCGAACGCTGACATGGATTACAGGATCTTTAACGTGCGTATTTGATCTTCTGCTTGCATATACACACGAAGGGGGTTCAGGCACTAGCAGGTCTGCACATATGTTGACCTGGGAGATCGTAAAAATCTCCACCCTTCACCCACCAGGCACCGTCACCGTGATTCGAACCCGGGACCCTCAGATTGACAGTCCAACGCTTTAACCACTCGGCTATTGCGCCCGTCAAAAAAATTTAAAATAATTTTTATTTATTATTGCCATTCTTTTTCTTTTTTTTTTACATGGATTTGTAAGTTCGATAATACCTTATTATTGTCCAACGATAATACCTTATTATTCTCTACTGCAATTTCGATTTTTTTTTCCAGTTTGAGTAAGCTACAAGTGCTCAGATATGTGGGGGGTTTTCTCCTCCATACACCCATGCTTATTTCACCACACTGTTCATATAATTTATTTGAAATGCTTCACATTCCATTATACCACACTATGCTCTTTAATAAAACAAAACGTGTGTGTGATTCTAAAAACTCACTTGTTATTCCAATCGAAGCGATGATAGCAACGGTTTAGAGTTGTGTCCCTTAGTGAACTTAATCTAACAAGAGTTGGGTGCTGCACTTCTAAAAGCATAAAACGAAGTTTGATTAAGACGATAATTTAATGAGAACCCTGGCGACAATTTCAACAATAATCATGAGTACTTTGTTGGAAAATAGTCCACGAAGAATGATGCTACTCTCACAATCACGGATATCAACTCCTGTCTGATGGAACCATTTTGACAAACCAGGATTGTGGATCCATGATCTGACAACAGAGATATTAATTAAATAGGGTGGAGCAGAAACACAGATTCCAGCTCAGCCAATAGGGTACCGCGACACGACACTGGTCGAGCCATGAGTAAGTTGTCTGGCGAGGAGGACAAAATGATGTAAGCAGCTTTGCATTCAAACTGGGAGTGACGTCACACATTCTGCGCGTGGGTTAGTTGTGAAAACTGTCGTCTGCTGTAGCTTGTGTGTGAAACAATTTTTGAAACAAGCATAGCACTTGGTCACACACACACACACACACACACACACACACACACACATATATATATATATATATATATATATATATATAAGCAACAACAACAACAACAAAAAACATAAAAAAATACTCACAAAAAACAACAACCCCCAAACAACAGCATACACACGCCTACGCTCGCACGCTCATGACAAAACACAAATGTACATGAGAACAGAAGACCCGTGTACAATTTCCAAATAAAACTGAGAATCTTTTCGAAGAAAACATGATTTTGGAATTTCTGATATATGGCAAAGTTTTGGTGATATGGGCTTTTTTCCCTTCCAAATAACCTACCCCCCGTCCCCCACTCCACCACCCTGAAGCCATATTCATGGGAACGTTGACGCAACATGTGCCCATGCGTAGAGCGTGTGTCGACATATCATGTAGGTCCACACACGTGTAGATGTGTTTCTATGAGAAAATGTATGAGTATTCTATTTTTGTTTTCCTTACAGGTGTTCACACGCGCTCGCGAGTAATCACTGATAATAGTCTGGTGACTGAACACTAATTGTTCCGATTAATTAGCAGACAATTCATAAAAGCAGCCAGCAACACCTGGCACCTTGTCTGGCAATAACTACAATGTGGGCTGTGCAGACACGAGACTAAAATTATTCCATTGCTGACTGAGATACATCTTGCACATGGCAGCTAGAATGAACGTGTGTGGGGGTGTGGTGGGGGGAGGGTGCAGGGGGGTATCTTGACTTTGGTATAAAAGCCAGTACCACCGCCGGAGTCATGTCAGGCTGGATCGACAACCAAAGAGCAGAACGCAAGCGACGACACCAGAAACGATGGTAATCTCTCAGTCTGTCTGTCTTTCTCTATGAAGATTGGTTGTGGAATCATTATTCCTGAATATCGTAAAAACGAATCAAGCTTTTAATGATATAATGTGAACTCTCATGATTTACTTGTGAACTTTTTGTATCTGACACAAATGTATTTCATTATGTGTAAATGTTGTATTGATGATGATTCAGTATTAGTCGAGCTCTTCCTCCCTCCCTGCTTCTGTGTTTTTTCAGGACATTCCAGATGAAATGGCAACATCTGTTTCCTCTTCTTGAATATGAAATAAGAATATCCTGTGTATATCTTTTTTTTTTTTCTCAGTTTTTGTCTCATTCTATTTTATCTTATCTTAATCATTTATTCATTCATTTATTAGTTGATTTCATTTACATAGTTAATTTGTTTTACCCAGGGAGCTGGATGTAGAAATAAAAGAAAAAGAAAAAAAAGTAATAGTACTGATGCTCATTCCTCATGAAAGGTAGTTCGTTTCGTATTCATTTCTCTTTCATCTTTAAGATCGGAAAATTTCAAATTTAGCTCATCTCATTTTCAGTGCAACATAAGTGTACCGGCCGAAGCCTCTTTTTCGCTCTGTGTAACAAATCGTCAATGGGATAAATCCTAATAAAGGATGTCTTCGAGAAAAGATTGTATCCTGAGCGAGCCTTGTCGTTTCAATTTGTCATACATCTCTTCAAACCCTTTACGTCATGATATAGAAAATAAATAAATAAATAAAAACCTATAAAATTTTTTTTTAAATCAAGAACGCCCTTATAGTTCTTTTCTCTTTTCTTTTTCCTGTCATAGTTGGACTCATGACGTCAGATCGAAGACGTGCAACGTTGTGTGATGTGAAAATTTTCACTGGTTCTGTTGTTGAATTTGATTTGAAAAAAAAGTGATCCAAGTCCATGCTTTCCATTTTTTCCTTTAAAAAAAAATATAACATGCATTTGTACAAACTATTAAAAACAAGAGAGGCAAGGCCTTCAAGACTCACTTGTGATACACTTAAAAAAAACCCAACTATTTGTTAAAATGTGTTCTGTCTTTGTTATTATAAAGCTTCAGGTTAAAAAAAAGAAAAAAAAAGTCCTGACAGCAGATTCTGTCTTACCCATTAAACTATCATGGCTCCTTACCTTATGTTCTAAAATTTAATATTTAAACATGCTTTTTTAAGGGCGATAAATCGATTGGGGTATTCGCAGTGAGAACGCCGTTTAAATCATATTATTGTGGTGTATCTTGGGCATTCAAAAAATCTTTAAGGGCAATTAAAAATTCTGTTCAAGTCCGTGGTAAAGGAGACGTGGCTATCACTGCAATCACACTGCAACATTTAGCCGTTTTCTCTGGATCTAGATAGATGTACAAGTTAAGTTACACCCACCGGGAATGTAGTACCACACGGTCGCTTCAATTTCTCTTTTATGTTCATTCTAGTTTTATAGTTTTAAAGTTGATGTGAAAATTGAGTATTTTGTTAAACTAATAACATGTGGAGCCAAGTACAAGTGCTTCTAAACGTCATATGAAGTGAAAAGGACTTCATTTTGAGAAAAGCCAAGACAGGAAATGTTTACGTTTCATCAAGGGTATGAACTCTCATTGTTTATTATTTTTAACTGTGAATTCCAACTGATTTTGTTGATATTTTTTTATGGCAGTTTGGGATATAGTCCAGTAAGTGATGAGGCGTTCACAAATCTTTCTCAGGGTAAATATTTAACGGTCTCCTTCTCCAACTTTCCATCACATTTTATCATGTATTATTGATTGAATATATTATTGAACGGGCAGGTCAACAACTTGAAACAAAATGGCGTCCTTCGTTCGCGAGGAATATGAGCCCGCGCATTGAATATGTATAAATATGTTTACGCAATTGATATTTGCCCATGACCTTCAGGGCTCAGCCAATAGATCTATAGAGTCCACTCGTAGTATTGATTTTAATATTTTCCGAAAAAGACCACTTGGGCGAATGAACAAAGTGAAAGCCCTGTACACAGCTTTTTATGTATTGAGTATAATTTCAAAATGTAATGTTTAAGATGAGAAAGATCAGTTTAAAGCAAATTAACCCCATAGCATTAATTACACATTGATTTCCTTTTTTACTATCTGCACCAAAGACGTGACCAGAAATATAGCTTCCATGCTTAGCAAAAGAAGTTCCTGTTTGAACAAAAAATGATAAAAATGACTGCTCTTGTTGTGTCAGAATATCAGATCAAAGTGCCAAGTTTAGAGAATTGTACTGCATAATCGTATCGATTCATCAAAGCTTTAGGTTTTGGAGTGTAGGCCTACATACTAATGTAGGCTACTTCCTCGCAGTTCCAGACGAAGCCTATATTTTGGTTATTGAATATTTTAAACAACATATTGGGCAGGTAATAGACCTTCTCTTTCTTCCTGGAAGCATTTTGCTATACTATACTATAGTATTGTAAATTTCGGATAACTGGTGGTCTGTGTAATCTGTATGAACCCTGACCTCCACCCACTTCCGCTCCCCCACACCTGTTTATCATTGTTTAATTATTTTTAAATCATAAAGCCCCCCCCCCCCCCCCCCCCCCCCCCCCCCCCCCCCCCCGAACCCCCCCTCCCTCTCCCTCCCCCAAAAGGGGGTACTACTGATATTGAATGATATAGTTATGAACATAGTGAACGTGTTTTTTCTCTGTGTGTTGTCTTCCAGGAATACCTAAGCCTGTTTACCTTGCTCTTACTGGCGGGTATCGCTCAAGGGGCCACAGGTGAGTGCAGTGCGAGTGTATGGAGTTGTGTTCCCCTCCCTCTAACCCGTAACCATCCCAACCACACCCCTAACCCCACATGTCGATGCTAGCATTGTCTTTCAGTTAGAAAGAAAATCCCTGGCTTTTTGCGATAGAAGTTTCCTCTTTTGCATCCCTATGATCTCTCTCTCTCTCTCTCTCTTTCTCTCTCTCTTTCTCTCTCTCGTTTTTTTCTTTCTTACTATAACATTGCTGCACTGACTTCAGTGTTGAGACGGACCAAACATTTTGAGCCACCCCGAACTGTTTGAAGAGCACACTGGAAAAAGGCGGAGGTGTAGAAAGGAAATCCCCAAACCCTCCCCTACACTAAATATTCATCTGTAATGATGGACCAGGAAAACTCCACTAACATGGAGTTGCAGTTCACGGACTAGCGATTTTCACAGCTCTGGCCAGCAACGAACCAACGCAGCCAACATCTGCAGGAGAGTGGACGATAAAGTCAAGGTACTGCGGCAGACATTACGCCATTTCACTGAGGAGATTGGCACTTTGAAAGATCAGGTACAACAAGACAGGGACGACATACTGGACTTACGAGATGAAACAGAAACCATTCTTCAGCGTCTTGAAAAGCTTGAGCAGAAACAGGAGACCACAGAAATGGACGCCGAACGCTGCGACCTTAAGTTCTTCGGCGTTCCTGAACCACGGCGTGGTATGATTTATCCATGTGTTGCGCAGACCATTGATATACTTAACTATTACTCCCACCGCCGGACATGGAAACTGTATGGTGTTAAGCATGCTTTTCGTGTTGGTGACTTCCGTCAGCACAGTGATGACCCCCGACCTGTTCTCTTTGTGGACAGACAAAATGTCTGTTCTCACTGGCAAAGAAACGAGGGAAAAGCTGCAACAGGATGGAATCAAAGTCACCTCAGATCTGACCTGTCAATGAGAGAGATGGTGGAGTTCTACAGAAAGCAAGGTCAGGCGGTTTATTGCTGGAATGGACGTCTGCATTTTGTGCACAGGTCTCAACAAACCTGCACAAGAAATCCGCATTTTCATCACCAGGGGCGTAATTCTGAACTCTCTGGAAACGCCCTCAATGATGTTAAAAATGTTCGACACAATGAAGTACTGGCCTTACCCCTCACGCTCCGGAAGTGGACCCGACACGAAACAGGCCACGTGTCTGGCAAGGACAGAGCCGGTCTGGTGAGGGATGGAGAGCAGACAGGACCACTGACCACAGACACCAGCACACCAGTGACAGGAACAGGAGAGGACGTCACCAACAGCAACACGAACACCAAAGGGACAACGAGGGAGACAGGAGAACCAGGAGAACAGAGATAGAACCCAGGACTGCAGACAGTGTCCACGCTTTTCTCAGCTCAAATTTCTTTGATCAAAAAATATTTTTGACAAGAAACAAAAAGTATGGGATGTGGAAAAAATAGTATAAAAAAGAAAACACCCCTCAAAAAAACAACAACAACAAACAAACAAACAAACAAAAACACACAAAAAACAAAGACAAAACAAAACAAAATAACAACAACAACAACAACAAAAAACCGCAAAAATACACTCAACAACTTAGCAACAATATAACGATTCATGAATGGTATAAACAATTTATGAATGTTCTTGGAAATAGTACTGATGACTACAGTCAATGATTACTGGTATCTACTGCTTTGGAGTAGCTCTTTCTCAGATCAGACTTGGTGTACTTCCTCTCAGTAATAATATCCATCGTTATGACAGTTCGAACAAGAAAAGATGCTGCCCCTTTTGTATATCAAAAACCGGAAATGAATTGCATTTTTTGTTTGAATGCACGGTGAATGTAGATCTAAGCATAAAATTTCTAAAAGATTCAAAGAAAGTTCCCATTTCCATATTACTCCAAGCGGACTATGACCCACACAAACGTAACCTGTCTCAAAATATATATTTCATGGTATCAAAAAAAGATCTGGAATGATCAATGGTGATTACTGAACTGATACTTTCAACGACATTTCGTTTATATGCCCACTATATGTTTGATTTGCTGATATTGGTGAATATGTAAGATTATAGTGACACTGCACACATGATGTTTAAATGGTAATGTAATGTCAAATTTACATTACAAACCCTTTGCGTTCGTTTCATGATGTTTGTCAACCCTTGAAATTTTGCTGGCTGAACTAAATCGTTGATGATATCCAAAACATCCCATACGACTTTTTTTTATCACCTTGTCTGATTCTGTTGAGATTTGCAAGCACGCAAATTCATATTGTAACAACGTTCTTGCTATTGATATGTTTATCCAGATTGTATCCCCCTCCGAACCCCTTAGATCTGGACGAAAGCTCCGGTGATTTTTGCTTGATGGCGTTAGTATCTGGTGTTGTTCACACAAAAATGTCTTGCATGCATGAAGCATAGAGATTTACTGTTATTTTCGTCAAACACTCCCTGTGCTGCTATTAGATGATGAGAAAGATGAGAAGATAAAACAGGAACCAGCGGTACATAAAGAAGGAGGAGAAATGATTCGTATGTTTGAATGCGTAGCCTCCGTGCTTGTCCCAAGTGCTTCTCAGTAGGAGGACCCCATTAACAATTTGCAGTTCTTGACATTTTGTTTCGTTTTAGATAGATAGATACATAGATGTATTTTATCCTCATCTGTCGTTGTTGATGTCTATTTTTCTACTGGATGATTGTTACAAACCAGTTATTTCTTTCTATATATCATGCAGTTAGATTCAAATGATCCTTCACAGTTATTTTCCAAACCTACCCCTCCCTCTCTTTTGCCATTGTTGTTTTCTTCTCCTTTCTTTAGTTCCAGCTGCATAATTTCCTAAAAATCCAAACATTTCAAATAAAAGTTTTTGAAAAAAAAAGTGGTAGTGGTGGTGGTAGCAGCAACAGTAGTAACAGCAGCAGCAGCAATAGTAGTAGGAATAGTAGAAGTAGTAGTAGTTCTTATCACAAAGCTGTTCTGCTCAGTGTGGTGAGTGCAGGGCTCGCTGCACTTTACATCGGTATAGATGTAACAATTAAGCCATAAGAACATATTCGTACTCAACTACAATGTAGCACACAGAACCATTCGCCCCTTCAGAGAGAGAGAGAGAGAGAGAGTATCTCTGTATCAGTGACCTTCCATACACATAATCTTTTGCCTATCTTCCTTTCCACAGAACCACCAGCTGCAACCACAGAACCACCAGCAGCAACCACAGCACCACCAGCTGCAACAACAGCACCACCAGCTGCAACAACAGCACCAGCAGCAACCACAGCACCACCACCAGCAACCACAGCACCACCAGCAACTACAGCACCACCACCATCAACAACAGCACCACCAGCAACAGCACCACCACCAGCAACCACAGCACCAGCAGCAACAACAGCACCACCAGCTACAGCACCACCAGCAACCACAGCACCAGCAGCAACAACAGCACCACCAGCAACTACAGCACCACCACCAGCAACCACAGCATCAGCGGCAGAGACAGCTACGTCAGCAGCGGCAGAGGCAAATACGACAGCAGGGGCGGAGACAACACCACCGTTAGCAACAAAACAGCCACAACCAACACAAGAACCGCCGGCAACAGCTCCAACCCAGGCAGTTGCAACAACATCGCCAATGACATCCCCAACCACGACTGCAGCCCCAACACCAACAACAACCGCAGCAGCGCAAAGTCAGAGCGACGAGGATGACAGTGACGAAGACGACGACGATGATGATGATGATTAGAGTGAACGATATGTTCACCATATGAGGGGATATGTCCATAACCATATGAGGGATATGTCGATCGATGACCAATGTAGCGATGACAAAATGGAATGACAAGAGAATGAAAGCGAACGGAATCAGGGGGAAACTCTTTTTTCTTTTTCTTTCATTTTTTTTTTCTGAAGAGTAATAGGGAGAGCCTTACTGATAAGAATCACAAGAGAGGTGGTGGTGGTGATGTCATGAATCAGTGAAGAAAAAGGAACAAAGAACTGAAGCATTGACGGGTCGTAAGAGACAGTTCATATTATGTTCTTTCTTCGAGATGTGTATCCTAGAGGCTACTGAGATGAAAATGAATAAATGAAAAAAAAAAAAAATTGTCAATGTACGCGTGACGTGTGTGTGTGTGTGTGTGTGTGTGCGCGCGCGCGCGCGCGCGTGCGTGCGTGCGTGTTGCGTGCGCAAATATGTGCATTAGCATTTTACGCTGTTGTTTTACAGCCAGTCCCAAGACGTTCCACCTCGATTGAAGAAACCTTCACCAAACCAAGTTGTAAGCACCGAACAATGTGCCCTAAAAGACCCTGGCCAATAGATCGTTAAACTCAATAACTGTCAACAGTCAGTCAAGCCACACGCACACACACACACACACACACACACACACACAACAAGACGACACTACAAGATTACCTTGTGGACAGTTCATGAAGTACCTGTCACTGTCGTCAGGTGTGTCACAGGTAACGTGACATCGCGCCAGGCACAGCAGCCCCGGCTAAGAAGGAAACTCACTGACAATACAAACTGCTGATAGAATGTTCCGTGTAGGGAGTATGTATGTATGATAGTCAGTCGTACCTTACTATGACCATCAGAGCAGCAGAGGAGACAACTGCTGTCCCAACTATCTGGGCTTGAATTTAAGTGGAAGAGAGTCTTGCCCAAGTTACATCCCCAATCTCTCGGCCAAGAGCATTTTAGAGCAGTTGGCGTCGGGATGGTTCCCTGTAGGGAGTACCTCGCTAGCATCAGAAAGACGTGGGCTTGGTTGCCTGGGAGAACTTGGCAGTGCTAAGTTTGCTTAACGTTAAGTAATTCCACAGGCTTAGGACGACTCTTAACTGACACAAAGCAAACTTAATGGTGCAAAGATCGCTCATGAACCCTGGTCCTGGATATTTTCTGGTGTTGAGCATGATATGCGTACCTGGAATGGTTTGTGGCTTTTCTTTCCCAGTTTGATGTTGTAATTTTGTTACACAATAATGATATCGTTAGTCCGTCACGGTTGCGACGCTAACCCAAACTGGCCTCTTCGTTTCGATTTTCAAGGAGGCTTGAAAGCGTATATATGAACTGATCTATATGCAACACCACATGTGCGTAAAAAATAATAAAAGGAAGCAGATGCTGGCCTTAGCATACATACATACATACATATATTGGATAAGTCATGAGAGCGAAGCAAATTCTTAAAAAAAAAAAAAGAAGAAGAAGAAAAAGGGAGAGAAAGGGAGTGCGTGCGTGCGTGTGTGTGTGTGTGTGTGTGCATGTGTTTGTGTGTGTTAGTATGTGTGTTAGTGTGTGTGTGTGTGCATGTGTGTACATAAGCGTGCGCGCGTGTGTGTTGTGTGTTGTGTGTGTGTGTGTGTTTGTGCGTGCGTGCTAGCGCGCGAGAACAGTGAACAAAATTAGATAAAATATTAATAATTACAAAAAGAGTAAGCAAATAGGAAATCAAATATTAGAAGATAAAGAAACATACATGGAAAGCAAGTGATTCAAATAAAATAAGATCGAAAATGGGGCACGCTCAGCGAGCTTCACACACGCATACACATCCTACGATCAACTGATTCCTGATTCAAATACAGATGGAAATTACAAAAAGGTGTACCCAAAGACTCGTCACCGACACACGTCTTTCAGCCCATAAATCGATGCACACACACACACACACACACACACACACACACTGACACAAACAGACAAATATAATCATAGAGAGAGAGAGTGAGAGATATACAGAGAGAGAGAGAGAGAGAGAGAGAGAGAGAGGGAGAAAGGTGGGTTTGTGTGTGTAATCGTAAATTTTCTGGATTTGTGTGTGTGTGTGTGCGTGCGTGCGTGCGTGCGTGCGTGTATGTGTGTATATTTGTGCACGTGTGTGCATTACTGAGAGCACTATGGCGGGAGCTTGTGTTGTTATGTGTGTGATTTTTAAATTTTTATTCTTCTTCTTCTTCTGCGTTCGTGGGCTGCAACTCCCACGTTCACTCGTATGTACACGAGTGGGCTTTTACGTGTATGACCGTTTTTTACCCCGCCACGTAGGCAGCCATACTCCGTTTTCGGGGGTGTGCATGCTGGGTATGTTCTTGTTTCCATAACCCACCGAACGCTGACATGGATTACAGGATCTTTAACGTGCGTATTTGATCTTCTGCTTGCATATACACACGAAGGGGGTTCAGGCACTAGCAGGTCTGCACATATGTTGACCTGGGAGATCGTAAAAATCTCCACCCTTCACCCACCAGGCACCGTCACCGTGATTCGTACCCTGGACCCTCAGATTGACAGTCCAACGCTTTAACCACTCGGCTATTGCGCCCGTCAAAAAAAAATTAAAATAATTTTTATTTATTATTGTCATTTTTTTTTTTTTTTTTTTTTTACATGGATTTGTAAGTTCGATAACACCTTATTATTGTCCAACGATAATACCTTATTATTCTCTACTGCAATTTCGATTTTTTTTTCCAGTTTGAGTAAGCTACAAGTGCTCAGATATGTGGGGGGTTTTCTCCTCCATACACCCATGCTTATTTCACCACACTGTTCATATAATTTATTTGAAATGCTTCACATTCCATTATACCACACTATGCTCTTTAATAAAACAAAACGTGTGTGTGATTCTAAAAACTCACTTGTTATTCCAATCGAAGCGATGATAGCAACGGTTTAGAGTTGTGTCCCTTAGTGAACTTAATCTAACAAGAGTTGGGTGCTGCACTTCTAAAAGCATAAAACGAAGTTTGATTAAGACGATAATTTAATGAGAACCCTGGCGACAATTTCAACAATAATCATGAGTACTTTGTTGGAAAATAGTCCACGAAGAATGATGCTACTCTCACAATCACGGATATCAACTCCTGTCTGATGGAACCATTTTGACAAACCAGGATTGTGGATCCATGATCTGACAACAGAGATATTAATTAAATAGGGTGGAGCAGAAAAACAGATTCCAGCTCAGCCAATAGGGTACCGCGACACGACACTGGTCGAGCCATGAGTAAGTTGTCTGGCGAGGAGGACAAAATGATGTAAGCAGCTTTGCATTCAAACTGGGAGTGACGTCACACATTCTGCGCGTGGGTTAGTTGTGAAAACTGTCGTCTGCTGTAGCTCGTGTGTGAAACAATTTTGAAACAAGCATAGCACTTGGTCACACACACACACACACACACACACACACACACACACACACATATATATATATATATATATATAAGCAACAACAACAACAACAAAAAACATAAAAAAATACTCACAAAAAACAACCACCCCCAAACAACAGCATACACACGCCTACGCTCGCACGCTCATGACAAAACACAAATGAACATGAGAACAGAAGACCCGTGTACAATTTCCAAATAAAACTGAGAATCTTTTCGAAGAAAACATGATTTTGGAATTTCTGATATATGGCAAAGTTTTGGTGATATGGGCTTTTTTCCCTTCCAAATAACCTACCCCCCGTCCCAAACTCCACCACCCTGAAGCCATATTCATGGGAACGTTGACGCAACATGTGCCCATGCGTAGAGCGTGTGTCGACATATCATGTAGGTCCACACACGTGTAGATGTGTTTCTATGAGAAAATGTATGAGTATTCTATTTTTGTTTTCCTTACAGGTGTTCACACGCGCTCGCGAGTAATCACTGATAATAGTCTGGTGACTGAACACTAATTGTTCCGATTAATTAGCAGACAATTCATAAAAGCAGCCAGCAACACCTGGCACCTTGTCTGGCAATAACTACAATGTGGGCTGTGCAGACACGAGACTAAAATTATTCCATCGCTGACTGAGATACATCTTGCACATGGCAGCTAGAATGAACGTGTGTGGGGGTGTGGTGGGGGGAGGGTGCAGGGGCGTATCTTGACTTTGGTATAAAAGCCAGTACCACCGCCGGAGTCATGTCAGGCTGGATCGACAACCAAAGAGCAGAACGCAAGCGGCGACACCAGAAACGATGGTAATCTCTCTGTCTGTCTGTCTTTCTCTATGAAGATTGGTTGTGGAATCATTATTCCTGAATATCGTAAAAACGAATCAAGCTTTTAATGATATAATGTGAACTCTCATGATTTACTTGTGAACTTTTTGTATCTGACACAAATGTATTTCATTATGTGTAAATGTTGTATTGATGATGATTCAGTATTAGTCGAGCTCTTCCTCCCTCCCTGCTTCTGTGTTTTTTCAGGACATTCCAGATGAAATGGCAACATCTGTTTCCTCTTCTTGAATATGAAATAAGAATATCCTGTGTATATCTTTTTTTTTCTCAGTTTTTGTCTCATTCTATTTTATCTTATCTTAATCATTTATTCATTCATTTATTAGTTGATTTCATTTACATAGTTAATTTGTTTTACCCAGGGAGCTGGATGTAGAAATAAAAGAAAAAGAAAAAAAAGTAATAGTACTGATGCTCATTCCTCATGAAAGGTAGTTCGTTTCGTATTCATTTCTCTTTCATCTTTAAGATCGGAAAATTTCAAATTTAGCTCATCTCATTTTCAGTGCAACATAAGTGTACCGACCGAAGCCTCTTTTTCGCTCTGTGTAACAAATCGTCAATGGGATAAATCCTAATAAAGGATGTCTTCGAGAAAAGATTGTATCCTGAGCGAGCCTTGTCGTTTCAATTTGTCATACATCTCTTCAAACCCTTTACGTCATGATATAGAAAATAAATAAATAAATAAAAACCTATAAAAAAAATTTTTTAAATCAAGAACGCCCTTATAGTTCTTTTCTCTTTTCTTTTTCCTGTCATAGTTGGACTCATGACGTCAGATCGAAGACGTGCAACGTTGTGTGATGTGAAAATTTTCACTGGTTCTGTTGTTGAATTTGATTTGAAAAAAAAAGTGATCCAAGTCCATGCTTTCCATTTTTTCCTTTAAAAAAAATATAACATGCATTTGTACAAACTATTAAAAACAAGAGAGGCAAGGCCTTCAAGACTCACTTGTGATACACTTTAAAAAAAACCCAACTATTTGTTAAAATGTGTTCTGTCTTTGTTATTATAAAGCTTCAGGTTAAAAAAAAGAAAAAAAAAGTCCTGACAGCAGATTCTGTCTTACCCATTAAACTATCATGGCTCCTTACCTTATGTTCTAAAATTTAATATTTAAACATGCTTTTTTAAGGGCGATAAATCGATTGGGGTATTCGCAGTGAGAACGCCGTTTAAATCATATTATTGTGGTGTATCTTGGGCATTCAAAAAATCTTTAAGGGCAATTAAAAATTCTTTTCAAGTCCGTGGTAAAGGAGACGTGGCTATCACTGCAATCACACTGCAACATTTAGCCGTTTTCTCTGGATCTAGATAGATGTACAAGTTAAGTTACACCCACCGGGAATGTAGTACCACACGGTCGCTTCAATTTCTCTTTTATGTTCATTCTAGTTTTATAGTTTTAAAGTTGATGTGAAAATTGAGTATTTTGTTAAACTAATAACATGTGGAGCCAAGTACAAGTGCTTCTAAACGTCATATGAAGTGAAAAGGACTTCATTTTGAGAAAAGCCAAGACAGGAAATGTTTACGTTTCATCAAGGGTATGAACTCTCATTGTTTATTATTTTTAACTGTGAATTCCAACTGATTTTGTTGATATTTTTATGGCAGTTTGGGATATAGTCCAGTAAGTGATGAGGCGTTCACAAATCTTTCTCAGGATAAATATTTAACGGTCTCCTTCTCCAACTTTCCATCACATTTTAATCATGTATTATTGATTGAATATATTATTGAACGGGCAGGTCAACAACTTGAAACAAAATGGCGTCCTTCGTTCGCGAGGAATATGAGCCCGCGCATTGAATATGTATAAATATGTTTACGCAATTGATATTTGCCCATGACCTTCAGGGCTCAGCCAATAGATCTATAGAGTCCACTCGTAGTATTGATTTTAATATTTCCGAAAAGACCACTTGGGCGAATGAACAAAGTGAAAGCCCTGTACACAGCTTTTTATGTATTGAGTATAATTTCAAAATGTAATGTTTAAGATGAGAAAGATCAGTTTAAAGCAAATTAACCCCATAGCATTAATTACACATTGATTTCCTTTTTTACTATCTGCACCAAAGACGTGACCAGAAATATAGCTTCCATGCTTAGCAAAAGAAGTTCCTGTTTGAACAAAAAATGATAAAAATGACTGCTCTTGTTGTGTCAGAATATCAGATCAAAGTGCCAAGTTTAGAGAATTGTACTGCATAATCGTATCGATTCATCAAAGCTTTAGGTTTTGCAGTGTAGGCCTACATACTAATGTAGGCTACTTCCTCGCAGTTCCAGACGAAGCCTATATTTTGGTTATTGAATATTTTAAACAACATATTGGGCAGGTAATAGACCTTCTCTTTCTTCCTGGAAGCATTTTGCTATACTATACTATAGTATTGTAAATTTCGGATAACTGGTGGTCTGTGTAATCTGTATGAACCCTGACCTCCACCCACTTCCGCTCCCCCACACCTGTTTATCATTGTTTAATTATTTTTAAATCATAAAGCCCCCCCCCCCTCCCCCGCCCTCCCCCCCCCCCCGAACCCCCCCTCCCTCTCCCTCCCCCAAAAGGGGGCACTATTGATATTGAATTACATAGTTATGAACATAGTGAACGTGTTTTTTCTCTGTGTGTTGTCTTCCAGGAATACCTAAGCCTGTTTACCTTGCTCTTACTGGCGGGTATCGCTCAAGGGGCCACAGGTGAGTGCAGTGCGAGTGTATGGAGTTGTGTTCCCCTCCCTCTAACCCGTAACCGTCCCAACCACACCCCTAACCCCACATGTCGATGCTAGCATTGTCTTTCAGTTAGAAAGAAAATCCCTGGCTTTTTGCGATAGAAGTTTCCTCTTTTGCATCCCTATGATCTCTCTCTCTCTCTCTCTCTCTCTCTCTCTCTTTCTCTCTCTCGTTTTTTTTCTTTCTTACTATAACATTGCTGCACTGACTTCAGTGTTGAGACGGACCAAACATTTTGAGCCACCCCGAACTGTTTGAAGAGCACACTGGAAAAAGGCGGAGGTGTAGAAAGGAAATCCCCAAACCCTCCCCTACACTAAATATTCATCTGTAATGATGGACCAGGAAAACTCCACTAACATGGAGTTGCAGTTCACGGACTAGCGATTTTCACAGCTCTGGCCAGCAACGAACCAACGCAGCCAACA
Organism: Babylonia areolata; assembly: GCF_041734735.1. NCBI lineage: Eukaryota > Metazoa > Mollusca > Gastropoda > Neogastropoda > Buccinidae > Babylonia > Babylonia areolata. Next base: position 14,193,398 of record NC_134900.1, on the reverse strand, counting down.
TCTGCAGGCGAGTGGACGATAAAGTCAAGGTACTGCGGCAGACATTACGCCATTTCACTGAGGAGATTGGCACTTTGAAAGATCAGGTACAACAAGACAGGGACGACATACTGGACTTACGAGATGAAACAGAAACCATTCTTCAGCGTCTTGAAAAGCTTGAGCAGAAACAGGAGACCACAGAAATGGACGCCGAACGCTGCGACCTTAAGTTCTTCGGCGTTCCTGAACCACGGCGTGGTATGATTTATCCATGTGTTGCGCAGACCATTGATATACTTAACTATTACTCCCACCGCCGGACATGGAAACTGTATGGTGTTAAGCATGCTTTTCGTGTTGGTGACTTCCGTCAGCACAGTGATGACCCCCGACCTGTTCTCTTTGTGGACAGACAAAATGTCTGTTCTCACTGGCAAAGAAACGAGGGAAAAGCTGCAACAGGATGGAATCAAAGTCACCTCAGATCTGACCTGTCAATGAGAGAGATGGTGGAGTTCTACAGAAAGCAAGGTCAGGCGGTTTATTGCTGGAATGGACGTCTGCATTTTGTGCACAGGTCTCAACAAACCTGCACAAGAAATCCGCATTTTCATCACCAGGGGCGTAATTCTGAACTCTCTGGAAACGCCCTCAATGATGTTAAAAATGTTCGACACAATGAAGTACTGGCCTTACCCCTCACGCTCCGGAAGTGGACCCGACACGAAACAGGCCACGTGTCTGGCAAGGACAGAGCCGGTCTGGTGAGGGATGGAGAGCAGACAGGACCACTGACCACAGACACCAGCACACCAGTGACAGGAACAGGAGAGGACGTCACCAACAGCAACACGAACACCAAAGGGACAACGAGGGAGACAGGAGAACCAGGAGAACAGAGATAGAACCCAGGACTGCAGACAGTGTCCACGCTTTTCTCAGCTCAAATTTCTTTGATCAAAAAATATTTTTGACAAGAAACAAAAAGTATGGGATGTGGAAAAAATAGTATAAAAAAGAAAACACCCCTCAAAAAAACAATAACAACAAACAAACAAACAAACAAAAACACACAAAAAACAAAGACAAAACAAAACAAAATAACAACAACAACAACAACAAAAAACCGCAAAAATACACTCAACAACTTAGCAACAATATAACGATTCATGAATGGTATAAAGAATTTATGAATGTTCTTGGAAATAGTACTGATGACTACAGTCAATGATTACTGGTATCTACTGCTTTGGAGTAGCTCTTTCTCAGATCAGACTTGGTGTACTTCCTCTCAGTAATAATATCCATCGTTATGACAGTTCGAACAAGAAAAGATGCTGCCCCTTTTGTATATCAAAAACCGGAAATGAATTGCATTTTTTGTTTGAATGCACGGTGAATGTAGATCTAAGCATAAAATTTCTAAAAGATTCAAAGAAAGTTCCCATTTCCATATTACTCCAAGCGGACTATGACCCACACAAACGTAACCTGTCTCAAAATATATATTTCATGGTATCAAAAAAAGATCTGGAATGATCAATGGTGATTACTGAACTGATACTTTCAACGACATTTCGTTTATATGCCCACTATATGTTTGATTTGCTGATATTGGTGAATATGTAAGATTATAGTGACACTGCACACATGATGTTTAAATGGTAATGTAATGTCAAATTTACATTACAAACCCTTTGCGTTCGTTTCATGATGTTTGTCAACCCTTGAAATTTTGCTGGCTGAACTAAATCGTTGATGATATCCAAAACATCCCATACGACTTTTTTTTATCACCTTGTCTGATTCTGTTGAGATTTGCAAGCACGCAAATTCATATTGTAACAACGTTCTTGCTATTGATATGTTTATCCAGATTGTATCCCCCTCCGAACCCCTTAGATCTGGACGAAAGCTCCGGTGATTTTTGCTTGATGGCGTTAGTATCTGGTGTTGTTCACAAAAAAATGTCTTGCATGCATGAAGCATAGAGATTTACTGTTATTTTCGTCAAACACTCCCTGTGCTGCTATTAGATGATGAGAAAGATGAGAAGATAAAACAGGAACCAGCGGTACATAAAGAAGGAGGAGAAATGATTCGTATGTTTGAATGCGTAGCCTCCGTGCTTGTCCCAAGTGCTTCTCAGTAGGAGGACCCCATTAACAATTTGCAGTTCTTGACATTTTGTTTCGTTTTAGATAGATAGATACATAGATGTATTTTATCCTCATCTGTCGTTGTTGATGTCTATTTTTCTACTGGATGATTGTTACAAACCAGTTATTTCTTTCTATATATCATGCAGTTAGATTCAAATGATCCTTCACAGTTATTTTCCAAACCTACCCCTCCCTCTCTTTTGCCATTGTTGTTTTCTTCTCCTTTCTTTAGTTCCAGCTGCATAATTTCCTAAAAATCCAAACATTTCAAATAAAAGTTTTTGAAAAAAAAAAAAGTGGTAGTGGTGGTGGTAGCAGCAACAGTAGTAACAGCAGCAGCAGCAATAGTAGTAGGAATAGTAGAAGTAGTAGTAGTTCTTATCACAAAGCTGTTCTGCTCAGTGTGGTGAGTGCAGGGCTCGCTGCACTTTACATCGGTATAGATGTAACAATTAAGTCATAAGAACATATTCGTACTCAACTACAATGTAGCACACAGAACCATTCGCCCCCTCTCAGAGAGAGAGAGAGAGAGAGAGAGAGAGAGAGAGAATCTCAGTATCAGTGACCTTCCATACGCATAATCTTTTGCCTATCTTCCTTTCCACAGAACCACCAGCTGCAACCACAGAACCACCAGCAGCAACCACAGCACCACCAGCTGCAACAACAGCACCACCAGCTGCAACAACAGCACCAGCAGCAACCACAGCACCACCACCAGCAACCACAGCACCACCACCAGCAACAACAGCACCACCAGCAACTACAGCACCACCACCAGCAACAACAGCACCACCAGCAACAGCACCACCACCAGCAACCACAGTACCAGCAGCAACAACAGCACCACCAGCTACAGCACCACCAGCAACCACAGCACCAGCAGCAACAACAGCACCACCAGCAACTACAGCACCACCACCAGCAACCACAGCATCAGCGGCAGAGACAGCTACGTCAGCAGCGGCAGAGGCAAATACGACAGCAGGGGCGGAGACAACACCACCGTTAGCAACAAAACAGCCACAACCAACACAAGAACCGCCGGCAACAGCTCCAACCCAGGCAGTTGCAACAACATCACCAATGACATCCCCAACCACGACTGCAGCCCCAACACCAACAACAACCGCAGCAGCGCAAAGTCAGAGCGACGAGGATGACAGTGACGAAGACGACAACGATGATGATGATGATTAGAGTGAACGATATGTTCACCATATGAGGGGATATGTCCATAACCATATGAAGGATATGTCGATCGATGACCAATGTAGCGATGACAAAATGGAATGACAAGAGAATGAAAGCGAACGGAATCATGGGGAAACTCTTCTTTTTTTCTTTTTCTTTCATTTTTTTCTGAAGAGTAATAGGGAGAGCCTTACTGATAAGAATCACAAGAGAGGTGGTGGTGGTGATGTCATGAATCAGTGAAGAAAAAGGAACAAAGAACTGAAGTATTGACGGGTCGTAAGAGACAGTTCATATTATGTTCTTTCTTCGAGATGTGTATCCTAGAGGCTACTGAGATGAAAATGAATAAATGAAAAAAAAAAAAAAAATTGTCAATGTACGCATGACGTGTGTGTGTGTGTGTGTGTGTGCGTGCGTGCGTGCGTGTTGCGTGCGCAAATATGTGCATTAGCATTTTACGCTGTTGTTTTACAGCCAGTCCCAAGACGTACCACCTCGAACGAAGAAACCTTCACCAAACCAAGTCGTAAGCACCGAACAATGTGCCCTAAAAGACCCTGGCCAATAGATCGTTAAACTCAATAACTGTCAACAGTCAGTCAAGCCACACGCACACACACACACACACACACACACACAACAAGACGACACTACAAGACTACCTTGTGGACACAGTTCATGAAGTACCTGTCACTGTCGTCAGGTGTGTCACAGGTAACGTGACATCGCGCCAGGCACAGCAGCCCCGGCTAAGGAGGAAACTCATTGACAATACAAACTGCTGATAGAATGGTTCCGTGTAGGGAGTATGTATGTATGATAGTCAGTCGTACCTTACTATGACCATCAGAGCAGCAGAGGAGACAACTGCTGTCCCAACTATCTGGGCTTGAATTTGATTTAAGTGGAAGAGTGTCTTGCCCAAGTTACATCCCCTATCTCTCGGCCAAGAGCGTTTTAGAACAGTTGGCGTCGGGATGGTTCCCTTTAGTGAGTACCTCGCTAGCATCAGAAAGACGTGGGCTTGGTTGCCTGGGAGAACTTAGCAGTGCTAAGTTTGCTTAACGTTAAGTAATTCCACAGGCTTAGGACGACTCTTAACTGACACAAAGCAAACTTTACGGTGCAAAGGTCGCTCATGAACCCTGGTCCTGGATATTTTCTGGTGTTGAGCATGATATGCGTACCTGCAATGGTTTATGGCTTTTTTCCCAGTTTGATGTTGTAATTTCGTTACGCAATAATGACATCGTTAGTCCGTCACGGTTGCGACGCTAACCCAAACTGGCCTCTTCGTTTCGATTTTCAAGGAGGCGTGAAAGCGTATATATGGACTGATCTATATGCAACACCACATGTGCGTAAAAAATAATAAAAGGAAGCAGATGCTGGCCTTAGCATACATACATACATACATATATTGGATACGTCATGAGAGCGAAGCAAATTCTTAAAAATAAAAATAAAAAAAATAAAAAGAAGAAAAAGGGAGAGAAAGGGAGTGCGTGCGTGCGTGCGTGCGTGTGTGTGTGTGTGTGTGTGTGTGCATGTGTTTGTGCGTGTTAGTATGTGTGTTAGAGTGTGTTAGTGTGTGTGTGTGTGTGCATGTGTGTACATAAGCGTGCGCGCGTGTGTGTTGTGTGTTGTGTGTGTGTTTGTGTGTGTGTGTGTGTGTGCGTGCGTGCTAGCGCGCGAGAACAGTGAACAAAATTAGATAAGATATTAATAATTACAAAAAAAAGTAAGCAAATAGGAAATCAAATATTAGAATATAAAGAAACATACATGGAAAACAAGTGATTCAAATAAAGTAAGATCGAAAATGGGGCACGCTCAGCGAGCTTCACACACGCATACACATCCTGCGATCAACTGATTCCTGATTCAAATACAGATGGAAATTACAAAAAGGTGTACCCAAAGACTCGTCACACACATCTTTCAGCCCATAATCCGATGCACACACACACACACACACACACTGACACAAACAGACAAATATAATCATAAGAGAGAGTGAGTGAGAGATATACAGAGAGAGAGAGAGAGAGAGAGGGAGGGAGAAAGGTGGGTTTGTGTGTGTAATCGTAAATTTTCTGGATTTTGTTTGTGCGTGTGTGTGTGTGTGTGTGTGTGTGTGTGCGTGCGTGCGTGCGTGTATGTGTGTATATTTGTGCACGTGTGTGCATTACTGAGAGCACTATGGCGGGAGCCTTGTGTTGTTATGCGTGTGATTTTTAAATTTTTATTTATTATTGTCTTTTTTTTTCCTTTTTTTTTTTTTTTTTTACATGGATTTGTAAGTTCGATAATAACTTATTATTGTCCAACGATAATACCTTATTATTCTCTACTGCAATTTCGATTTTTTTTTCCAGTTTGAGTAAGCTACAAGTGCTCAGATATGTGGGGGGTTTTCTCCTCCATACTCCCATGCTTATTTCACCACACTGTTCATATAATTTATTTGAAATGCTTCACATTCCATTATACCACACTATGCTCTTTAATAAAACAAAACGTGTGTGTGATTCTAAAAACTCACCTATACTTGTTATTCCAATCGAAGCGATGATAGCAACGGTTTAGAGTTGTGTCCCTTAGTGAACTTAATCTAACAAGAGTTGGGTGCTGCTTTTCTAAAAGCATAAAACGAAGTTTGATTAAGACGATAATTCAATGAGAACCCTGGCGACAATTTCAACAATAATCATGAGTACTTTGTTGGAAAATAGTCCACGAAGAATGATGCTACTCTCACAATCACGGATATCAACTCCTGTCTGATGGAACTATTTTGACAAACCCGGATTGTGGATCCATGATCTGACAACAGAGATATTAATTAAATAGGGTGGAGCAGAAACACAGATTCCAGCTCAGCCAATAGGGTACCGCGACACGACACTGGTCGAGCCATGAGTAAGTTGTCTGGCGAGGAGGACAAAATGATGTAAGCAGCTTTGCGTTCAAACTGGGAGTGACGTCACACATTCCTGGCGTGGGTTAGTTGTGAAAACTGTCGTCTGCTGTAGCTTGTGTGTGAAACAATTTTTGAAGCAAGCATAGCGCTTGGTCACACACACACACACACACACACACACACACACACACATATATATATATATATATATAATAATAAGCAACAACAACAACAACAACAAAACATAAAAAAATACTCACAAAAAACAACAACCCCCAAACAACAGCATACACACGCCTACGCTCGCATGCTCATGACAAAACACAAATGAACATGAGAACAGAAGACCCGTGTACAATTTCCAAATAAAACTGAGAATCTTTTCGAAGAAAACATGATTTTGGAATTTCTAATATAGGGCAAAGTTTTGGTGATAGGGGCTTTTTTTTCCCTTCCAAATAACCTACCCCCCGTCCCCCACTCCACCACCCTGAAGCCATATTCATGGGAACGTTGACGCAACATGTGCCCATGCGTAGTGCGTGTGTCGACATATCATGTAGGTCCACACACGTGTAGATGTGTTTCTATGAGAAAATGTATGAGTATTCTATTTTTGTTTTCCTTACAGGTGTTCGCACGCGCTCGCGAGTAATCACTTATAACAGTCTGGTGACCGAACACTAATTGCTCTGATTAATTAGCAGACAAATTCATAAAAGCAGCCAGCAACACCTGGCACCTTGTCTGGCAATAACTACAATGTGGGCTGTGCAGACACGAGACTAAAATTATTCCATCGCTGACTGAGATACATCTTGCACATGGCAGCTAGAATGAACGTGTGTGGGGTGTGGTGGGGGGAGGGTGCAGGGGGGTATCTTGACTTTGGTATAAAAGCCAGTACCACCGCCGGAGTCATGTCAGGCTGGATCGACAACCAAAGAGCAGAACGCAAGCGACGACACCAGAAACGATGGTAATCTCTCTGTCTGTCTGTCTCTCTCTCTGAAGATTGGTTGTGGAAATATTATTCCTGAATATCGTAAAAACGAATCAAGCTTTAAATGATATAATGTGAACTTTCATGATTTACTTGTGAACTTTTTGTATCTGACACAAATGTATTTCATTATGTGTAAATGTTGTATTGATGATGATTCAGTATTAGTCGAGCTGTTCCTCTCTCTCTGCTTCTGTGTTTTTTCAGGACATTCCAGATGAATAGGCTACATCTTTTTCCTCTTCTTGAATATGAAATAAGAATATCCTGTGTATATCATTATTTTCTCGGTTTTTGTCTTATTCTGTCTTATCTTATCTTATCTTAATCATTTATTCATTCCTTTATTCATTTATTAGTTGATTTACTTTGCATAGAGCCAGATGTAAAAAAAAAAAGAAAAGAAAAAGAAATAAAGAAAAGAAAAGAAAAAATGTAATAGGCCTAATGCTCATTCCGCTTCCCTCATGAAAGGTAGTTCGTTTCATATTCATTTCTCTTTCAGCTTCAAGATCGGAAAATTTCAAATTTAGCTCATCTCATTTTCAGTGCAACATAAGTGTACCGGCCGAAGCCTCTTTTTCGCTCTGTATAACAAATCATCAATGGGATAAATCCTAATAAAGGTTGTCTTCGAGAAAAGATTGTATCCTGAGCAGCCTTGTGGTCATTTCAGTTTGTTCGATATCTCTTCAAACCCTTTACGTCATGATTTAAAAAAAAAAAAAAAAAATCAAGAACGCCCTTACAGTTCTTTTTTCTTTCTTTTCTTTTTCCTGTCATAGTTGGACTCTTGACGTCAGATCGAAGACTTGCAACGTTATGTGAATCCGAGTGGTTTGATTTAAAAAAGTGATCCAAGATTTGCAGTGTACATACTAATGTAGGCTACTTCCTCGCAGTTGCAGACGAAAGCCTTTGTTTGGGTCACTGAATATTTGAATCAACATATTGGGCAGGTAGTAGACCTCTTTCTTCCTGGAAGCATTATGCACCTATAGTATTGTAAATTTCGGATAACTGGTGGTCTGTGTAATCCGCATAAACCCTGACCTCCACCCACCCCCACACCTGTTTATCATTGTTTTATTATTTTTAAATCATAAAGCCCCCCCCCCCCCACACACACACACACCCCACCCCTTGCCCCCCATTCCCCCAAACCCCCCAAAAGGGGGCACTATTGATATTGAATTACATAGTTATGAACATAGTGAACGTGTTTTTTTCTCTGTGTGTTGTCTTCCAGGAATACCTGAGCCTGCTTACCTTGCTCGGTATCACTCAAGGAACCACAAGTGAGTGCAGTGCGTGTGTATGGAGTTGTGTTCCCCTCCCTCCAACCCGTAACTGCCCCAACCACACCCCTAACCCCACATGTCGATGCTAGCATAGTCTTTCAGTTAGAAAGAAAATCCCTGTTTTTTTTTGAGACAGAAGTTTCCTCTTTTGCATTCCCTATGATCTCTTTCTCTCTCTCTCTCTCTCTCTCTCTCGTTTTTTTTCTTTCTTACTATAACATTGCTGCACTGACTTCAGTGTTGAGACGGACCAAACATTTTGAGCCACCCCGAACTGTTTGAAGAGCACACTGGAAGAAGACGGAGGTGTAGAAAGGAAATCCCCAAACCCTCCCCTACACTAAATATTCATCTGTAATGATGGACCAGGAAAACTCCACTAACATGGAGTTGCAACATGTGCTCAATTAAGCCATGAGAACATATCCGTACTCAACTACAATGTAGCACACAGAGCCATTCGCCCCCTCAGAGAGAGAGAGAGAGAGAGAGAGAGAGAGTATCTCTGTATCAGTGACCTCCCATACACATAATCTTTTGCCGATCTTTCTTTTCCACAGCACCACTGCCAACCACAGCACCACCACCACCAGCAACCACAGCAGCAGCACCAGCAACTATAGCACCACCAGTAGCAACAACAGCACCACCAGCAACAATATCACCAACACCAGCAACAACAGCACCACCACCAGCAACAACAGCACCACCAATAGCAACCACAGCACCACCAGCAACAACAGCACCACCACCAGCAACAACAGCACCACCAGTAGCAACAACAGCACCACCACCAGCAACAACAGCACCACCAGTAGCAACCACAGCACCACCACCAGCAACAACAGCACCACCAGTAGCAACAACAGCACCACCACCAGCAACCACAGCACCACCAAGCAACCACAGCACCACCACCAGCAACAACAGCACAACCAGTAGCAACAACAGCACCACCACCAGCAACAACAACACCACCAGTAGCAACCACAGCACCACCAGTAGCAACAACAGCTCCACCAATAGCAACCACAGCACCACCAGCAACCACAGCACCACCAGCAACAACAACAGCACCACCAGCAACAACAGCACCACCACCAGCAACCACAGCACCACCACCAGCAACAACAGCACCACCAGCAACCACAGCACCACCAGTAGCAACCACAGCACCACCAGTAGCAACAACAGTAGCAACAACAGCACCACCAATAGCAACCACAGCACCACCAGCAACAACAGCACCACCAATAGCAACAACAGCACCACCAATAGCAACCACAGCACCACCACCAGCAACAACAGCACCACCACCAGCAACAACAGCACCACCAGGAACAACAGCACCACCAGGAACCACAGCACCACCAGCAACCACAGCACCACCAGGAACCACAGCACCACCAGCAACCACAGCACCACCAGGAACCACAGCACCACCAGCAACAACAGCACCACCAGCAGCAACCACAGCACCACCAGCAACCACAGCACCACCACCACCAAACACAGCACCACCAGCAGCAACCACTGCACCACCACCAGCAGAGGCAAATACGACAGCAGGGGCGGAGACAACACCACCGTTAGCAACAAAACAGCCACAACCAACACAAGAACCGCCGGCAACAGCTCCAACCCAGGCAGTTGCAACAACATCGCCAATGACATCCCCAACCACGACTGCAGCCCCAACACCAACAACAACCGCAGCAGCGCAAAGTCAGAGCGACGAGGATGACAGTGACGAAGACGACGACGATGATGATGATGATTAGAGTGAACGATATGTTCACCATATGAGGGGATATGTCCATAACCATATGAAGGATATGACGATCGATGACCAATGTAGCGATGACAAAATGGAATGACAAGAGAATGAAAGCGAATGGAATCATGGGGAAACTCTTCTTTTTTCTTTTTCTTTCATTTTTTTTCTGAAGAGTAATAGGGAGAGCCTTACTGATAAAAATCACAAGAGAGGTGGTGGTGGTGATGTCATGAATCAGTGAAGAAAAAGGAACAAAGAATTGAAGTATTGACGTGACGTGTGTGTGTGTGTGTGTGTGTGTGTGTGTGCGTGCGTGCGTGCATGTTGCGTGCGCAAATGTGTGCATTAGCATTTTACGCTGTTGTTTTACAGCCAGTTTCAAGACGTACCACCTCGAACGAAGAAACCTTCACCAAACCAAGTCGTAAGCACCGAACAATGTGTCCTAAAAGACCCTGGCCAATAGATCGTTAAACTCAATAACTGTCAACAGTCAGTCAAGCCACACACACACACACACACACACACACACGCACACACACACAACAAGATGACACTACAAGACTACCTTGTGGACACAGTTCATGAAGTACCTGTCACTGTCGTCAGGTGTGTCACAGGTAACGTGACATCGCGCCAGGCACAGCAGGCCCGGCTAAGGAGGAAACTCACTGACAATACAAACTGCTGATAGAATGTTCCATGTAGGGAGTATGTATGTATGATAGTCAGTCGTACCTTACTATGACCAGCAGAGCAGCAGAGGAGACAACTGCTGTCCCAACTATCTGGGCTTAAATTTGATTCAAATGGAAGAGTGTCTTGCCCACGTTACATCCCCTATTCTCTCGGCCAAGAGCATTTTAGAGCAGTTGGCGTCGGGATGGTTTCCTGTAGGGAGTACCTCGCTAGCATCAGAAAGACGTGGGCTTGGTTACCTGGGAGAACTTGGCAGTGCTAAGTTTGCTTAACGTTTAGTAATTCCACAGGCTTAGGACGACTCTTAACTGACACAAAGCAAACTTAACGGTGCGAAGGTCCCTCATGATCCCTGGTCCTGGATATTTTCTGGTGTTGAGTATGATGTGCGTACCTGCAATGGTTTATGGCTTTTTTCCCAGTTTGATGTTGTAATTTTGTTATGCAATAATGATATCGTTAGTCCGTCACGGTTGCGACGTTAGACCAAACTGGCCTCTTCGTTTCGATTTTCAAGGAGGCTTGAAAGCGTATATATGAACTGATCTATATGCAACACCACATGTGCGTAAAAAATACTAAAAGGAAGCAGATGCTGACCTTAGCATATGTATATACTGGCCTAAGCATACACTGGATAAGTCATGAGAACGAAACAAATTCTTTGAAAAATAAAAAAATATAAAAAGTGAGAGAAAGGGAGAGAGAGTGTGTGTGTGCATGTGTTTGTTTAGTGTGTGTGTGTGTGTGTGTGTGTGTGTGTGTGTGTGTGTGTGTGTGCATGTGTGTGTATATAAGCGTGCGCGCGTGTATGTTGTGTGTGTGTGTGTGTGTGTGTGTGTGTGGTAGCGCGCGAGACCAGTGAAAAAAAATTTTTTTTTAAGACAAAAAAGTAAGCAAATAGGAAATCAAATATTAGAAGATAAAGAAACATACATGGAAAGCAAGTGATTCAAATAAAGTAAGAACGAAAATGGGGCACCCTCAGCGAGCTTCAGTTGCGCTCACTCACACACCCTGTACACATCCTGCAATGAACTATTCCTGATTGAAATACAGATGGAAATTACAAAAAGGTGTACCCAAAGACTCGTCACACACGTCTTTCAGCCCATAATCCGATCCACACACACACTCACACACACACACATACAAATATAATCATAGAGAGAGAGTGAGAGATATAGTCAGAGAGAGAGAGAGAGGGGGGGGGGGGGGGAGGGAGAAAGAAATGTGGGTTTGTGTGAGTAATCGTAAATTTTCTGGATTTTGTTTGTGCATGTATGTGAGTGTGTGTGTGTGTTGTGTGTGTGTGTGTGTGTGTGTGGACTCGTGCGCATGTGTGTATATTTGTGTGTGCGTGTGTATTAGAGTACTATGGCGGGAGCCTTGTTGTTATGCATGTGATTTAAAAAAAATAATTATTATTGTCATTATTAATTTTTACATGGATTTGTAAGTTCGATAATACCTTATTATTGTTCACGGCAATTTTTTTTTTTTTTCGATTTGAGTAAGCCACAAGCGCTCAGATGTGTGGTTTTCTTTTCCCCTGTATACACCCATGCTTATTTCACCACACTGTTGATATAGTTTATTTGAAATGCTTCATATTTCATTATACCACACTATGCTCTTTGATAAAACAAAACGTGTGTGTGATTCTAAAAACTCACTTAATACTTGTTATTCCAATAGAAGCGATGATTGCAATGGTTTAGAGTTGTGTCCCTTAGTGAACTAAATCTAACGAGTTGAGTGCTGCACTTCTAAAAGCATAAAACGAAGCGTGATTAAGACGATAATTCAATGAGAACCCTGGAGACAATTTCAACAATAATCATGAGTACTTTGTTGGAAAATAGTCCACGAAGAATGATGCTACTCTCACAATCAGGGATACCAACTCCTGTCTGGTGGAACTATTTTGATAAACCAGGATTGTGGATCCAAACCATAAACAGTAAAACATTAATTCATTTAACTTAAAGCTTCTCCTGTGAGCTAACGTCTGTGTTAATGACCTTAATCGGGTAAAAGAAAAAGAAATGTGATGATTAAAGCTGTTTTCCTTTCCTAGGTGACAGTGAAACAGAAAATGACTTGAGTTTTGTCAGACGGCTGAACGCTATTTGGTCCATGCTGCAACTAACAGGTGAGAATACTGATGTTTTTCGTTTATTTGTTTGAAATTCATAAGTCTGAATGGCACCACATCCATAAAGATATCCCACCCTCACTTTTTATGATGTTAAGTGAAAGAAAAGTTCAGATTCAGTAAATATTTTGTACTTGGGCTCAATTGTTTTGTTTGTTTGTTTGTTTGTTTTTTCCATTTGTCATTAAAATATTTAGGGATGATGATTCTAACATTTTATCTGTTGAAATATGCAACCTGATCGGGCTATTGTTGTATTTTACTATCCTTTTTTCACGGCAGATTTCTGTGTGAAATTCAGTCTGCTCTCTCCCCAGGGAGAGCGTGTCACCACAGAGCAGTGCCACTCTTTCTTTTTTCTGCCTGCAAGTGAATTTTTCTTATCAAGAGAATTTTTGTACAGAATTTTGCCCAGGATAACCCTTTTGTTGCTATGGGTTCTTTTAATTTTACATGTGCAAAGTGCACGCAACACACTGGACTTTGGTTTATCGTTTCACCCAAATGACAAGCATCCAGACCACTACTCAAGGTCTAGTGGAGGGGGAGAAAATGCTGTTGCATGTGGGGGTTTGATCCTGTGCACTGAGATTCTTTCCCTCCCATGGCAGACTCATTACTACAAGGCCAACACTCCCACCGTATTACACACACACTTGAACACACAGCCTCTCAGACAGACAGCATCTATCACCACAATCTCCCTGTGCACGTTAAATGATGGGAACTTGGACAAGGCCGGAGCTTCCTGTTATTTGGAAGTGTCTGGGTTTGTTGCAATTTACCCATTAATTACCTGTGTGCTAGCTGAATCGATAGCATAAGCAGCATTGAAGCTGTGTACCTTGTCATATGTAGAGAGTTGCCACTCTTTATTGTTTGTTAACCGTTAAATGATGGACACAAACTCATTCAAGAGTTTTCCCGCCAGGTGTATACTGGACTCGACCCTGCAGAACAACAGAACTGGGTCAGAACAGAAACTGACCCTCCAGGCTTTCACGTTCGTGGGAACCAGCAGCATCGTCTTTCTGCACTGTGACGTCATGATATGTAATGCGTCAGACACGACGTCACGCTGCCAAGAAGGCTGCCTTCAACCCGCCTCTGTTCGACGCAGCGTGGAACGTTCTGCAACGTTTCTGGAACAAAGGCACGTGTCTTTCGGACCTCTGCTTGTTCAGCAGTCTGGAGAGGAGGAAGAGGAGGGGAGTGAGGAATTCAGTGTCAATGACGGTGATGACGTGGTCTCACAGGAAAGCCAAGGTTTCTCTGATCTTTATTAAAAATTAAAAAAAAAAAATCTCAATATGATTGATTTGAGCTGAATCCAAGACTTAGTGCTGGTTTTAACATATTTTCATAATTATGCACACACACACGAAAGATTTTTTTTTAAGAAAAAAAAAAGAACAGCTGCTCCCTCTATCTGTACCTCTGTCTCTGTCTCTGTCTGCCTGCCCGTCTCCCAACTCAGTCTCTTTCTCTCAGTCTCTGTCTGTCTGTCTCTCACTCTCTCAGTGTCACACATACCTATACATGCGCGCGCACATACACAAACACGTTCACAATCTCTGTCTCTGTCTCTCTGTTTCTCTCTGTCTGTTTTTCTCTCTCTCTGTCTCTCCATCACACACACACACACACTCTCTCTCTCTCTCCTCTCTCTCACGCATACACACATTCACTCACAAACACACACGCACATGCACAGAGAAAAATATTATGTATATACATATATGTATGTACGTATATTTATACATGTATATATATTTGTGTGTGTGTGTGATGCAGAGGCGGATTATAAACTATGTTATGTGTGTACACACACAAACACACACACACACACACAATCACACACACGCTCCCCCCCCATCTCTCCTCTCTCTCACATATACACGCAGTCACTCTAGGAAGACATTGTCGGGAATGGCCAGAGGGCCAAACTTATGCGGAAGTGAAGCTACTCATAGAAGAAAACAGCAAAGAAGAGGACATCATCATATACACAGATGGCTCAGTCACTAAAGACCAATCCAGTTGGGGATTCACTGCAAAACAAAATGGAAAACCAAGGGAATAGAATGCTGCCTACAAAGTCACAACCTCCAGCCTAACGATGGAAGTTGCAGCTGTGACACATGCCCTCCAGTGGCTATTGTCTATCCATATGCCCGGAAACCATTATGCCATGATTCTAACCGACTCAATGAACCTCATACAGAAAATTGAAAATGGAATGGGAAGCCCAGAGTGGCATAAGTCACTGCGCAACTTTCAGATTAAAAAACGTACATGGTCAAACTGCCCGGGACATGCAGGTGTTAAGGGAAATGAACGAGCTGACAGACTTGCTGGTAACGCAACAACAACGAGCGGCTTACATCTAGAAAAATCGGAAATCCTCAGAAAAGTCAAAGAATATCAAAAAGAACAGGTACAAGGCCATCACACCATCGATCGCCTCAAAGAAATAAAAGCAGCGGCCTTAAGTCTAGCATGAAAGGAAGACCACGATGCTTTGCAAATCAAACAAATATCGGCATCAATTCCAAACCAACATTGCGCAATTCCAGATGAATAGGCTACATCTTTTTCCTCTTCTTGAATATGAAATAAGAATATCCTGTGTATATCATTATTTTCTCAGCTTTTGTCTTATTCTATCTTATCTTAATCATTTATTCATTTATTCATTCCTTTATTCATTTATTAGTTGATTTACTTTACATAGATAATTTGTTTTACCCAGGGAGCCAGATGTAAAAAAAAAAAAAAAAAAAAGTAATAGGCCTAATGCTCATTCTGCTTCCCTCATGAAAGGTAGTTCGTTTCATATTCATTTCTCTTTCAGCTTCAAGATCGGAAAATTTCAAATTTAGCTCATCTCATTTTCAGTGCAACATAAGTGTACCGGCCGAAGCCTCTTTTTCGCTCTGTATAACAAATCGTCAATGGGATAAGTCCTAATAAAGGTTGTCTTCGAGAAAAGATTGTATCCTGAGCGAGCCTTGTCCTCGTTTCAGTTCAAACCCTTTACGTCATGATTAAAAAAAAAAAAAAAAAATCAAGAACGCCCTTATAGTTCTTTTTTCTTTCTTTTCTTTTTCCTGTCATAGTTGGACACATGACGTCAGATCGAAGACGTGCAATGTTATGTGAATCTGAGTGTTTGATTTAAAAAAGTGATCCAAGGTTTGCATTGTACATACTAATGTAGGCTACTTCCTCGCAGTTGCAGACGAAAGCCTTTGTTTGGGTCATTGAATATTTTAATCAACATATTGGGCAGGTAGTAGACCTTCTCTTTCTACCTATAGTATTGTAAATTTCGGATAACTGGTGGTCTGTGTAATCCGCATAAACCCTGACCTCCACCCCCCACCCCCCACTCCCCCACACCTGTTTATCATTGTTCATCATTTTAAAAGCATAAAGCCCCCCCATTCCCCCGGACCCCCCAAAAGGGGGTACTACTGATATTGAATGATATAGTTATGAACATAGTGAACGTGTTTTTTCTCTGTGTGTTGTCTTCCAGGAATACCTAAGCCTGTTTACCTTGCTCTTACTGGCGGGTATCGCTCAAGGGGCCACAGGTGAGTACAGTGCGCGTGTATGGAGTTGTGTTCCCCTCCCTCTAACCCTTAACCATCCCAACCACACCCCTAACCCCACATGTCGATGCTAGCATAGTTTTTCAGTTAGAAAGAAAATCCCTGGCTTTTTGCGACAGAAATTTCCTCTTTTGCATCCCTATGATCTCTCTCTCTCTCTCTCTCTCTCTCATTTTTTTCTTTCTTTCTATAACATTGCTGCGTTGAAACGAACCAAACATTTGAGCCACCCCGAACTGTTTGAAGAGCACACTGGAAGAAGACGGAGGTGTAGAAAGGAAATCCTCCAAACCCTCCCCTACACTAAATATTCATCTGTAATGATGGACCAGGAAAACTCCACTAACATGGAGTTGCAACATGTGCTCAATTAAGTCATAAGAACATATCCGTACTCAAGTACAATATAGCACACAGAGCCATTCGCCCCTTCAGAGAGAGAGAGTATCTCTGTATCAGTGACCTTCCATACACATAATCTTTGCCTATCTTCCTTTCCACAGCACCACCACGACCAGCAACCACAGCAGCAGCAGCAGCAACTACAGCACCACCAGCAGCAACCACAGAACCAGCACCAGCAACCACAGCACCACCAGTAGCAACCACAGCACCAGCGCCAGCAACCACAGCACCACCAGTAGCAACTATAGCACCAGCAGCAACTACAGCACCACCAGCAGCAACCACAGCACCACCAGCAGCAACCACAGCACCACCAGCAGCAACTACAGCACCACCAGCAGCAACCACAGCACCACCAGCAGCAACCACAGCACCACCAGCAACAACAGCACCACCAGCAACTACAGCACCACCACCAGCAACCACAGCATCAGCGGCAGAGACAGCTACGTCAGCAGCGGCAGAGGCAAATACGACAGCAGGGGCGGAGACAACACCACCGTTAGCAACAAAACAGCCACAACCAACACAAGAACCGCCGGCAACAGCTCCAACCCAGGCAGTTGCAACAACATCGCCAATGACATCCCCAACCACGACTGCAGCCCCAACACCAACAACAACCGCAGCAGCGCAAAGTCAGAGCGACGAGGATGACAGTGACGAAGACGACGACGATGATGATGATGATTAGAGTGAACGATATGTTCACCATATGAGGGGATATGTCCATAACCATATGAAGGATATGACGATCGATGACCAATGTAGCGATGACAAAATGGAATGACAAGAGAATGAAAGCGAATGGAATCAGGGGGAAACTCTTCTTTTTTCTTTTTCTTTCATTTTTTTCTGAAGAGTAATAGGGAGAGCCTTACTGATAAGAATCACAAGAGAGGTGGT